>NC_090756.1:57201494-57208994 GCF_036898095.1 Palaemon carinicauda
TAAATGCCTTAATGTAATTTGTTACCCAAATCACAAGGTTGACTAAAAACTGAAAAATTACGTTAACATCTGATACCTTCCTCTCAGAAAAAAAACAAATTAAGACTTTTTTTTTTTTTACAAATGTGCTACTAACACACCTGTAAGGAAAGAATAAAGACAACCTACAACAGGCAAACATACAAAATTAGAGCAGCAAATCTGAAACCAAAATATATAACATCAACAGAATATACCATTGGCGAATACAAACCAAAAGCGTTATTTAGCTCACCATTATTTTAAAGATTAAGTGATAATACCATACTCTATTAAAAATAATAATTTTATTTTTCATATAACCTATTGGAAAAACAAGCAGGGTGACGCACGAGAGAGAAAGGCAAACTAATCTATTCAGGAAAGGGCATCAGAAATCTTATTTTCGGAACCCTTAGTGTGCTTTATCACCAATTTAAATTCTTGAAAAGAGCCCAGCGCAAAATCCTCTGGTTGGTTCCTTTCATACGTTCAATAAAAACCAGTGGGTTATGATTAGTCCAGACATCTATGGGAAAAGAAAAATTGGTTACAGAGGGTTTAAAGTGCAAAAGGGTGCGGACCAAAGCAAGGGCTTCTTTTTCAATTGTTGAGTATCTTCTTTCAGCCGCCAATAACTTACGACTGAAATAAGATACCGGGTGAACTTCCCCTTCCTCATTCCTTTGAAAGAGAACACCATCAATTCCTACATCACTGGCATCCACAGCAATGATAAATGGCCTTTGAAAATCTGGAAAAATTAAAATGAGGTTAGTCAACAACACAGATTTAAGATTATTAAAAGCTTCCTCACATTGCTGCGACCAAAAGAATTTCTGACCCTTTTCTAGGAGTTTTGTAAGAATGTTGAGCAAGGTCTGAGAAATTTCTAACATACCTTCGGTAATAGCCAATCATACCTAGAACCCTTCTCACCTCTCTGACAATACTGGGGCTTTTCAAATTAATAATAGCCTAGAGGTTGGCTTGTTTCGGACCCACCTGACCCAAACCAGCCTCGTGACCCAAATAACAAACCTTAGTCCTGCCAGATCCACATTTGGCTAAATTTATAACCAAACCAGCAGACCTAAGAGCCTCAAATACCTTACGCAATCTCACCATATGCGTACCCCAATCATCACTATATACAACCAAGTCATCAATGTAAAATTCAGTTCCCTTTAAACCACGAATAACCCTATTCATAAGCCTCTGGAAAGTACACGTGGCATTTTTCTTCCCGAAGAGCATTACCTTACACTCGTAAAGCCCGAAGGGAGTTACAAATGCAAAAATCTCTCTTGCTCGATCAGACAGGGGAACCTGCCAATACACTTTCAATAAATCCAATTCTGTAATAAACTTAGCAGCCCTTATGTGATCGAGACAGTCATCTATCCGAGGCAAAGGAAAAGAGTCATTCTTACTGTGTGTATTAACCTTACAGTAGTCTACACACATACGGAACTTTCCGTCGGACTTTTTAACAAGAACTATAGGAGAACTCCAGGGACTAACAGAAGGCTGAATGATGTCGTGCTCCAACATATACTCAATCTCCTTACTGACTATATCCCTTTTCACGGGATTCAACCGATAAGGACTTTGCTTAACAGGAAGAGCACTTCCCACATCAACATCATGCTGAAGAAGACTGGTTCTACCTGGAAAATCCTGAAATAAATTCGTAATGGAGTAAATTAAATCAAGTACATCTTTTCTTTGATTAACATCCAAATGTTCCAAACCTTCCTGCAAGATTCCTAAATTTTGCAAATTTTCAAACAAAGCATCGGAAGGAACTTGATACATTAAGTCACCAGATTCTTCAGGAGGAACATCTACTACTACCGATATCGGTTCATACACAATTGCTAAAGGATTGACACTTTTACAATGATATGGCTTCAATTTGTTTATATGATAGATTCTACACTTTCTACTTGAGCCTGGAGTTTCAATTTCGTAATTGACCTCGGACAACTTCCTCAGTACCTTCCCGGGACCCTTATACCTTGGTTCAAGAAAATTGTCCGAGTCCATACTCAAAACCAAAACCAATTCTCCAGGTTCAAAAGAATGAACTTTAGCTTTTCTGTCAAAATTATCCTTCATCACAGCCTGCGAATAACTCAGATTTTCCCGTGCAAATTTCCAAGCACTGAACAACCTCTTTTTCAACTCCTCTACAAATTCTCCAAATTTAACCTTTCCCCCTTCGACTGGACTGTAGCACTTCGCTAAAAATTTCTAGAGGACCACGAACTTTATGACCGAATACCAATTCGAAGGGAGCTACACCAGTGGAAGAATTTGGATGATTCCTAATAGCAAAGAGGACAAAAGGAAGTGCTTTATCCCACTCACTACCTTGTTCGTAACAATGTTTTTTTTCAAAATTGATTTAAGTGTATGGTGAAACCTCTCCACCACCCCTTGACTCTCCGGGTGATAAGGTACGCTGGTAATGTGCTGAATGGCCAGCACATTTACCTCTAAATATCTTGCTCGTGAAATTTGTACCGCAATCTGTCTGAATAACACAAGGGAGACCATAATTGGAAAACAAATCCATTAACTTTTCAAAAACAACTTTAGATGTAATACGTCTCATAGGGAATGCTTCGCGAAGTCTAGAGGCTCTATTCATAAGTTGCTAAATAAACATAAGCAGACTTGGTTTTAGGTAAAGGACCAACGACATCTAACACCAATTCCGAGAATGGTTCACCAATGGGAGGGATAGGATGTAAGGGAGCTTTGGGAATTATTTGATTTGGTTTTCCCATAACCTGACATACCTCACATTCCTTCACATAATGCTTCACAGAAGATTTCACCCCAGGCCACCAAAAATACCTTGCTAATTTTCGGAAAGTTTTCCATATCCCAAAATAGCCTGAAAGAAAATTGTTGTGAGCAAGATTCATTACCGATTCACGGAACTGGGACGGAACCACAATTTGTGCAATCTGAGAAGTCTTGCTCAGATCATCTGTCGAAGGACGACTAAACCTGTAAATTAAACCTTTGATTATACCGAACCGAGGTTTAGTCAAATTATTAATGTCTCCCAATTCAAAGTCAAATTCTTTTTTCTTTGCTTCATTAAAAGCCAATCTGTCCCAATTAGGTTTCAAATCATTAATAAAAATACTATTACCACTATCTACTGAACCGGGCCTTTCTACATCTACTTCTAAACTACTAATCATTAAATCCTCATCGACATCAAGTAGATCAGCAGCTCTTACTGGGGCACGGGTTGTTACAGCTATGGGACACGCAATAATGGACAATATGGGAAATAATTCCTGACCCTCACTATTGACCATATCATTGCCCAAAATACCGTCAGTCCCAGGAATGGAGAGACTATCAACAACAGCCAACCTGGTAACCTTATCACATCCAGGAAAAGACAGCCTGACATCCACCAACGGAGCAGAAACAACAGTGTTCGGGAACCCTCCCAGAACGACATAATTCCCTGAATACTCTTTACAACCTTTTAAGGTATCCCTCGACACAAGAGACCGAGCTGAACCAGTGTCCCTCAAGAACTTTACTTTGATAATCTTAGATTCAAGAAAAATTTTACCTTCCCATACATATTTGTCAAAATTGAGTCAAAACTGTTTTTTATTAGAAGTGTCACTACTACTATTATCTACCCTACTGCTAACTACAGATTTTTCCACTTGATTATCACAAGAACTAGACCTGTCAGAAATTACCGAAACTGGATTTTGGGCGTTTCTCTCAAGATATCGTCTATAGGCATTGCACTGGTTCTGAAAATGACCTGGCTTGTCACACCAAAAACAGGTTACTCTACGCCCAGTACCTATGTTACCATTATCATTATTATACCATTGATTATTGCTATAATTAGATGTATCTCTGTTACCATTATTATTATTATATCTTTGATTATGGCCATAATTAGATGTACATCTCTTAACAAAGACACTAGGGGGAGGAGACCCTCCTGAGACTCTACCAATATTCCTACCATCTGGAAATGAATTATCATTATTATTCTTAGGAATATTAGGAGTCATCGAAGGTGGTTCTCCCCTCCTTCCACTACTGTGGGCACGGGAAGATGGATAATTTAAAACTCTGTACCCAAAGTTACTATTACCAGAGCGATGGATCAACACATATTCATATGCCAACTGTGCGGCACTACTCAGCTTCATAGCTTTGACCTCCTCAAGATGGACCCTCAACTCTTTGCTACATGCCTTTTTGAATTCTTCAAGAAAAAAAATTCCCACAACGCAGCAAAAAACACCACTTGTCGGCTCTTCAGCCAGTCGTCAAATTGTTCCTCCTTGACCCAAGCGAATTCTACAAAAACTGTGAACTATGTTTATTATAATTCCTAAATTTTAGGCGATAGGCCTTGGGAACCAAATCAGAGGCCTTTAATACCAGCACTTTGATCTTATGATAGTCCCTGGCGATTCCCTTCTCCAAGGCATTGTACACCCGAATAGCCTTGCCCACCAACCTACATTGTATTAAAACAGTCCATATTTCGAAGGGCCAACACATCCGGGTGGCAACACGCTCAAAGGCTTTGAAAAATTCAGGGACATTGTTCTCATCAAAGACTGGCACCAACTTTATTGCTGCACGAAAATTAAACAGGTCCTAGAACATACCTTTAGGGGAACTGACCAAATTGGCCCCCTGTAACCTAGCCATCTCTATATTCAACTTCACCATCTCTAACTCGTGCCGCCTCAACCGCTTGTTCTCCTCAAATTCTATTTTCTTTAATTCAATTCGTTTACAAATTAACTTATGTTCTACCTCCTCTTTAGATTCGCCCGAAGTATGAACGGAAGCCGGGGTTTGACTGTCAAAGAATTAAGGGGGGGGGGAGGAAATGGATTATGTGAAACATTAGCCTTAGGTATATTCGAGGGACCTTCATGAATAATACCTATACGAGGAGGATCCTCGAACAAAGTCAAACCAGCCCTCACGCTCAACCTATCCTTTCCCAAATCATCATTATTACTACCTTCACCATCACTATTTACTTCACTTTTACTCACCAAAGGTTCGGCCTCAGCTAAATCCTGGGCAATATTACCCTTCAGACCCTCCAATATATCTTTCTTGGTGCCCGCCGACTTCAGCGGAACACCCAACCACTGGCACAAGCAACTAACTTTCTTATTCAAAACAGGCAAGTACTTCAGGCAGTCAGCAGACCCCAAAAATTCAGCTGGGTCAAAGTTAAACTCTTCCATTTTTCGAGAAAAAAAAATTAACTCAGGGAGAAAGGCAATACTACAAAAAAAATATTGAAGAGATCACCCAAATGTCGCTCCACAGACCAAAATACCAAATACCCCTGAGTACACCTATCCTGTCACAGTCGCCAATTATTACGACCCTTGTTGGGCTGTGGTGCAGGTTTGTCAACACTAAAGGATGTAAACTCAGTGTTGTTACATAGTATCTAGCAAAAGATGGTCAATGGAGATGAAAACACTGAGGAAAACTCAACAATAATTATTAACAAACAAAATTAATTAAAGTCAACCTTGTAACTGCCAAGGACAAACTCTAGTCCATGAATAATCCATTGGGATTCCTAATTACTAAAAACTAAACCCTAAAGAGAGATAAAAGAGAGAAACACATGAATACAAATTCGTCAAAATATACAATATAACTGGCCAGATTAAAATGAATAAAATAACCAATACCTAAAACTAAAGAGGTTGTGAAGGAAGGCGAGAGTAACAGGGAGAAAACACTTAATCTCCTACCTATGTTTATGATCTAAACTTAATATATACACAATAATATAAAAGCCACGAGGCTGTTAACATCACACGTATTTAGAATAATAACAAAACAAAACAAAAAGTGGCAACAAATTTCGACTGCCTCAACAGTTCATTAAAAGATATACCTACATAAAAAAATTATATTGAATAACAAATAATAAAAAAAAAAAATCTCCTCACACTCAGAAGAGGAGTCCGTGATCCCAGAATAAGAAATATCTTGCCTTACAGTAGGCCGTGATTCCAATGATTCCCGAACTCAGCTAACAGGGGAACACAGAAACACCAGGAAAGAGGAGTCGAGAGGTCCTGCATGACCATACAAAAAGGAACGCTTACCTGGGATCTTTCTCCCTACTTGACTCCTGACGGGCATCAAGGCCCCCACAGCTGCCGTAAATTCAATGACGTCCTTAGAGGCGAATGCTCCTAACACCTCAGGAAAAATCTTCCGCTGAGGTGACAGCAAGATAAGGACGCAGTTGGCACAAATCACCTACAATACAAGCAGGACGCAACACCGCAGGTGGCCAGAAGCATACTGTAAAGGACAGCACTCAAACTACCTCCAAAGGCGTTGATAAAATTTTCCAAGTGCGGCAGCTGGAGGTCAAAAGGGTATAGCCTCTGTAAAAAGCCCGAACTCATTTTCCCAATATAAGATCTGTCTTTTATCACCTCCTTCACCGAAGTTTCCAGCCACGTACCCAAAACATAAACAAAAAAGATAACGAGTGTTAATAGAGTAATTCAAAAACTTTAACGAGCGGGGAGGAGGCGTAAAATCACCACACTACAACTTATAATTTATATGATACAAATTTCCCTAAAGATAAATACTTGTATACTAAATACCTTAATATGAATTGCTCACAAAATCACAAGGTTTACTAAAAACTGAAAAATTACATTAATATCTGATATATATATATATATATATATATATATATATATATATATATATATATATATATATATATATATATATATATACATACACACACACACACACACATATATATATATATATATATATATATATATATATATATATATATATATATATGTGTGTGTGTGTGTGTGTATATATATATATATATATATATATATATATATATATATATATATATATATATATATATATATATATATATATATATATATATATATGCATATATATATATATATATATATATATATATATATATATATATATATATATATATATATATATATATATATATTGTGATATCCCCATATGCTGTACATATGCTAACATATTTGATTTGTCTAATGTTACTTTTTCCATTTTCTTTGTAAATACATCACCTTATTTCAGCGCCATCTTCATTCTATTCTTCTCATTATCTTTTGTTTACACTCACCTTTCTGCTGTAAATCATCCCTGTATTCTTACCTTACATGTTGTAAGGTAACCCCAAATTTATTGATTTTGTTAGAATACATTATTCTCACCACGAGATTCATCTACCTTGCTCACCCATTCACTTTGCATTGCTTATTATTGTTGTTTTGAAGTGCATTTTCATTATTTGATTTAACGTAAGATTAAAGTTTTGTTTATAACATAGTTTATTGTTCCTGTCCTCTAATTATCCTGCTATTGGTGTTTCGATTGTCTGCAACCAGCTTTAAGAAG
>NC_090756.1:57223994-57231494 GCF_036898095.1 Palaemon carinicauda
AGGTTTTACATATAAATGAATTTGGTTTTCATAAAGGCAAAATGGATACGTCATTTTAGAAAGTATTAGATTTATACGAAAGAGATTTAAAAAATGCATTGGATCTATGCAACTATTTTTTGAGAGAGAGTTTTAAACTATGCAAAATATATTTTAGAAAGTATTAGGTCTATACAAAAAAAAAGTTTAGAAATAATTTGATCTATCTAAAGTTAATTTTAGAAAATATTACATCTATGCAAAAGAGATTTTGAAGAGTTTTGATATTGTGTCTTTGCAAAAGAAATTTTAGGAATCATTTGATCTATGTAAAAGAAATTTGAGAAAGTATTGCATGTATGCACAATGAATTTATGAAATATCAGATCCATGCAAAAAAATAAAAAATAAAAAAAGAATAATATAAATCAGAAGCTACTGGATCTTTGCAAAATATATTTATGCAATACTTTTATGCTTAAGAAATTATAGAAAATGTTGCATGATTTCAAGAGTTTTATTAATGGAATTTAAAGTTTATTAATATTCTTTGTCCCTTATTGTACGGAACTGTTCTTTTCACAAGTTATGATTTGTCTATTAATTATTAGGATCTTAAAAGCTCCCTGGATTTTATTATTTTTCCTACATCTATAACTATACATTACTGTTGATATTTTGTACTTATTATTACGACAAATTTGTTACCTGCCATAACAATGTCATTGTGAAAAATCTAGTTTACGAAGAATGTATCAATACTCACTACATTTTATATATATATATATAATATATATATATATATATATACTATATATATATTTATATATATATTATATATATATATTATATATACTGTATATATATATATATATATATATATTATATATATATATATATATATATATATATATATATATATATGTCTTATTTATAACTGTAATCGAACAGTTTAACATGTTTTTTTCAAAAAGGCCCATAAAAGAAACACAGGAAATATGAATAAATCACACTATATTTCGGTCAATAAACATCGACCCTCTTCAGGAAGTAAAGTAAAAGTGTGATTTATTCATATTTCCTGTGTTTCTTTTATGGGCCTTTTGAAAAAACATATATATATATATATATATATATATATATATATATATATATATATATATATATACATATATATATATATATATATATATATATATAATATATATATATATATATATATATATTTATATATATATCTTATATATATTATATAAATTAAGGAGACGTAAAAATTACTTCTTAACTTCTCTATAAAAAAAATAATCCTCTTTTAACTCTCAGCACAATCTGCATATGACAGCATTTATCAGAAATTTAACAAAAACGTAATTGGAGGTTAAGGTCACCATCGGTAAATACGCAACCTGAATATCACTCAAAGCAGGGTATAATTACATTCGTCAACTACGTAAACTACATAAACTGAAATGATCTGAATGTTTAGCTTCCCTCACAATTGCTATTTCACGCAGACTATAATTGTTCAGTTTCGCTGGATAATTCGAGCATTCAAAGCAAAATTTCTTTCCTTATCCTGAGGGAATCCCAGACCTTTGATTTGATGCTCTTTTGATGGATCTGATTCCAACAAGTTTCGAAATCTGATGGTTATTGTTGTACGTTGCTTTATCTGTTGGACGTTTAATGGGAGTACAAGGGAAGCTTTTTTTTATTTAACACTGAAACACGGGATAGGAACCAGAACTGAAATGATTGATATAAACCAAAAAAGATATTATTGGAAATGTTTCGTAATTAAGAACAACCTAGCTGAAAGCTCATGATTCCAACTGTGATAGAATGAGTGTCCGGATCTAGGCGTGGGTTAGTGGAATATCTTATGATTTAATTTTCAGATTTTGATGACTGTGACTCTTCATATGGCCATTTCTATGATAGCAATCATGTGAGACCTTCAACCCTCTAAAACCTTTAAAAACTTTCGGTAAACTTGAGTCTAAATTCCCGAGAAGGAATTAGGGCAAATAGAGTAGCATCATCTGCATATGATTGTAAAAAAGGAACCATCACCTTCATTTGGCTCAAAGAGAGTAGCATCATCTGCATATGATTAAAAAACAATAGCATCATCTGCATATGACTCAAAGAGAGTAACATCATCTGCATATGATTCAAAGAGAAAAGCATCATCTACCACGTGATTCAAATAGAGTAAGATCATCTGCGTATGACTCAAAGAGAGTAGCATCCTCTGCCTATGACTCATAGAGAGTAGCATCATCTCCATATGTTGAAAATATGATGAATTACTTTCAGGCTGGCTGGCTATAGCTACAGATATGTGTATCTAAATCTTACTATTATACTGACTTTTAACCTTTATTATACTGAAGGTCATGAAGGTGTAAACAATGATTTTAACTGCATTAATATAGTCTCCAAAAGCTTTATTCCTCTTCAGTTCCCACAGTTTCCACACTTAACTTTTTTTATAAAATACGCCCAGTTACTTGCCCTTTCCTGTACATTTCAGATATTTTCCCATTTTTTGCACCCCCTTCTAGCTTAGATTTTGTTATTATTATTATTATTATTATCATTATTATTATTATTATTATTATTATTATTATTATTATTATTATTATTATTATTATTATTATTATTAGGATTCCCCATAGGGGAATACTATTGTTTTTGGTATTATTATTATTCTTTCCACGCATTTTTTTTCCAAGAAATCTGAAATAATTATCATAGGTTAGCCTATGGTAAGAATATGCCATAGACTCAGCTTAAGTGACCTTGACTACTTTTCAAGGTCACAGGGGCTTTTAAAGGCAAAATTTTTAAAATTTTAAATTGCCATTAGGCCTAAGGTATAAGCCATATAGCTAAGGGCCTTATGGACAATGATACAGAGGAAAATCCCCAGATATTGCCCTACCTTTATTGCAATATAGGTCAAGGTCAAGGTCACTAACCGGCTCAAAACAGATTTGTTTCTGAGATCTCATAAACCGGAAGGCCCAGAAGCCCTGATCTTAGTGGCATATGATGCCCTATATATTTATCTAAGATCAGCTTAACTTTTGTAGTGGCTGCCTTAATTACTTTCTTTAATACAGATTTTGAACTATTTTTGACATTGCAGAAATCGTGACTTTGGCAATTTCTCCATGAAATACTGGTTTTTGGTCATAGCATGCTATAGTAAACTACCCCAAACATATGCATAAAACCTCCAAATCAAATGTCAAATTTGACCTTGACCCTCATTTTCAAGGTCATTTGGCTCTTTCAGGGAGAAATAGGTAAAAAAATAAAAACAATGACCGACTATAACTAGAATTTAGAAAATTTAGGTTTTACCGGGTGGGGTTTTTGTCATGTGGGGATTTTGTCATGTGGGGGTTTTGTCGGGTGGGGGTTTGTCGGGTGGGGGGTTGTGTCGGGTGGGGGTTTTATCAGTGGGGGTTTCGTCGGTGGGGGTTTTGTCGGGTGGGGGGTTTTGTCGGGTGGGGGTTTTGTCAGGCATTCATTTTACCTACATATGTAATGTATACATTTATAAACCGATGACCCAAGGAGTCATTGGAGAGTTGGTAGTGTGACAACAGCCATAACAGGATGTGAAACTAGACCATGCTAAAGCAATGCTTGGAAAGCATTGCATGAGTAAACATTTATGTATGTCTTGTAAAGCAGTTGACCTATTGAGCCCTACCGGGATCACCTGACTTCCGGCCATAAGGCAACGTGATCATTTCACTTTATATTTATGTAAAATGATGAGACCGCTAGTGTTACGTTATTGACGCAAGCTTATTGTAAACCAGTTCTATTCATCTTTTCATACGGAATGGTCATCCGACCAAACCATCCATACTCCAGTGATGGACCTTTCAATAAATTGTTTAAAATTACCCTAAAACCTTATCTTCTTCTAAGAAGAACCTACAAGTCTAATATTTCTATATCACATTGAAGAGACATGAGGATGGAACTACAATGTGTACCTAGAACATTCGTACACTAACACTTATACCTGCTATTATACAGATAAATTGTTTTAGAATATTTTCTTAACATAACTCAAAACTTAGTCTAGGGGTCATTAGGCCAATAAACCATTACACAATATCTTTTCCGGATTGACGAAAGCATTTCCACACTTATTTTGCAGGGGAATCCTCTGCCACTGGCTTTAGCGAGTTGCAGTCTAGTTATTATTATTATTATTATTATTATTATTATTATTATTATTATTATTATTATTATTATTATTATTATTAATAGATGTATGTATATATACATACATACATACATACATACATACATGTTAAATATGGTTACACCACAAAACAGTCTAAAAATCCGCGGTATTTCCATTGAGGCCTAGGTAAAATATAGCAGTCGTACACAGGAACACCAATTTAGTATAATAAGAATCAATGTTTCAAAAGTTATAGTTTCACAAATTACTACACTCTCTCTCTCTCTCTCTCTCTCTCTCTCTCTCTCTCTCTCTCTCTCTCTCTCTCTCTCTCTCTCTCTCTCTCTCTCTCTCTCTCACCAGGAAAGAGAGGGAGAGGTATTTGCTAAGAAAGGGACTCACAGTGTAAGCTTTGTTAACTATATTATTTTTTTCTCTTTTTTAAGTGCTAGAGGGGTGTTATAAGAATCGAGCGTGACGTAATATTGATCGTATTTTGAAAAATAGTTTTATTATGTATTAGGGGAACATATCTTAATTTTGATAGGTTTAAAATATAATATACATAAGGCTAATTGTTTTACCTATTTTGATCGGCTTAATATGATGTTCCTTCATCACAGTGGAAAATGTAGATAGATAAAAAAGAAAGTTTTGATAGAAAGATCTTTTTCAGATTTGACTTTATTATTGTTTAAATTTTTGTGATTTTATATAGGTCTTTCTCTTTTTTAATCTGTTATATAGTAAAAAAAATGTATACTATGACGTTTAAAAGGTCATAAGATATGCATTTACGTATATATCCAATAATAAATTGATGATATATACTAAATTTTGATAATGTAAGATATTTAATGAAAAAAAAATTGCAACTATATAAATGCCATTACAATAAAAACTAGTAAGGTTCATAATGAAGAAATACAGTAAATAATTACTTGAAGCTAAAGTGCTGTACAATTTCTGATAAGTGTGAGCTTGAATATTTTTTTTACTTTTTCAGAAATTCATCATGAGAGAAAATTACCTTATGGTTCAGAAACGTTTTCTCTCATGGTACATTCCACTCTCCTATCATTCCCCTAAAAATAAAACATACCAAAACTGAAGTTCTTAGCTCAAACTTCGATTTTTTCTTGAGGAAGTTTGTCTTAGAATCAGGGGAGTAACTAGAGCTTTGGGGGCCAGGGGGGCCTGAGTTAGTAAAGAGTAGGACCTTCCCATTATCCTGGAGGGTTAAAGGTAATTTTGAATAAATACTTACAGACTTTTATTTTCTAGCTCTGTTTTTGGAGGGCCCCACCTATTGGAGGGGCCCCTCTCTTGGAGGGCTCTCTCCTGGAGGAATCCTTCTCTTGGAGGCACACTTCTCTTAGAGGGCCCTCTCTCTTGGAGGGACCCTTCTCTTGGAAGGCCCCTTCCCTTGGAGGGCACCCTCTCTTAGAGGGACCCTTCTCTTGAAAGGACACTTCGCTTGGAGGGCCCCTCTCATGGAGGGACCCATCTCTTGGATGTCCCCCACTCTTGGAGAGTCCCTTCTCTTTGAGGCCCCCCTCTCTTGAAGGGACCCTTCTCTTGGAGGGCTCCCTTTCTTAAAGGGTCCCTTCTCTTAGAAGGACCCTTCGTTTAGAAGTCCCTCTCGTGGAGGGTTCCATCTCTTGGAGGGCCCCCTCTCTTGGAGATATCGTTCTCTTGGAGGGTATCCTTTCTTGGAGGGACCCTTGTCTTGGCGGGCTCCCTTTCTTGGAGGATCCTTTTTTGGAGGGAAATCATTCTTGGAGGCCCGTTGGGCAGGGAATGGGGGGGATTTTCAAAAAGTGCCCAGCCACCGTCCCATCTCCGAGGTACATCGGCGAATTTAGAATACAAATATGATGAGTTGAATATTCCGAGTTAATCTGGTACTTTTTATTTAATTTTACCAATCAATATTCTGCCAAAGGTAAGGAGATTTTTTCAGAAATTAAGTAAAATAAAAATACCAACGAGAAATGAATGAAATTAATGTAGCTAATATTATTGAGTTTATTCTACGGAATCCATATATACACAAGTTTGAGCAATAAGAAATATAAAGTTCAATTAATGGATGAAAAGATACCAGAGTTGAAAATGTAACTTTTAGGTTGATGACTAATCACCAATAGAAAATTGTTCTGAACTACTACGAGTACGAGTTTATTGACAGGGGTTTAGCCAGTTTTGATCTCAATGCTAGAAACTGCGGAGTGGTAATAATGGGGGTACTTTAGTCTGATTGTTCACAGCAAACTAACCTAGGTCGGACGGGCCTGACTAGTAGAGATTTAATGATTATGTCGATAAACAAAAGTATATATGCTCTACTTCAAATCCCAACTATTTCAGAAGAAAAAAATATATATATAGCTACATTACTGAGAATTGTTGTGTCATATCGGTAATGTCTCAGCCTGGTGATCAACAGACTGGGTTAAAGTCCCCCTTGAACTCGTTAGTTCATATAATGTCAGCAACGTCACCATTTTTTGTGAGCTAAAGATGGGGGTTTTGGGGAGGGTATAAGGTCTACGTACTGATTCATAAGCAGTCATTTCATGTCCCTCCCTGGTCTTAGCTTGTGTAGAGAGTGGTCTTGGAGCCTGATCATAAGTATATATGGTCAGTCTCGAGAGAATTGTCCTGCTTGCTAGGGAAAAGTCACTGTCCCTCGCCTCTGCATTCATGAGCGACCCATTAAACCTTTAAACCTCATATAGTCATCATAAATCTCTCCTTTTTGGTTGTATATGAAAGGAGTTCGACATATATGGGATTATTTGTGTATCTGTATCAGGGTATATGAGAATTCTATTAAGTAGTGGTTAATAAACTCTCTCTCTCTCTCTCTCTCTCTCTCTCTCTCTCTCTCTCTCTCTCTCTCTCTCTCTCTCTCTCTCTCTCTCTCTCTCTCTCTCTCTCTCAGTATATATATATATATATATATATATATATATATATATATATATATATATATATATATATATATGTGTGTGTGTGTGTGTGGTGTGTGTGTGTGTATGTATATATATATATATATATATATATATATATATATATATATATATATATATATATATATTATGTAAATATCCATCACATGTATTGTTCCCAAAGGGTGGCTGTGCATGCTCGTTAAATCCCATTCCATCCAATGTCAGCCAGAACAAACTAATTGTTCAAGAAAACCACAGAAAACAAATATAGAATAATTCCCAGGCAACGAGTAAAAACTAAAATAAACAAAGTGATACAATACCTTTTTTGTTTTAGAATTCTGGTCA
>NC_090756.1:57233994-57245396 GCF_036898095.1 Palaemon carinicauda
GTGCGAGGGGAGAGCAAAAACGACAATCTACAAAAACACAGAAATACCGTACATGCGTGTTTGATAAACAGGCGGTATAATTGCCAGGTGAACATCAAGAGTAATATCACATGTCTCCCCTTCCTCTCATAGATTATATTCAAACTCACGTTAGCTATTAATCTCATAGGACAATTGCATTACTTCCTTCCTTTCTCATTTCAGTGTCTCCTCCTACATCATCCCTCCTCCACAGCTTCTCCGTCTACATCCTTTTTTCCCCATTTCAGTCTCTCCTAAATCCTTCCTCATTCCAGTCTGTCCACATGCAACCTTCCCTATTCTAGTCTCTACTCCAACATTCATACTTACCCAAGAGTATCCTCCTAAGTTACTCTCTTCTTTAAACGGGAACCTTTTTGGACATTGAGCCTGAAGAAACGATTTATGACGGTTCCTCATTGACAGGTGTCGGAAATTAACGATCTCCTCGATGGATATGGAATGGGATCTTGATAGGGAGGTTAGGACGGATAAGATGATGTGAGGATGATGGGGAGTAGAAACTTAGTTTCTTTGTATCTAGGGATGCTATAAGCCCAAGGGCTGCAGCAGAAAAATAGCCCAGTGAAGGAAAGAAAATAAGAAAACAGATAGGATAGTGTGGCTGAGTGTACCCTCAAACACGAGAACTGTAAAACAAGATACCTGAATTATAATTTAATACCCTCGATGTACTTTTAGTCATATTTTTATATGACTTTGAAAATTGTATTAATAAATTACTTTAAAAAAAAAAAAAGGGTTCGAGATACTAAAAATAATCATAGATTATTTTGTCACGTCAGACGCTCGTGATGGTTTTTTTTTTTATTTTTTTTTTTTAGAGAGATTGTTATAAAACTCAACATTACTTTCAAGCACAAGAGAAGCAACATAAAACAACGATTATTGCTTAGTTATCCAATGATGATGTTGAGTGTATTGAAACTTTTTTTTTTTTTTATTTCGTGAGTCGAGAACTTACATGAAATATCACTAATGAAAAAAGTCGGTGCCCAGAGCTATGAATACATCGTCTAATAAATCATTCATTAATAGAAAAGCATTAAATGATTTGATGAAGGCAGAGTGTTTCAGGTAGGGCACGGTGCGGGGTGGTGTACTGGGTGTTGGGGTTGTTGTTGTCAGGGAGCGTAGTCTAGTAACGAAATATCTTTAATGTATCTGTGATACGAAACTTCAGTGTTCTGTTCTTTGAGATATAAATGAAAGAGCCTCCAATTAAGTTCTTTTCGATTTGGAGAGAGAGAGAGAGAGAGAGAGAGAGAGAGAGAGAGAGAGAGAGAGAGAGAGAGAGAGAGAGAGAGAGAGAGAGAGAGAGAGAAACGTTGTCTGTACTCCCAGGCTTCTTTTCATATGTCTGAAAATCTAATTTATTAAGACTCACATTTTCTGCCAATGATTATTCAGGGTAACCTTACTTTGAATGTATCTTAAAGGGCTTACGTAATTCACATTGCTAAATTTGATCTTTTCATTTGTAGTCATGCTTAAGGAAATTACAGTTTGGATACTATCGCAGTAGACACTTTGTTATAATATACTTATATATAATTTTAGCCAAATTACTGAAGTATTTAGGTAAAAATAACATAAAAATCTTAGTTACTCTCTTGGCCAAATTATATCCCGTCTAGATATCTTCAAGTGTTCTAAGGATAGATTAATATATTCCTTGTCTTTGATGAGCCTTTATTGCTGATGAAGTTTTGACAAAATCAAAAGGTTTTTCATAGTCTATAAATGTCATACATACCGTAAAATCTTAGGTACTCCCTTAGCCAAATGACTTCATTTAGTATTCAGATCAACATACCCTAAAATCTTAGGTATTTGCTGAGCCAAATTACTTGATTTAATATTCAGATCAATATACAGTAAATATTAATCCCATCAGCTCCATATTTTATCGCGGTAAAAAGAAAATCCTGATTTTTTTTTTTCTCAGAGAAGTATTGGTTGCTCTGTCATTGCCTTCTCCCCGGTGGTGTTTCATGAATATGTGACGGTCCTGCTTTTACGAGTCCTGATTTTAGCTCATTTTTTATGAGCAGATTTTGGCAGGTAAGTGCACGCGATGAACAAAATAAACGCTGTTTGCTGGGGATTCTCCAATCCATGCACTGCAATCTAAATTTTACGTTTACTTTATTTTCATAAATGTTGTTTGTGATGTTCTCCGTGACGAAAAGTTTTGACGGTATTCTTTTAAAGGTTTAAAGATCACATAGGATTTGTAGAGGCAAGGGGCAAGGCATTGCCCTAGAGAAAGAAGAGTGCCCCAGAGAATGACCATATATACATATGATTAGTGCCCAAGACCCTCTTCATCAAGCTATGACCAAGGAGGGCCAAGCAATGGTTGCTCATGGCTTAGCAGGTGGACCTATAGTTTCCCCAAGCTCCCTCTTCCTTAGCTCACAAGGATGGTGAAGTTTCATACACTAATAGAAACTGTTGACTTTAAGCAGGACTCGAACACCAGTCCGGCGAGCGTCAGGAAGGGACGCTTCTTATAGGCATCCACCTAGTAAACTACAGTAGTAGTAAACAAAAATATATGTTTATACTTTTACTAGCGGTAAAGTACAGATTATCCTTTCTGAGTGTGAATAACTTGTTGAAATGGTATGTGTATCCCCATGATTAGCAAAGCTGTACTAGTCAGGGATACCCAAACTAGTTTGGTTTGCTGCGAGCGATCAAACAAAAAACTCCCACCATCACTAATCAGCAGTTGGCCAGCGTGGTGTTGAAAACTGGGCAAACCCCAGATATGAAAAAATATATGTCTGAGGTCTTTGTCGTGCACTTGACTAGAAACGGCTGAATTTGTTGTTGTTGTTGTTGTTGCTGCTGCTGTTGTTGTTGGTAGAAAATAGATGAGATAACACAATTCACGATGCATATATTTTCCATTGAATCAGGGAAGGGGTTGCAAATGGGAAGATAAAAAATCCATAATGGGATGGAGGAACATATTTTCAATTAGGTACACTAGGGCAAACTATTCTATCTGTTACCTTAATTCCTTACCTAAATAGGCTATTATTCCCCGTTGGAACCCCTGAGCTTGTGGAATACTGCTTTTCTAACTAGAGTTCTAGCTTAGCTAATTACATGGTAATTAAAACTAGAACGGGCATAGGGTAGAGAGCATAACTAACCCTATATCATGTTGTATATCATAAGATAGGTAATTGAATTATGATAATTTTGGTGCTAGTTTCATGCAAATCCGAAAACAATCTGCCACGAAATGGCAACAAGATTTATTTTTAGCTTTTCGTGACTTTGGCATTGACTTTTGGCCAAATCATATCCAGAATCCAACCCAAATGTATTTGGATCATGACCAATCATATCACCTTTTGAATGAAATGCTTTCTTTAGCTTCCACCAGTAGTCTTTCATTGGTGAAGATTTACTTGTGTGCTTGAAATTCTTCTTAAAACACATTTTAGGAGGTTGTCTAGAGCAGCCACAGCACGAGGATAATGCCTTGTCTTTTTATTCTAGAAATTTAGGTTTTTTACATTCTTACTGCATGACTCGTTGATTATTCGACGTACTGTTTTTTTTTTTTTTTTGTTTCGGGAACACTTGCGACTTCAGACGTGACATGCACACTCTGGCAAAGGACCATTCCCCTACTAAAGTACTTATGTACAATGGGAACAGGTAATAAAGGCTTATATATATATATGTATATATATATATATATATATATATATATATATATATATATATATATATATATATATATATATATATATATATATATATAGATGCATGTGTATATATATATATATATATATATATATATATATATATATATATGTATATATATAAAAAAAAAAATATATATATATATATATATATATATATATATATATATATATATATATATATATATATACATATATATATATATATATATATATATATATATATATATATATATATATATGTATATATAAAATATATATATATATATATATATATATATATATATATATATATATATATATACACGCATATATCGATAGTTTCTTTTTAGTGTATGCAACTTCACTATCCTTCCATGCAAAGGATTGGGGTTCTGGTGGGTCATATAGGGCTACTTGCTGAAAAAGCAGCAGCCATTGCCCGGCTCTCCCTGGTCCATTTTTTGTGGAGAAGGGCCTAAGCTTCTGATCATACTATCACTGTCCCAAACCTATGGTACTCAAAAACGACCTTTGCTGTCTTAAAATATTTCCAAGGATGATCATTTCAGTTATACGAATCACAAACACAGAAACAGACATACAAACAAATACATGCCTATCAATATATAACCTTCCCATCGAAGTCGGTGAAGGTAATAATAATAATAATAATAATAATAATGATAATAATTTTAATAATAATTGGAAAAAGTATATCCCAACGTTATTCCGTACAATAGAACGAATAGAAAACTATATAAAGTACAGAAGGGCTAATAGAATTCCTTTTCCATATCTCGTGTTTGAGTGACTCTCACCTTATACAATCACGAATTTTATCGGATTATCTATCGGCAGTTTTTAATTTTCCTTTTTTCTGTTTTTCTTTTTTATATCATCATCATCATCATCATTTCAGCATTCAAAAGTCCTTTGTTGGATGTAGGCCTTCCCCAGGTTTCTCCACAGACTTCTATCGCAAGCTATTCTGTGCCACTGTTGCTTATGTTGGTCTAAGTCATCTCGCCAGCGGGTTTTTTGTCTTCCTCGGTTTCTTGTGTATCCTCGGGGTGTCCAGAAGGTTGTTCGTGATGTCCATCGGTTGTCTGTCATCCTGGCAATGTGCCCTGCCCAGTTCCATTTGAGCTTGCTAATGGTTTCAAGGATATCCATTACTTTAGTTTTTTGACGTATCCATTCAGCTGTTTTTCTATCCTTCCATGTTAGATTTAGCATAATTCTCTCATGTGCCCTCTGCATTGTTCGTAATTTAAGGGAAAGCTTTTTTGTTAGATTCCAAGTTTCGGCCCCATAGGTGACAGTGGGGAGGATATACTGATCATAGACTTTCCTTTTTAAGATGATAGGAATCTTCTTATTTTTTAACACTGTACTGGCTCTTCCAAACGCTTGCCAACCGAGGGTTATTCTTCTTTTTATTTCGCTCTCTTTACAGGCGTCATGTAGAGAGATTCGTTGTCCTAGGTAGATGTAGTGGTCCACTTCCTCAATTTGTTGGTTTTCAATTTCAAGTATGTCATCTGCATTTTCCGTATATTTATTGCTCATGACTTTGGTCTTTTGGAAGTTCATGTGGAGGCCAATTGATTTGCTTGCTTCATTCAGCTCGGTGAGCATTTGTTGAAGCTCTTCTTTGGTGTGAGCAATGATACTGATGTCATCAGCCAATCTTAGGTGATTTAGATATTCTCCATCTATTTTTATTCCTTTTTCTTGCCAGTTGAGTTGTCGGGAAAAGCTCTCTCCAGGCAGGCAGTAAACAGTTTGGGTGAGCTAGTGTCACCTTGTCTGACACCTCTCTTGAGTTGGAATGGTTCAGAGTCTTTGTGAAGGCGAATAAATGATGTTGCATGGTCATAGATGTGACAGAGTACATTAATTTAAACTGAGTCAACTCCCTGTTCTTCCAGCGCTGACATGACCTCCTCAGTTTCAACCGAGTCAAATGCTTTGGTGTAATCTACAAGTGCTACTTCTAGTGGTATCTTATATTCATTTGTTTTCTCAATGATTTGGTTTACTGTTTGTAGATGGTCAATTGTGGAGTAGCCTCTTCTAAAGCCCGCTTCTTCCCTAGGCTGATTTTCATCAAGCTTTCCTACAATTCGGTTGGTGATAACTTTGGTGAAAATTTTATAAATAACATTAAGGAGGCTGATTGGCCGTTGGTTGTTCATGTCCCTGGGGTCACCTCTTTTGTAGAGTAGAATGAGGATAGCTTTATTCCACTCTTCTGGCATTTTGCTCCTCTTCAGACATTCATTGAATAGTCGCGCCAGTCTGACGTGGATTGGCTCATCAGCATCTGCTATTAGGTCTAACGTGATGTTATCTGGTCCCGGTGCTTTCCCCTTCTTCATTTGCGTGACAGCTAGTCGCACCTCGCCTGCTGTGATCTCTGGAAAGTGATGAGATGGGTGTTGATTTGCTCTATCACGAAGATGGTAACGAGGTCTTTCTGAGGAGTAAAGCTTTTGGTAGTACTCTCTTGCTCGCTTAGCTATTCCATCACGGTTGGTTGTAAGGGATCCGTCTTCTTCTAGCACCCCAGTGAATTGCAGCTTCCCTTGGCTGAGTTTTCTTTTTGCTGATTTAAACTCTCTGCCTTGTTTGATGACATCTTCAATTATTTTTGTCGTTCTATTGCGAAGGTCTTCTTGTTGCTTTTTCTGTATAGTTTTGTTTAGTTCTGCTGCTTCAATTTTCTCCCGCACTGTTTGATGGGGGCTTGAGATTTCTCCGTTTTTTCATGAGGTTCTTTGTGTGTTCCGAGAATTTGCTGTTGTCAGAGGGTTTTGTGTCCTGGAACTTCTTTGCTACTTCCTTCAGGGGAATAATGATGTTATTATTCAAGTTTTCAAGATAAGTTTCATTACTGTTTTGGTCTTCTAAATTTCCAAGAATCTCGTAGCGGTTTTTTAACTCTATCTGAAATGTAGATTTGAGAGCTTCAGGTACTTTGATATGTTCTGAGTCTTACGAAGAATAGTTTTTGCCTATCTTGTTTGGTGTTGATTTGGACTTTGCATCTTATCATCCTGTGATCACTTGCCTACATTGACTTGGTTCAGGACACCAACATTTTTAACTATATTATGTTTGTCTACCAGTATGTAGTCTATTTGATTACGTGTTTCATGGTTGGGGCTTCGCCATGTCCATCTCTTGTTTTCACTCTTTGAAAGAATGTGTTCATGATCTTGAAGTTATGTGCTACAGCAAAATTTATCAAGTCATCTCCCCTTTCATTTCTCTCCCCATATCCGAATTGGCCAACGCAATCCTCATTCCCTTTTCCAATTTTAGCATTGAAATCCCCCATTATGAGGTTGTAATGGGCTTTGTTGTTATTTAGAATGGTATATAGGTCATCATAAAAGTTATCCAGTTCCTCTTCGGATGACAATGATGTGGGAGCATATACCTGTATGATAGTTAGTCTGTACCGCTTTGAAATTCTAAGAGTGACACTAGCAACTCTGTCTGATGTGGCTGTGAACTTCTCAATGTTGCTGTGTAAGTTTTTTTTTAAGAGAAATCCAACACCATTTTGCTTGCTTTCCTTGCCCACTGTTGTAAAGCAAGTGTCCGCTTTTAAGCATTAGGATTTTCTCACCTGGTCTTCTCATCTCGGAGATTCCGATAATATCCGAATTGATGTTCATAATCTCTGTATCCAGGCTAGTCAGGTGTATTTCTTCAGAGAGTGTTCTTACATTGTACGTAGTAATGTTAAGCACTGTTTTAGGGTTGGATAGTCGCTTATACAGCACACAGTCCCTATCCAAATCATACTGTGTGGTTGGGCCTTGATTTAAATCCGCTGACCCAACAAGAACGGCCGAATTTTGTCTGTGGTTGTAACTCATTTGGGGAGATTGTGGGCCATACCCTGCCGCGCTGGCCTATGGCGAGTTGGCAGGGGAAGAGATAGCTAGAAGTAAAGTTTGATAAGGGATTGGACAGAAAATATAGAAGGATAAAAGAAATGAGGGGACAGTATGAGAGAAAAGTGAAGTTAATTATATTCCTCTGCCCGGAGAGTTCAAACTATATATCTATATATTTTTTTTTCTTCCGTAAATAGAATTCTAATTACAAATTGCATTCATTATTCATCAGTGACACTGCAGTCTCGATTGGGAATTACATGATTCTGAACTTTTTCATAATAAGTAATTTTCTATTTGTATTTAGTTGATAAATTTATCAAAATGAAAACATTATATCAAATCGAAAGGAAAATATATCTATAGTAACAGGCATATGGTGTTCGATGAGCATAATGAATATCAAATTTCATTTTTATTATTATTATTATTATTATTATTATTATTATTATTATTATTGTTGTTTTTGTTGTTGTTGATGTTGTTTTTGTTGTTTTTGTTGCTGTTATTGTTAGTCATAATAATAATAATAATAATAATAATAAAAATAATTATAATAACATCCATAACAACAACAATTATAATAATAATAATAATAATAATAATAATAATAATAATAATAATAATAATAATAATAATAATAATAATAATAATACTTTGCTACCTATTACACAACCATACATAAACTATTGAACTTTAAAGAAAAATCAAAACAAACTACTTCATTTATTCGACAAAATTTTAATCAATCTATCTTCGCTTCGTTAGGAAAAAAAAAAAAAAAAAAAAAAAAAAAAAAAAAATCTCGCAATTGAAACTATTGAATCTATTTCATCATATCATTGGAAAACTTTTCTCTTACTAATTCATTCAGGTCTCTTGTTTCTACTTTGACTTCCCTGATATGGATTTGAATCGCCAAACCAAATATTACTTTTCTGATTTGCCTGGAATTTTAGGACTGCCATTTCGTTCTTCACACCAATCATCTTGTTTTCCGTTTTACTCTTTTAATGTAATTTATCAAACGCATCCACAAATATACCGAAAAAACATTGGCTCCATATAATTTTTCAGTGTCACTTCCATCAGGTTTCCTTCACATTCAACAGCCATTATTCATACCCGATCATTCTTCTGAGCTTTCCCTTTTCTACCTGGGAGGGCATTCATCCGGCTTACCTATCTCTCACACATTCCCTCTTTATATCTCCGTTAATCCCGAATCTACCTTTTCTTCATAGTTATTATCTGAAATGGTTTAGCGGTCCCTCTCAGACGGTGTTATTTGATCCTACCAGGAAATTCATTTTGGTTTGAGTTATCAGCTGTTTTGATCGATTCCTCATATACACAATTTAGGAGCTATTGGTTATTATTATTATTATTATTATTATTATTATTATTATTATTATTATTATTATTATTATTATTATTATTATTATTATTATTATTAGCTTCGCTTCAAACCTTAGTTAGGAAGGCAGGCTGCTATAAACGTAAGGGCTCCAACGTAAAATGGCCCAGTAAGGAATGGAAACAAACAAATAAATAAACAAGAAAAGTAGTGAACAATCAAAGTAAATTAAGTAATGAACAATTGAAATAAAATATTCTAAGAACAGTAACAACATTAAAATAAGTCTTTCATACATAAACTATAAAAACGAGACTTATGTCAAACTATTCAAAATAAAAACATCAACTGCAGGTTGAACTTTTGGGAGTTTAGATGAAATTTTTCTTCCTACAATATGGAAGTCTACTTCCAAGGACATTATCATCTTCTCTTCGTATAAATTCAGTTTCTCTACAAAATGTCTTTGAATAATTAACACCATTGTCATTTGATTAAAGTTATTGTTTTATAAACTATAGTTTGCTTTTTCACCAAAACATAACTTTTGCTAAAAGACAATTATAGTATATGGGATATTTGATTTGATTATATAGCAAACTTTATAATTTATCATCTCTCTCTCTCTCTCCCGTTTAGCCAAATTATTTGATTTACCAATTAGATCAATATACTTTAAAAATCGAAAGTGCTCTCTTAGCCAAATGACTTCATCCAGCATTCAGATCGGACATGCAGTAAATAACAATCCCTTAAGGACCGTAATTTATGTGTGCAAAAAGAAAATCCTGATATTTGTTCTCAGAGGCGAAATGGTTGCTCGCTACACCCTTCTCCCCGATGGTGCTTCATGAATATCTGATGGCTCATGCTTTTACGAGTGCTGATTTTAGCACTGTTTTATGAGCGGATATCGGCAACTAGCATTAAGGCGATGAATAGATAAAAGCTGTTTGTGGGAGATTCTCCAATCCCTGCACTGCAATCAGAATTTTACGTTTACCGTATTTTCATTGATGTTTTTGTGATGTTATTTGTGATAAGAAGTTTCGACGGTATTCTTTTGAACTATAAAAGATCATTTATGATTTCTAGAGGCCATTGCCCTAGGGAAAGGACAGTGGCCTAGAGACTGACCATATATACTGTACATAGAATCAGCGCTCAAGGCTATCTTTATCAGACTAGGACCATGGAGGCATAAGGAAATCCTGCTCAGGAGTTAGCAGGTAGGCCTATAGCTCCTCAAACTCCAATCCTTAGCTCACAAGGATGGTGAGGTTCCAGGCACTAATAGAAACTCTCAAGTTTGAGCAGAACTTGAACACCAGCCTGGCGAAGAACGCTTCCGATAGGCATCCACCCAGTAAACCACAGTTATAGTAAACATAAATATATTTTTAGATTTTTACAAGTGGTGATTAGCAAAGCTGTACTAGTCAGAGACACCCATACTACTTTGGCATGCTCTGAGCGATCAGACGAAAATCTCCTACCTTCACGTAAGAACCGCTTACCTATAACTTATTATTTAAGTAAACAGAAGTTGGTTAAGGCTAAAAAAAAAAAATTGAATAGGATTATCTGAGTCAGCTTTAATTAGAATCTTATGAAAATCACATCCTGTTTTAATAAAAAAACAATAGTGGTTTATCGGAAATGAAAATATATAAGATGCAGTGTATGTTAAAATTCATTTGCTACTAAATGCACATATAATGTACATGAAGTGATCTCTCTCTCTCTCTCTCTCTCTCTCTCTCTCTCTCTCTCTCTCTCCTCTCTCTCTCTCTCTCTCTCTCCTCTATTGCATAAACAATCATACTTTAGTACCCATCACTTCAAGTCAAGTAATTCCCTTCTACTGTTTTGGCTGTTATATAAATCATCTTATATTTACAGATATTGTGATACCTGATTCTTCGGAGATAAGCAAATCACTCTGAAGCATCATCTCATTTTAGAAAACAAAAATTCCCATATGAGAATTATTCAACATCCGATACTCGCTTATGTATCTTTGTAAACATCAGGAAGATGATGCTAGTTTCTATGGTAGCCAACTCTATTATGCGGTCGAGTGCAAAGCAGAATGATGTGTAAAAGTTATATGCCGTCAGCTACTGATCACCTAAAAATAGGGCTATCTGCAATGATGGGCCAGTTATGTAGTAGTAGTAGTAGTAGTAGTATTAGTAGTAGTAGTAGTAGTAGTAGTAGTTGTTGTTGTTGTTGTTGTTGTTGTTGTTCTTTTGAATGTTTTTTTTTTTTTCTGTACAGTTTCATCGAGAGGAACAAAAAGTTGATAGCTTTTAGAAGGACTTATTAATAAGACGTTGTCTGATTGATTGCTAATGAATTTTCTTATACTCCAAACCTAAC
>NC_090756.1:57248396-57250896 GCF_036898095.1 Palaemon carinicauda
GTGGATGCCTATAAGAAGCGTCCCTTCCTAACGCTCGCCGGACTGGTGTTCGAATCCTGCTTAAAGTCAACAGTTTCTATTAGTGTATGAAACTTCACTATCCTTATGAGCTAAGGAAGAGGGAGCTTTGGGAAACTATAAGTCCACCTGCTAAGCCATGAGCAACCATTGCTTCGCCCTCCTTGGTCATAGCTTGATGAGGAGGGTCTTAGGCACTAATCATATGTATATATGGTCATTCTCTGGGGCACTCTTCTTTCTCAAGGGCAATGCCTTGCCCCTTGCCTCTACAAATCCTATGTGATCTTTAAACCTTTAAAAGAATACCGTCAAAACTTTTCGTCACAGAGAACATCACAAACAACATTTATGAAAATAAAGTAAACGTAAAATTTAGATTGCAGTGCAGGGATTGGAGAATCCCCAACAAACAGCGTTTATTTTGTTCATCACGTGCACTTACCTGCCGAAATCTGCTCATAAAAAAGAGCTAAAATCAGGACTCGTAAAAGCAGGACCGTCACATATTCATGAAGCACCATCGGGGAGAAGGCAATAACAGAGCAACCAATCCTTCTCTGAAAAAAGAAAAAAAAAAAAATAAGGATTTTTTTTTACCGCGATAAAATATGGAGCTGATGGGATTAATATTTACTCTATATTGATCTGAATGTTGAATCAAGTAATTTGGCTCAGCAAATACCTAAGATTTTTAGGGTATGTTGATCTGAATACTAAATGAAGTCATTTGGCTAAGGGAGTACCTAAGATTTTACGATATGTATGACATTTATAGACAATGAAAAACCTTTTGATTTCGTCAAAACTTCATCAGCAATAAAGGTTCATCAAAGACAAGGAATAGATTAATCTTTCCTTAGATCACTTGAAGATATCTAGACGGGATATAATTTGGCTAAGAGAGTAACTAAGATTTTTATGTTATTTTGACCTAAATACTTCAGTAATTTGGCTAAAATTATATATGATTATATTATAAGAAAGTGTCTACTGCGATGGTATCCAAACTGTAATTTCCTTAAGCACGACTACAAATGAAAAGATCAAATTTAGCAATATGAATTACGTAAGCCCTTTAAGATACATTCAAAGTAAGGTTACCCTGAATAATCATTGGCAGAAAATGTGAGTCTTAATAAATTAGATTTTCAGACATATGAAAAGAAGCCTGGGAGTACAGACAACGTTTCTCTCTCTCTCTCTCTCTCTCTCTCTCTCTCTCTCTCTCTCTCTCTCTCTCTCTCTCTCTCTCTCTCTCTCTCTCTCTCTCTCCAAATCGAAAAGAACTTAATTGGGGGCTCTTTCATTTATATCTCAAAGAACAGAACACTGAAGTTTCGTATCACAGATACATTAAAGATATTTCGTTACTAGACTACGCCCCCTGACAACAACAACCCCAACCCCCAGTACACCACCCCGCACCCTGCCCTACCTGACACACTTCCCCTTCATCAAATCATTTAATGCTTTTCTATTAATGAATGATTTATTAGACGATGTATTCATAGCTCTGGGCACCGACTTTTTTTCATTAGTGATATTTCATGTAAGTTCTCGACCCACGAAATAAAAAAAAAAAAAAAAAAAAAAAAAAAAAAAAAAAAAAGTTCCAATACACTCACCATCATCATTGATAACTAAGCAATAATCATTGTTTTATGTTGCTTTTCTTGTGCTTGAAAGTAATGTTGAGTTTTATAACAATCTCTCTCTAAAAAAAAAAAAAAAAAAAAAAAAAAAAAAAAAACCATCACGAGCGTCTGACGTGACAAAATAATTTATGATTATATTTAGTATCTCGAACCCTGTTTTTTTTAAAAGTAATTTATTAATACAATTTTCAAAGTCATATGAAAATATGACTAAAAGTACATCGAGGGTATTAAATTATAATTCAGGTATCTTGTTTTACAGTTCTCGTGTTTGAGGGTACACTCAGTCACACTATCCTATTTGTATTCTTATTTTCTTTCATTCACTGGGCTATTTTTCTGCTGCAGCCGTTGAGCTTCTAGCATCCCTAGATACAAAGAAACTAAGTTTCTACTCCCCATCATCCTCACATCATCTTATCCGTCCTACCCTCCCTATCAAGATCCCATTCCAAATCCATCGAGGAGATCGTTAATTTCCGACACCTGTCAATGAGGAACCGCCATAAATCGTTTCTTTAGGCTCAATGTCCAAAAAAGTTCACGTTCAAAGAAGAGGGTAACTTAGGAGGATACTCTTGGGTAAGTATGGATGTTGGAGGAGAGACTAGAATAGGGAAGGTTGCATGTGGACAGACTGGAATGAGGAAGGATTTAGGAGATACTGAAATGGGGAAAAAAGGATGTAGACGGAGAAGCTGTGAAGGAGGGATGATGTAGGAGGAGACACTGAAATGAGAAAGGAAGGAAGTAATGCAATTGTCCTATGAGATTAATAGCTAACGTGAATTTGAATATGATCTATGAGAGGAAGGGGAGAAATG
>NC_090756.1:57255896-57258396 GCF_036898095.1 Palaemon carinicauda
TGCTCAAACTTGTGTATATATGGATTCCGTAGAATAAACTCTATAATATTAGCTACATTAATTTCATTCATTTCTCGTTGGTATTTTTATTTTACTTAATTTCTGAAAAAAATCTCCTTATCTTTGGCAAAATATTGATTGGTAAAATTAAATAAAAACTACCAGATTAACTCGGAATATTCAACTCATCATATTTGTATTCTAAATTCGCCGATGTACCTCGGAGATGGGACGGTGGCTGGGCACTTTTTGAAAATCCCCCCCATTCGCTGCCCACCGGGCCTCCAAGAATGATGTCCCTCCAAAAAAGGATCCTCCAAGAAAGGGAGCCTGCCAAGACAAGGGTCCCTCCAAGAAAGGATACCCTCCAAGAGAACGATATCTCTAAGAGAGGGGGCCCTCCAAGAGATGGAACCCTCCACGAGAGGGACTTCTAAACGAAGGGTCCTTCTAAGAGAAGGGACCCTTTAAGAAAGGGAGCCCTCCAAGAGAAGGGTCCCTTCAAGAGAGGGGGGCCTCCAAGAGAAGGGACTCTCCAAGAGTGGGGGACATCCAAGAGATGGGTCCCTCCATGAGAGGGGCCCTCCAAGCGAGGGGTCCTTTCAAGAGAAGGGTCCCTCTAAGAGAGGGTGCCCTCCAAGGGAAGGGGCCTTCCAAGAGATGGGTCCCTCCAAGAGAGAGAGCCCTCTAAGAGAAGTGTGCCTCCAAGAGAAGGATCCCTCCAGGAGAGAGCCTTCCAAGAGAGGGGCCCCTCCAATAGGTGGGGCCCTCCAAAAACAGAGCTAGAAAATAAAA
The DNA here is from genome assembly GCF_036898095.1 of Palaemon carinicauda. Lineage (NCBI taxonomy): Eukaryota > Metazoa > Arthropoda > Malacostraca > Decapoda > Palaemonidae > Palaemon > Palaemon carinicauda. Next base: position 57,256,692 of record NC_090756.1, read on the forward strand.
GTCTGTAAGTATTTATTTAAAATTACCTTCAACCCACCAGGATAATGGGAAGGTCCTACTCTTTACTAACTCAGGCCCCCCTGGCCCCCAAAGCTCTAGTTACTCCCCTGATTCTAAGACAAACTGCCTCAAGAAAAAATCGAAGTTTGAGCTAAGAACTTCAGTTTTGGTATGTTTTTTTTTTAGGGGAATGATAGGAGAGTGGAATGTACCATGAGAGAAAACGTTTCTGAACCATGAGGTAATTTTCTCTTATGATGAATTTCTGAAAAAGTAAAAAAAAAAAATTTGAAGCTCACACTTATCAGAAATTGTACAGCACTTTAGCTTCAAGTAATTATTTACTGTATTTCTTCATTATGAACCTTACTAGTTTTTTTATTGTAATGTCATTTATTTAGTTGCTATTTTTTTTTCATTAAATATCTTACATTATCAAAATTTAGTATATATCATCAATTTATTATTGGATATGTACGTAAATGCATATCTTATGACCTTTTAAACGTCATAGTATAAACTTTTTTTAACTATATATCAGATTAAAACAGAGAAAGACCTATATAAAATCACAAAAATTTAAACAATAATAAAGTCAAATCTGAAAAAAGATCTTTTATCAAAACTTTCTTTTTCATGTATCTACATTTTCCACTGTGATGAAGGATCATCGTATTTAGCCGATCAAAATAGGTAAACAATTAGCCTTATGTATAATATATTATAAACCTATCAAAATTAAGATATGTCCCCCTTATACATAATAAAACTATTTTTCAAAATATGATCAATATTACGTCACGCTCGATTCTTATAACACCCTACATGCGTTTACAAAAGAAAAAAAATAATATAGTTAACAAAGCTTACATTGTGAGTCCCTTTCTTAGCAAATACCCGTCACTCTCTTTCCTGGTGAGAGAGAGAGAGAGAGAGAGAGAGAGAGAGAGAGAGAGAGAGAGAGAGAGAGAGAGAGAGAGAGAGAGAGAGGTAGTAATTTGTGAAACTATAACTTTTGAAATATTGATTCTCATTATAGTAAATTGGTGTTCCAGTGTAAGGCTGCTATATTTTACCCAGGACTCAATAGAAATACCGTGGATTTTTAGACTGTTTTGTGGTATAACCATATTTTACATATATGTATGTATGTATGTATGTATGTATGTATGTATATACATCTATTATTATTATTATTATTATTATTATTATTATTATTAATAATAATAATAATAATAATAATAATAATAATAATAATAATAATAATAATAATATTAATAATAATAATAATAACAATAATAGCTAGACTGCAACTGGCTAAAGCCAGTGGCGGAGGATACCCCTGCAAAATAGGTGTGGAAATGCTTTCGTCAATCAGTAAAAGATATTGTGTAATGGTTTATTAGCCTAATGACCCCTTGACTAAATTTTGAGTTATGTTAACAAACTATTCTAAAGCAATTTATCTGTATAATAGCAGGTATATGTGTTAGTGTACGAATGTTGAATGTACACATTGTGGTTCCATCCTCATGTCTCTTCAATGTGATAGAGAAATATTAGACTTGTAGGTTCTTCTTAGAATAAGTCAAAGTTTTAGGTTAACTTTAAACAATTTATTGATAGGTCCATCACTGGAGTATGGATGGTTTGGTCGGATGACCATTCCGTATGAAAAGATGAATAGATCTGGTTTATAATAAGC
>NC_090756.1:57263396-57265123 GCF_036898095.1 Palaemon carinicauda
CGAAAATCTTGAAAGACTTTCTCAATAAGCCTATTTTTTGTGAAATTGAAGAAGACACAGACCTTATATGTTTCTCAAAAGTAAATTTACTGTCGAGAATCACACCTAAAATTTTGAAAGAGTCATACATATTTAAAGAAACATTATCAATACTGAGATCCGGATGTTGAGGAACCACCGTCCTTGACCTACTTACAATCATACTTTGAGTTTTGTTAGGATTCAACTTCATACCCCATAATTTGCACCATGCACTAATTCTAGCTAAATCTCTATTAAGGGATTCACCAACCCTAGATCTACATTCAGGGGATGGAATTGATGCAAAGAGAGTAGCATCATCTGCATATGCAACAAGCTTGTTTTCTAGGCCAAACCACATGTCATGTGTATATAGTATAAAAAGTAATGGGCCAAGAACACTACCCTGTGGAACACCGGATATCACATTCCTATAATCACTATGGTGCCCATCAACAACAACTCTTTGAGATCTATTACTTAAAAAATCAATAATAATGCTAAGAAACGACCCACCCACTCCCAACTGTTTCAGTTTGAAAACAAGGGCCTCATGATTAACACGGTCAAAGGCAGCACTAAAATCAAGGCCAATCATACGAACTTCCCGACCACAATCAAGGGATTTCTGTACAGCATTGGAGATTGTAAGAAGGGCATCACATGCTCCAAGGCCTTTACAAAAACCAAATTGCAAACTAGGGAGTAGATGATTACCCTTCAGCAAACCTATTAAGACGTTCTGCCAGAAGACGTTCAACAACTTTAGATAATATGGGAGTTATGGAAATTGGGCGGTAATCAGTGGGACTTGAGCTACCACAAACACATTTACATAGAGGAGTAACATTACCAATTCTCCAACTAGTGCTAAAAGCTCCTCTTCTTGCTAACTTGCGCAAAATAACAGATAACTTTGGAGCTAAGAAATCTGCTGTCTTTATAAAAAACAAAGGAAAAATACCATTTGGGTCTACACCTCCATAAGCATCAAGGGTCCATCAACAGAGCTTAAATCTCACGAGATCGAAAAGCTAAACTAGTTAGTTTAGCCTCAGGAAAACAGGAATGAGGAAGTTCAAGTTTTTCATTACTCTGTTTACTGTCAAAAACATCAGCCAAAAGGGTTGCCTTTTCCTTTGGACAGTGAGTGACTGAGCCATCTGGTTTAAGTAAAGGAGGAACTGTTGCATCTACACCAAAGAGTGCAGATTTTAAGGGTAGACCACCATTTATGTTCCTGAGTTGTACCAGAAAGTGTTTCTTTTATGGTTAAATTGTACTCCTTTTCAGTTGAGGCATAAACTCTCTGAGCAAAAGCTCGAAGCTGAGTATAGTTGTTCCAGGTCAAATCTGATCTGTTACCCTTCCAAAGTTGATAGGCCCTCCTGCTTCTCCAAAAAAGCACGTCTACAATCATCATTGAACCACGGTTTGTCCTTCATTCGGTACCTTAGGCACACGAGAAGGGATACGCCTATCAATTATGTTGACTAGATTCTCATTCTCATTCTCATACACACCTACACACACACACACATATATATATATATATATATATATATATATAATATATATATATATATATATATATATATATATATAGTATATCTATATATATATATATAATATATATATACATATATATATATATATATATATATATATATATATATATATATATATATATATATATACATGTATAT
>NC_090756.1:57290623-57295623 GCF_036898095.1 Palaemon carinicauda
AGGAAGACTGTGGTCGTTACTATTAAGGGGAAACATTAATGCTTATATATATATATATATATATATATATATATATATATATATATATATATATATATATATATATATATATATATATATATATATATATATATATATATATATATATATATATATATATATATATATATATATATATATATATATATATATATATATATATATATATATATATATATATATATATATATATATATATATATATATATATATATATATATACTTAATGGATGATTTTAACCTATATTGAACCGAGAGTCGTCTTTAATAACATGCATACATGTACTAGGGAAATGATGATAACGTTTATTCTATAATTTTATCAAATAACACAAATTCGCAGGTTGATGAAGCAATATCCACAGTCAAGCATTGGAAAAAACAGAAATGTATCCATTTCATTTTTCATTATTCGATTTATCTATGTTAATTAAGTTGTTTATAGGAACATCAAATTACACCATACTCATGCACCGTCTGGTATATAACTATTAATCCTTAAATCATTTAAACTTGCAATGAATAATGCTATTTTCCATTCAAGGAAATTCCATTTGGCAGGGCCGTACCAAATTCGTGCCACCAACCTTAACTATGTTGATGATTATTATCTTAGTCACTTGTTCAGGGAAATGACTTACCATCCATGCTTTCTGATGAAGAAAGGAAATAATAAAAACCTTCATAAGTAAACTCAGGCTGTTACCGTTATCATATAAAAAAATTACTCCATTTTCAGATAAAATGATCAATCCTAATAAGGAAACGATCGCTAGACAATCTACCAATTACCAATTCTCCAACATTTTCCCTCCTACCAAACTATTTTGACACACTTGGTCTTGAAATTATCGACTATACTAGTTTGGTCAAGGTGCTTCTGATGCCATTGTACCAACCGTGTTTCACACAATTGTACATAATTCCTTTTGTATATATTATGCTTGTATCTTCACTCCTCCCTCGCACTAAAACGAACATGAAAATTCCTGTCTGGTTTTTCCTCTGTGATATTGTCTGTCTTGTGAACTTGTCATGTCCTGTTGCCTTGAGGTTTTGTATATAAGGAGAGTGTTCCACAACAATATAACTCAGTTGTTTCCAATCTGCCTTTGAGTTCACAACTCCTCTCTCGGCCCGTCACATTGGTGACCCCGGAAGTCGACTCGCTCCCACTGCCTTCCACCCCTACCTCCCTCACCCCTCCATCGTTGGTAAGATGAAGGAGGCGGACTCTACCCCAGCAGTTGGCACTGCGGCCGCTCCATTGAAACTTTCACCGTTCGCTAGCGGAGAAGCGTTCGCTGGGTTTCAACGCGCTGAAGTCCACTTTCGTATCAGGGGAGTGACTCACTCAACCACCAAAGCGGATTATGTTCTGGCGGCGATACCCGAGGACACCTTCCCAGAAATATCTGACTGGCTTTGTGAACAAGGAGACACCCCAATAGCGTATGACGACCTCAAATCATACCTTCTGCAGCAGTACTCGCCGTCGCCAGCCACCCGTATAGCAAAGCTTTTTCAGGTCTCGCAACAACCGTTGGGGGACCAAAAGGCTTCGCTTGCCCTCAGGGAAATGACCAGTATCGCTCGCCTTCAACCTGCCGCAGACGGCTCTCCTCGTGAGGTGAACCTACTCCGTGCCCTTTGGATACGCCGTTTACCTGAACCTGTGCGCGCTGCCATACCCGATGTCGATAGTTTACCCATAAAGGACTTGATGACCAAATTCAACACCCTTATGGACAGCCACTTCAAGACCTCCATCAACGCCTCCACCCCTGACGACGAGGATGCCTATTCAACGTCAACCGAAGCTGACATGAATGCGGTAGGACATACACGCCTACCCCGTGACGTGCCGAAGCGGCGACAAAGCCGCCCACCACCCACCAACCGCTCGCGCCCCAACGAACGACTTCTACAGCCACTTACTACCTCCCATCCACCGCAGTTTTGCTACTACCACTTCAGATTCAGGGCAACCGCGAAGAAATGTGCCAAAGATTGTCAGTGGCCAAAAAACGTGTAAGTAGGCCATCGCTTGTGGCGGTGGCCTCCCATGTTTCTAATCTTTTCTTTTTACAGGATGCAGGAACGGGCGTGCGATTTTTGGTAGACACGGGTGCTTGTCGTTCTCTTTTGCCAAGGAACCTCTTCAAGGCACAACGTAGTCTGTCTACATCTGCCGACGTCCGCTTGGTAGCTGCCAACGGATCTGCGATACCCACCTACGGTTACGAGAGCCTCACATTATCGTTCGGAAACGGTAAATTCAATTGGAAGTTTCTCTTTGCTGACGTCACAATGCCAATCCTCGGTGCGGATTTCCTCTCTCATTTCCACCTTCTGGTCGATGTCGCCCACTGACGATTGGTCAACGCAGACTCGTACTTGTCCACACCTCTTCAACACGCCCCCTCTAACCTCGCTCTCCACATCAGCGCACCCACGGATGCCTACGCCCACCTACTCACGTCGTACCCGGAAGTTTTCCGTCCAGAACTTCGCCAAACGCCCACGGTTCCTGCCAAGCACGGTATTTATCACCATATCAAGACGACGGGACCCCCAGTCTTCGCAAAATTCAGACGTCTGGCACCGGAACGATTGGTAGCCATCAAACAGACGTTCGTCGAAATGGAGAAAATGGGCCTTTGCCAAAAGGCCTCCAGCCCATGGTCGTCACTCTTACACATCGTTCTGAAGAAAGACGGCTCCCTCCGTCCGTGCGGGGATTACAGGCGCCTGAACATGCAAACAGAACCGGATAACTACCCCCTCCCAAACATTGCCGATGTAACCTCCTACCTGCACAAAGCAAAGGTTTTCTCTACGCTCGACCTCCTGAAGGGGTATTATCAGGTGCCTATGAACCCAGAAGACATCCCCAAGACCGCCATCACCAATCCGTTTGGCACATACACCTTCAATTACTCTTATTTTGGCCTTCGTAATGCTGGGGCAACGTTTCAACGTCTCATGGATGGCATCTTAGGGGACCTCCCTTTCTGTGTATGTTATGAGGACGACATACTTGTGTTCTCCTCCTCAAAAGAGGAACACCTCCGTCACTTGCGCATCGTGCTCGACCGCCTGCAACAAAACGGCCTTGTAGTCCGGTACGACAAGTGTACCTTTGGCGCCAACGAAGTGTCGTTCTTAGGGCACCGTATCACTCCTGAAGGAGTTCATCCCCTCCCTGAGAAGGTAGCAGCCGTTCAGAATTTCCCCACGCACTCGACCGTCAAAGCTCTGCAGGAGTTCTTGGGCATGATCAACTATTATCACCGTTTTCTGCCACCCATTGCCGCCAGTCTTGCTCCCCTCTACGCCTCCCTCAAGGGCAAGCCAAAGGACTTGAAGTGGGGTCCCCTTCAAGAAGCGGCCTTCTGCAATGCAAAGAAGGCCCTATCAACTGCTGCGGCTCTCACTTTTCCTATCCCACACGCCCCTCTCCTTCTCTCCACCGATGCCAGCGACGTCGCTATTGGTGCAGTACTCGAGCAGGTGGTCAAAGGCTCGCCCCGCCCATTGGCCTTCTTCAGCAGAAAGCTGTCCAAGGCAGAATCGGGTTATTCTACCTTCGATCGAGAATTGCTGGCGGTGCACTTGGCTGTCCGTCACTTTCGCCATTTCTTAGAAGGTACGCCCTTCGTCATTCGCACAGACCACATGCCTCTGGTGCACGCCTTCACTCGACAGTCTGACGCTTGGTCCGCCCGTCAACGCCGACAGCTCTCCGCCATGGCTGAATACAATTGCACCCTCCAATACGTCCCTGGGAAAATGAATCCTTTTGCCGATGCCCTGTCAAGAAACACGTTGGCTGCCGTTCAACTCGGATTGGATTACAACGCCCTGGCTGAAGCCCAACGACAGGATCCAGAGTATCAAGCTTGTAGGACATCCTGCGCGTCCCTCCGTTGGGAGGATTTTCCCCTCGAAAACTCCAACACCACCCTCCTCTGTGACGTCAGTACTGGTAGACCGCGACCTTGGATTCCTGCTCCCATGCGCCGACAGGTGTTTGATTTCATCCACGGCCTTTCACATCCCTCGTGCCGTTCTACTGCACAGCTGCTGAAGGCAAAGTTCATTTGGCACGGCATTTCTAAGGATGCTAAGGATTGGGTCCGTGCCTGTACTTCTTGCCAAACTTCCAAAGTACATCAACACACGGATTCAGGAGTGGGCACCTTTCATCAACCTCAGCGTCGTTTCGCACACATTCACGTCGACGTTGTAGTCCCCCCTACCTACATCACTAGGACATCGTTACCTGTTTACCGTCATCGACCGCTCCACTCGTTGGCCTGAAGCCATTCCCATGGAAACTGCAACGTCCGCCTCATGTACATCTGCCTTACTCTCTGGATGGATTTTAAGATTCGGTATCCCTGAGCATATTACTTCTGACAGGGGAACCACTTTCACCTCTCAATTATGGACGTCATTAGCGAATCTCCTGGGCATCACCCTACATCAGACAACGCCCTACAACCCCGCTGCCAATGGAATGGTTGAACGTTTTCATCGCACCCTCAAAGCAGCTTTGATGTCCCGCCTCAAGGATTGCAACTGGTTTACTCAGCTTCCCTGGGTCCTCCTTGGACTAAGGACCACTCCTAAAGACGCCCTCGACGTCTCGGCAGCCGAAATGGTGTATGGCGACCCGTTGGTCGTCCCTGCCGGGTTTTTCCTTCTACAACCTCCTCCGACAATCTCCAGCGCATACGTCACGTCGTGGGAAAATTTACTCCGTGCCGCCAGACTTACAAGCCCCCAGCGAAGCATCACATACCAACGGACTTGCACTCTGCAACGCACGTCTTCCTGCGCAACGACACCAGCAATCCACCGTTAACGCCCCTTTACACGGGACCTTTCCTTGTGATCCGACGCAGTCCGAAAGCATTCCTCCTAAACATTCGGGGCAAAGAAGACTGGGTCTCCAT
>NC_090756.1:57300623-57303123 GCF_036898095.1 Palaemon carinicauda
GGATGGTTGTTTTGAAGGGGCATTGGATGCTAGCTATTTATTTAAAAAAGCTTCAAGATTAGGATTTATTTACAAGAAAGTATAATTGGTTTTCAGACTCTAAATTGTATTTGGAAAGGTTTACAGAGGACGAATACTGAAGGCAAATTTCGTAACTACAGTATTAGGATAAACTATGTCGTTAAAGATCTTGTTTAGATGCCAAACCTTCTGAATTAACAAAATCTTTATTTTAACGAATATCTTTTGGACAGAATTGTCTGTTACATAATTTCCACGAAATTTGTCGTGAGAGGTATTGTTAAAATGAAAACGATAAAGTATTTATGTATTTTTGCATGTTGAGCAAAGCTAGTTGAGAACTTAATGAAGAAATATCAGATGCTCTGGTTGAGATCACGTTTTGACGCAGAAATTCATTCTTTTTATTTTGGTCGTTACTTTAACCATATACTTGCTTCAGACTTATTTAACCTATTACTTCATTGTGACGCCTAAGTTGTAGGCAGTATATCACTATATTGTGACGCCTAAGTTGTAGGCAGTATATCACTATATTGTGACGCCTAAGTTGTAGGCAGTATATCACTATATTGTGACGCCTAAGGTGTAGGCAGTTTATCACTATATTGTGATGCCTAAGATGTAGGCAGTTTATCACTATATTGTGACGCCTAAGATGTAGGCGGTTTATCACTATATTGTGACGCCTCAGATGTACTGTAGCAGCTTTACACTATATTGTGATGCCTCAGATGTAGGCAGTTTAGCACTATATTGTGACGCCTCAGATGTAGGCAGTTTAGCACTATATTGTGACGCCTCAGATGTAGGCAGTTTATCACTCTATTGCGACGCCTAAGAGTAGGCAGTTAATTACTATATTGTGACTCATCAGATGTAGGCAATTTATCACATTGCGAAGCCTCGGATGTAGGCAATCTTATCAATATATTGCGACGCCTCATAGGAAATTTACCGCTATATTGAGACGCTTCAGATATAGGAAATTTACCGCTATATTGTGACTCCTCAGATTTAATAGTTATATTGTGACGCCTCTGGTGTTGGGAAATTTATATGTTGTGACACCTCAGTAGTAGGTTTGGAGTAATTCTGAAGTTTTTAGCGATGAATACAGCGCATTTTTTTTTTTATCATGAAAAGAGTGGTTGGAAACTGGACAGCAAATGAATCTTTAAAATTAAACACGAAGGAGCAGGAGGCAGTCGACAGAATTATGTAAAGTACTTTGGCAATGTTTGAACGTTGTTCCAGATAAAAAGTTTTCGATTTTAATGCAAGTAGGTAGCAAAAAGCCAGATTTGGAAATCATAGAAAACCAAAGAATTTAAACTTGTACTGAATACACTGTTCAGGTCATCAATGAATGTAAGCCCAGAAAGAGTACAAAAGAGCGGATTTTTTTAAGTGTTGTCAACTAACATGGATGAATGGTCAATTCTTGCTTACATTTTTCAGAGTTATGGACTTGTGAGAGTTATTCATTCTTTAGACTGTTGAGGTTTTTTAATCTCTAATATTGGTGTCCCGGTACAGAGGGATTTGATGCTTTAACTTGAAGTTTGGTGCTTTATACCAAAGGTTATTAATAAAATGGAGGTAAAAATTCTTAAGTAGAATATTCCAGAGTTAAAGTCCTCTCCATCTTGACTGTTGATATTAACGAGGGAAACTTTATTGTTAAAGTTTGAGTGTTTATGTAACAAAAGGTTTATTACACACGGCAAAGATAAAAAAAGGAAAAAAAAAATGGGAAATTTTTCGCTGAAATTTAACTTTGATATAGAAGGTAAAGGTTTTTGAAATTATAAGTATATATGTACAATGTTTTATTTTTGGAATTTGCTTTCCAGGATCGTGAATGCAATGAAATGCCAGCACTCGTCTTTAACGGTGGCATTTAATTTGGAAAGGAAATTGGGGGACCTCAGTTGTCATGGACGTTTTCTATCATCGATGAATGACAGCACCGACAAGGCCTACAAACTTGTCTTTCAACAAAGAGAAACTTACAATAATGGTCACGAGCAAAGCGAAATGCCATTGTATGTTGCTTTATTTATGACGCTTTTATTAGATTCCGGGGCTTTAGTAATCTCCAGTGATCAAGCTATTTATGCCATAACTTGCATGCATGAAATGAGGGGTTACATAGATCCAACGGAAAATTCACTTGTTAAATCTTTGCAAGCACCTGTGAAACATTAAGCTGATAGATCGGTGCATACAAAGGATCTTTTTGATAATATGGTGTTGTAGAATCCGTGCGGATTATATTTTCCTATATTGAAAAACTTCTTTATTATTTTGATAGATCATTAAAGTTTTCTTACCTAAAATCGGGGAATCAAGTTTATTGTAATTTTGAAGATTTCTTAGTTGAACAGAAAAAAAAAAATTGTCACAAATGCTTTTCCATATTTGATGTATTTTGCATGATACAGAGGAAGCTGGAATGATTTTGTCCTTTGATCGA
>NC_090756.1:57313123-57320623 GCF_036898095.1 Palaemon carinicauda
ATACTTATAAAAATTATTACAAAGGGGAAATGATAGTTTTAGTAATGTAAAATCCTTGTAATAGCTCTCAGGAAATTTTTTTTTTTTTTTTTTTTTTTATGTGAATAATACCGCAAACAACATTTTTCAGTCGGTCGTTCAAGTCCTTGTATTTTCGTTTCGCTGGAATACCGTGGCCACCATCAAAGTGAACTTTTTTTCAAATGAGCAAGGCTCTCTTCTTTTTTCAATGCTAAAATTAACTTCCAAATATTAGGATGAGCACCTGAAACAACACTATAAAGTGGTAACCTTATAAATTATTATTGGTGCGAAGTAGTGACAGGGCACAAAAACACCTAACTTTCCCACTGAATTCAGCATCTCTGTGATATCTTTCTTTAAAGCCCAAATCTATAACCTTGCGATAAATACTTTGCGATAAATGGAAAAGGCATGATGGAATACAAACATTTGGGAAATGTCCATAGTTTATGCCTGGGGTTTTAATTTTGGGCTTAATTCCAAAATTTTTGTAAAAAGTCTGTTATACGTTTCTTCTTTCTTGTCTGGCAGGAGGGCAAATAACTTGGTACACTGAAGTTATGAATCTGAATATGTAAAGTAAATAACTGGAAATATGTTTTCGGCACACACTTAAACGTTCCATTCCCAGCTAAGTGTGCTGCATGCATCAAATCATTAAGTCCCTGATTTGTTGCAAAAATTAGTAACCTACTTTCACCTGCTTCGACGCTATCAAATTGTAGGAAAACTTCACTGTCCAATACTCTAAACTCTTTTGGTATTATAAATCCAGTCTTATGTAGAGTTAGTTGAGCTCTTTCATTTTCACTTAATGAAGAACTTCTTGACGCAATAAATGACCGTGATGTTTCCTGGCTTGAAAGTGCGCCAGCCTTCAAAATAGGTAAGGCCTCACATACTTTTGGCTTTGTTTCACATGAACTGTGATGATGTTCACCAAGATGATTCAACATCTTGTAATCATTTTCTTCTGTTGCAGTATGCAGGCGTCCTTTATAGGCTCTCCACATCATACCTCCAATAAATTTTGGACCCATCAGCATTTGTTCTATGCTTCTCGTATGTGTAATTTAAATCATCTACAAGTTTTGTCCCTCACGGGTACTTAGAATGGTACGAGGCATGGTTAAAGACTGACTTTATTCTCAATGAAAAAAAAAAATAAAAAAAGCTTTTCTTTATTTGGAGGTTTGTTTTTGTAAATAATTAGTCTATTTGCTTAATTGAAGAACTACCTTCTTTAGTAAAAAAAAAGGAATCAATAATACTGGGAATCAACTAACCGGAATAAAGAACCGGGAATCAACTTACCGGTCACCATACATATATATATATATATATATATATATATATATATATATATATATGTATATATATATATATATATATATATATATATATATATATATATATATATATATATATATATATATATATATATATATATATGTATGTATGCGTAAATCCACTTAATACTTCCTGTTTTATCTAAGGCAACAACACCTACACTCGCTTAATTTTCCCCATAAAACAAAGGCGCCATTTCCTAAACGTTTATCTAACCTCAATTTGTCAGTCTTACATCTTAAGGGATCTCTGAAGGAGTTTGCCTTAAAAGAAATAACAACATTCTTTCGGAATATGTAAATTCTTTTACCCTTATCCTTATCTTGATTCAAATATATCAGCTCTATGGCATAGGATACTTAAAATATGGGGTAAATCTATGTTTTTTTTTTTTTTTACGGAAAAAAAGACAATGGATTCTATCTAATTTTCTAGCAAGGTAAGAAAGTATATTTTAGGATATTCTAAACATGAGGTAAATTGTATTTTTTATAGTGTTTTTTTTTTCTTTTTTTTCATTTCACAGAAAAGAGGATGACTTTATGTTTTGGCAGGTGAAGATTTTTTTCTAATCTGAAATATATTTTGTCAAATGGAAATTCAAGACTAATATGAAAATTTTACTTGTTTTTTTTTATCCACTTTTCTCATAATCTGTAAAAATGTAAAGGTAGTTGTGTTCTTCCCGTTTTTCTCTACTACATAAAACTGTGCTTTGAGTCGCTCCTAATTTAATTTTAAACAATGAGAAAATAGTTTATGGAATATCAATTGATTGCAATTAGTAAGTTTTAAACCTTTTTTATGCTAAAGTATTGCATAAAAATAATTGAATAGGAAAAACAAATGTATTATTTTTAATAATTTTTATAAATATCAGTCATTTTTTTTTTTTTGGTAAACTCTTTCCAGAAACGGACGATCTAGGCTCCATCATTGGCATCTGTCCTTTTTTTTTATTTTATTTTTTTTTTTGAAAATCAAAGTAATTACTATGATACACAAGTAAGTTGGAATAACTCTAAACATATCACAATACGAGCAACAGCGTGAGAGTTGCCAACTATAACTTTAATGAGACCTCCTAAGAAAATTCTCTCCTGAAATCTGATCAGGTATTGCCAATGACGAAATGAAAACAAGATTTGGTTGCATGGTTGCATGAATCTAGTAATTGCTGGCAGTTTGACACATCTGAAAACTACGTTGACTACCTTCCCTTCTCTACTTACCCGTAACCTCCTCCAACACCCACACCCATGATTAGTGTGATTTTTGTCTCTATTTTCACAGTTCTGTTTTTTTTCTACTATCTAATGATTTGTTGACCGCCAAACAAACCACAGAGGAAAATAGTTTATGATACTGCTATTAATCAGATAAACAGTGAGATGTATGGCGCATATCAGTATTTTGGCGTTATTCTACCTTCTGAGAGCACAGTAAGATGGTAGTGTACATCAATATTCTTGCATTATTATATCTTTGGGAAGCATCGTAAGATTTTGCTAACATCAGTATTCTGGCGTTTCTAGTTGCTAATGCAGCTAAATCTCCCTTTTTTTGCATTAATGTGTTTTCTTTTTGATTCTAAAATGTTACAAAAACATGAAAGATTCATGTTGAAGAAACATCAGCAAAAATACAGTTTTTGATTATTAATAATTACATTCTTAGCCTGTTTAAGGGTTAGAGACTGCTCATGAATGGCATAGGCAAGAAACAGGGACAATAGATAACAGTAAAATACCCAAGAGACAACCATATATTTATATGATCAGCACCCAAGCCCCCTCTCCACCTAAGATAGGTCCAAGGAGAGCTAGGTAATGGATGCTGATAAATCAGCAGGTACATCTATAAGCTCCCCCAACCCCTTTATCCTTAGCTCACTATGATGGTGAGGTTGCAGACGCTACAAGAAACTATGAATCTTGAGCTGGTATCTAGACTCAGTTCATCAGATCGCCAGGCAGGGATGTTTTTAATAGACTATCACAGTCTTGGGAGATGTATTAAAAAGACAGTTCAAATTTCAAGTAAACTGCTTTTTTATGATTAGGGGAGCTCCATAGTATACACACCCCGGCAATCACCACAAGATATCCCCCTTAAGTATGCATAAGTCGTTTTTGTAACTACTTATCTATGATATACCTGTCAATCTCTCTTAGCCTATCCAACTCTCTCTCTCTCTCTCTCTCTCTCTCTCTCTCTCTCTCTCTCTCTCTCTCTCTCTCTCTCTCTCTCTCTCTCTCTCTCTCTAAATTGTTTTAACTACGGTGGAAATTATCTCCAATTTTAAGAGGAACTGTGAGGAATCCCCAGAGAATCATAGTCTCTGCATATTCATAGGACCCATCCTTACTTTCCCCGACTCTTACGGTGAATGTAACATATTCAGAAGCAGAAAAAACATTTTTAATTGTCTTGGAAAATGCCGTCTTGTTATTCAAACTCACGGGTCTTACACTTTACGGGAAAATATTTTTACTAATATCTTGGGAAAGATATTATTATTTTTGTGTCTTCTTTATAAACATTTTGTAAAGTTTTTCAATGTTCGTAATTTTTTCCCTATTTAACTTTTTTTCTCAAGTCTGATTTTAAATTATCACTGTATGACAAACGACACATAAACTTTCAAATCTTACTCATACGACAATGACGACAAAGGCAAATAGGAATAGTTGTTGTAAATAGAAGGGCAGAGACATTGTTGGACTTGGCGTGACTACCAATGTTGATGTGAAGTGGCTCTACACAGTTTTCTCGAAGGATCTTCAGAGCAGCAGAGTTTAAATCCCTATAGATACGGCTAGGATCTCATAACAGCAATAGGAAAGAGCAGCAATGCTGCACTACAAAGGGTTGTAACTAAAGACCAAGAATGAGATAGGGTTTGTTACATTACCCCCTAGATGTCAGCACTGGAGACAGAGCTAATTCTTTTCCGTCCATGCAGGATTTGGCAGAATCTCTAGAGACTAGTAAATAGAATTATCCTATCATTCAGAAACATATTGTCTAGCCTCTATTATTTAAAGTCTTTCTTAATTTCAAAATGCTAATACATTACGAATTCATATATGATTTTTACTCTAATAGCATTTATATTTAAGTGTAATTCCATTGTTCACAAAGTGTAGCCTAAAGTAAGCCATAAGATAATGTATGAAACAGCTGTTAACAGAAAAAAAGAAAAAACAACTGGATGATAAAAAGTGCTAAAGGTTGACTGCACCTAAGTAGGCATCTAATTTTGGGAACAATTATAAAGAAATATATATATATATATATATATATATATATATATATATATATATATATATATATATATATATATTTATATATATATATATATATATATATATATATATATATATATAAATATATATATATATATATATATATATATATATATATATATATATATATATATATATATATATATATATATGTATGTATATATATATATTATGTAAATAAATACACACACACATACACACACATATATATATATATATATATATATATATATATATATATATATATATATATATATATATATATGTATATATATATATTATGTAAATAAATATACACACACATATATATATACATATATATATATATATATATATATATATATATATATATATGTATATATATATATATATATATATATATATATATATATATATATATATATATATATATATTATGTAAATAAATATACACACAAACACATATATATACATATATATATATATATATATATATATATATATATATATATATTATGTAAATAAATATACACACACACACACACACACATATATATATATATATATATATATATATATATATATATATATATATATATATATATATATATATTTATATAATATATAAATATATATATATATATATAATATATATATATATATATATATATATATGAAAATTTTTTGCACATTTAAACGTGTTTCTTTCATATTCCAAATAAGCCATATATGTTAATACATTAAAGTTTGGATTCCCTTAACGACCTCGGGATCAGAGCCCCAGGCGGAACCACCCAAAGACTATAGAGTCCTTTCAATGACGTCACTGGGAATCGCCGGCGGCCATGCTAGAGGACATACAAAGCGAAAACATAACGGCTGCTACAGCGAATATGGACAATGAGAGCGACTTTGTCAAACAATTGTCGGGTGATGATAAGCGTTTTTACAAGCAGAAACTCGAACTAATTGATGGCCTAGATCCATACTAGATGCAAAATTCATTCAACTTATGGCACATGCAATTCAGATACTTTTTAAACTTACAAAGGCAGAACATTTCCATTGAATAATCTGCTTCCAGAATTTGTTGTTTTTCCCTTTAATGCTTTTAAGTCCAAAATTAGATAAACACTGGGCCAATGAAGAGAGTTCTTATAATTATAAAGCTAATATTGATAATTTAGCCTAACCTTGTGTATTATAATTTTTGATTATCAAAATGTATGTAAAAGTTTTGCATTATAATGTCAAATCTTTATCAGTTCATGCCTAACCATTGTGTTTGTGTTTGGTTACAAATACTATAATTTCTTATATATATATAAACATATGATGGAGAAACTCTATTGTAATGCTCTTGGATGATCGCTTTGCCTCCTTGCAATTAAATGCGCATGTTTAATTATTTTTTCGATGTTTCATATATAAGCTGAAGACCCCTTCGGGTTAAACCAGGTTTCAGATATTATTATTATTATTTATAATCAATGTTTATTCATCACATAGGCCTGTATGTCTGCACAATTTAATACACAAATTAAAATAAATATAAATATACACTTAATTATATATAGGCATGAGCACCTTGACGAAACAGACCTAGGTAAGTAGCCTTTGTTAATATAGCCAATATGGGCGCTTTTAATTTTTGTTTTGAAAATCTGAGATGCCCCTTTTGATGTTTAAAAATTGAGATGCCCCCTCCCCCACACACACTACACACTGAACTGACGATGATACTTGTGAACTCACCCATGCGATCGGATATAGCATGTTTACACAGGAATAATAATACTTTTAGGGCCTAGCCGAGACTGACCTGATATGAAATGATCAGAACAGATACGTGCCCAGGGTAGTGAGTTTTCACGTAGATCAGCCCGTGATATTCTGGTCAACCACAAGTCACGTCTGCGCTTGGATAATTCTTCTGTATCTTTGTCCTGATTCTGAATAACTGCCGGTATGCAGTAGAAACTCTTGTCATCTCTTTGTCCTCGATTCCCACAACCAACAATAGCACAAAAACTGGGCTTTATGTGAATGTGAATGTGATGAGATGGCTAACTATTCAAGAGTTCAACCACAGCTATTCACTGAACGCATCTTTGTATGTCCTCCAAGATGGCGGACCGGAAGTTTGATGACGTATAATGAAAGGACTCTCTCTCTCTCTCTCTCTCTCTCTCTCTCTCTCTCTCTCTCTCTCTCTCTCTCTCTCTCTATATATATATATATATATATATATATATATATATATATATATATATATATATATATATATATATATCTATATATATATATATATATATATATATACATATATATATATATATATATATATATATATATATATATATATATATGTATATATATATATATATATATATATATATATATATATATATATATATATATATATACAGTATATATAACAGAATCTCTCTTGTTATGTTACAAAAATAAAAATGATGCTTGTTGAAAGTTAAACTGTTTTAGCGATGATTCATACAAAAATTCTGGCAACATAGCCTTCACTCCTTTTGCATATTGCATATTCAATCAAAATAGTCCATAAACAACTGTTTTGCCGCTTCAGTGAAATCTCCATAGAAATTACTTGATGAATGTCACGTAGGTTTCTGTATATTTTGAAGCATAACAAAAGATATTGATTCGGGAATAAGTTTTGAGAAATATTCTCATATCTTTTTTTTTTCATTCCGCCTAAAATGACGCTGGCAATGTGTGACAGTGTATTTCCTCAAGTGTTCCCCCGATAACGGTTATCTTACTTGGAATCCGTAAAGGGGAATTGAAAGCCAGAAAATATTGG
>NC_090756.1:57334004-57356504 GCF_036898095.1 Palaemon carinicauda
AAAGGAAGAAGATTAAACAAATGTCATCAGTCATTTCCCGGACCCCATCTTCTCCCTTTCCTAACCAATATCTAAACCTAAACATACTTATCAAAAAATATCAAAAAGAAATTTTCCCAGCACCAAATTGACAAAAATACCCTAAAATAAAGGTACCCAAATGCTAAACCTAACTTAAACTTAACATAAACATCAGCCAGGGGATGGTTTGTCATTTGTTACCAGGAGACCATCCCCTGGCACATGCTGAAAACCCACAGGGGTGCAGCCCAATCTAGAGCTGTACCCAAGTTTACACAAGATTCTGTCCAAAGTCTTTCCTTGGTACAAAACCTTTCCTCGGCGCTTTCACCTTTATAGCTTCTTCATATTGAAACACAGAAGGTTTACAAGATCATAAACCCCAATCCTGAGAAGGAAAAAAAAAATAATGCATTAAAACAAAAAAAAAATAACATTTAATAAACATACAAATAACTCCCGTTTTTTTATTAACAAAAGGCCTTTTCTCCTTACTGTAAATTACAAACAAACAATAAAAGACCTGTAACAGAGAGCCTGTTATCTTGACAGGGCATCAGGGATGATATTCTCTCTTCCAGTGATATGCTGAATTAGTAGATCCCACTCTTGGAGACGAAGGCTCCATCTAAGGAGACTGTTATTCTTACTTTTAAAGAAATTCAAGAAGACCAGCGGATTATGATCCGTTCTTACCACAATAGGTCCTGTGCTACCTCTTAGGTAAACCTCAAAGTGCTCCAAAGATAAAAGGAGTCCTAAAGTCTCCTTTTCAACCGTTGAATATTTTTGCTGAGCAGGAGACAGAGTCTTTGAAAAATACGCCACCGGATACTCTTCACCATCACAACCTTGTGATAATACCGCTCCAACACCCACGTCGCTAGCATCCACAGCCAAGCAAAAAGGTTCCTTAAAATTCGGAGTTTTAAGTATTGGAGTGTTAATCATGGTTGACTTCAACTTATCAAAAGCATCCTGACATTCTGCAGTCCAGCAGAAACGCTGACCTTTCTTAAGCAAGTTGGTCAGTGGATTAGCCACATCTGCAAAGTTCAATACAAACCGCCTATAATAACCCACCATCCCCAAAAATCGGCGAATAACTCTTCGATTCTCTGGTACCTGAAAATCGAGGATTGACTGAATATTTACCGATTTTGGGAGAATTTTGCCATGTCCCACCTCATGACCTAAATAGATTATTTTGGCTTTTGCAAAATCACACTTGTTTAAATTTATCACCAGACCAGCTGCACGCAGCCTCTCGAACAAACATTCCATGTTTTTCAAATGAGACTCCCAACTATTACTGTAAACTACAAGGTCATCTATGTAGACAACTACCCCCTCTAACTTATCAATCACTTGATTCATCAACCTCTGAAAAGTGGCAGAGGCATTTTTCATACCAAAAGGCATGACATTACATGAATATAAACCTTCCGACGTAACAAAAGCTGATATTTCTTTGGCCTTTCTGTTAATGGAACTTGCCAATAACCCTTTAAAAGATCAAACTTACTTATGTACTTGGCAGCGCCGACATCATTTATGCAATCTTCCACCCTGGGCAGAGGAAAACAATCAGACTCAGTAACTGCATTACCTTACGATAGTCGAAGCAAATTCTTTGTCCTCCCCCTTCCTTTTTGACTAGCACTACTGGAGAACTCCACGGGCTGAAACTCCTTTGAATTAGATCATGACGTAGCATGTATTCTACCTCTTGCTTAATGATGTCCCTTTTGGATGGATTCACTCTATATGGATGTTGTTTAATGGGACGAGCATCTCCCACCTCTATATCATGCATAAGTAGACTGGTTAGTCCTGGAACGTCCTGAAATAAAACTGCAAACTTTGTTATCAAGTTCATTACCTCCTTGGATTGGGTGGCACTTAAATGATCCAACATCCCGGATAGATTTCCCAAAGCTACGGAATTTCCCAGCAAACTCATACTGGAAGTTTCCCCAAATTCTTCTTTCTCCTCCACCTTGGCTAAAGACAGAACTGGTCGGATGGTTTCCCTGCCCTGGTAGGCTTTTAGCATATTAACATGGCATACTTGAGTCTTCTTCCTCCTGTCAGGGGTTTCAACAACATAGTTTAGGTCATTCACCTTCTTTAAGATCTTCCAGGGCCCCGAGAATTTGGCTTTAAATGGATTGCCTGGAATTGGAAGCAACACCAACACCTCCTCGCTAACCTGAAAATTTCGTAATTTGGGTTTCATATAACGCTCTTTCATTTTTCTTTGACTCACCTCCAAAGTTTTTAAAGCAAAATCCCAAGAATTGATAAACTTTTCCCTTGAATCCCTTAAAAAGTCCAGCAAATTTACCCGAGGTTTTACTTCCTCCCAGTGATCCTTCACTACTTCTAAAGGTCCCCTTACTTTATGACCAAATGTTAGTTCAAATGGCGAAAACCCCATTACATCACTAGGAATAGATCTGAAAGCAAATATTAAATAAGGAATTACCTGGTCCCAATTTCTTGGGTTCCTGCTGCACATAATTACTAAGCATTGATTTCATTGTTTGGTGAAATCTTTCCAGTTGTCCTTGGCTCTGTGGGTGATAAGGCGAAGAAGTTCCATGCTTTATGCCTAATTCTTCCAAACCCTGCTTAAATACTTTACTTTTAAAATTACTCCCACAATCAGACTGAATTACCCTGGGTAAACCAAATTTCGAAAAAACCCCAGCAAAGATTTAAGAACCATCCCAGCATGTATACTCCTTAAAGGAATTGCCTCAGGATACCGTGTGGTCCTATCCATCAGTGTCAAAATATATTGATTTCCACTGCTGGTCCTTGGCGAAGGGCCAACTATATCAATTATTACCTTTTCAAAGGGTTCTCCAATGGCTGGAATTGGCTGCAGTGGTGCTTTCGGGATTTTCTGATTCGGCTTCCCCGTTGTCTGGCAGACTTTGCAGGTCTTCACAAACTTCTTTACGTCTCTTCTAAGAGAAGGCCAGAAAAACAAATCTGAAAGTTTTTTAAAAGTTTTATTTATACCTAGATGACCAGACAGAAGGTTGTCATGAGCTAGCTCTAATAACTTACGTCTGTAGTTTACTGGTACCACAATCTGTTCTCTCACCTCCCATGCATCTGCAGGTGCTCGTTTTGCTCGACTTATCCTTTTCAACACTCCGTCCTTCCATTCTAAATGAGGACGATTATTATCCTGACTGACTTGCTTACTCCTCTCCTTCTCAAACTCCGCCTTCTGAGTCGCCGCAAATGTATCAATTGCCCATTTACCATTCTCGTCCTTCACGGATGACAACATGGGATTTCCAGTTACACTTACCTCAGAACCATTTTTCTCAAATAATTTATCGAGCCCCATACAGTCCATCTCCCTGGACTTGCCTTGGGCTCCCGAACGCGTGACCACGAAAACAGGCTTTTCAGTCTTTACCGACTTACCTTGCACCAGAGGACAATTACCTGGAGTCCGCATCTCACAGTCGTTGGCCACTATCACGTCCACTCCTTTTATGAGTAATTCATCCACAATTGCCAGACTCATGGGTCCTTTTACCCATTTAGAGTTTAACACTAACTCTACCAAGGGGCATGCCGTTACTGTTCTCGGGAATCCCCCTAGTAACACAAATTTCTCCTGTCCCTGGCTCAGTTCTTCCGGCAATACCGAACGCAAAATTATGGATTGCGCCGCTCCCGTGTCCCTTAAAAGCTTTACCCGTCTCTCTGACCTATTCTGGCCTTTGATGCTCACTACACCTTCAGAGACATACTTTTTGAAACACTCATCTGTTGCAGTCGAATCCCAACCCAACAGACAAACTGGCTTTGCTTTATCCAACCACACCCGGCACTTCTCTTTTATGTGACCTGGTTGCCCACAATGCCAGCACACCAGTTTTCCACCTTTCTTTGGCGACACAGGCTTCTCACCTCTATCCGGTGATTCCTTTGTCCTCTTTCCAGGTGACTGACTTGCACCTTTTCCACTTGGATTCCTTTTTGTGCCCCACTTTGCCTTATCACTGAACCGATAGTTCCCCTTGTGGGAAAGGAAAAACTCATCAGCTGCTACAGCCAAAGTATCCAAAAGATCCAACTTAAGATCCTCTAAGTGAGTTTTCAGATCAAAATTAATATTATTTTTAAATTCTTCAATGAGTATCAATTCTTTTAAATCATCAAAATCTTCCACACCTTTGGCTTTCAACCATTCCTGAAAAGCCACTCTTTTCCTCCGTGCAAATTCCACGAAAGTCTCCTCCCATCCCTTCTTCATATGTCGAAATTTCTGACGGTAGGCTTCAGGTACCAGCTCGTACGCTTTTAAAATCAAATTTTTCACTTGGGAATAGTCAGCACTCATTTCTTCATTCAGGGCAGCATATATTTTCTGTGCTTTACCCATTAACCTACATTGTACCAGCGTAGTCCACATGTTTTCTGGCCATTCTAGTCTATTTGCTAGTTTTTCGAACACAGTGAAAAACTCCAAGGCTTCTGTTTCCTTAAAGACAGGCATTAATTTAATAGTATTCCTTATGTTAAATTTGTTTTCGGCAGGAACTTGCCTTAGGTGGAGTACTTGTAATTCATGCTTTTCCTGTTCTCTTTCCCTTTGTAATCTTAATTGTTCCTGTTCTCTTTCCCTTTGTAATCTTAATTGTTCCTGTTCTCTTTCCCGTTCTATTCTTAGTTGTTCCTGATTCAATTTTGCTTGTAACATTACTTTTTCATGAATTCTTTCCTCTTCCCTCGTGGCTATCTGTAGTTTCCTTTTCTCTATTTGCAATCTTTCCAATTCTAACCTATCCTGTATCGAAATATATTCAGTCCTATCAACGCTACTTGTAGTTTCTTCTTTCCATTCCTTAATGGCCGTCACTAACTGTACTAACAGAGTCCCTTTCTTTGTTCCTGGTGCTACCAAGATATTTATGAATTTTGCAATTTCCTGCAACTCAACCTTCCTTAAATCCCCTATTTCTTCTTCCCAATCAACATTACCTAAAAATTCTGCTACCTCAAAACCCACCGCTCCTACCGGATCTTCACCTTTGTCCGACATAGTCTCTTGTCTTAGAAATATGAAGAAAAGAAAAGCAAAGAATAAGTGTAGAATTACCCTTTTGTTTACGTCTCAATCCTTTTCTTATTTACTCTGATGCCGAACTGGAAAACCACTATTAACCAGTTCTACGGAATGTTTTTACTTATCCTGGCAAGGTCGCCAGTGTTACCAGCGGGCCGACCTTCAAATACCAATTAGGCCTTGTTGCTTAATTTAAGGTGGCCGCAAGTAAACTGCCTTACGGCTTTATTTTTACCAGGTTACTGAAGTACACCCAAAACATCAGATTGGTAAACAAAAAAATAATCAAGAACAATCATAAACAAAAGAGGGTAAAAAGAACCTTGGAGACGTCAATGATAATTTATTATACAATATATATATTTAAACAAACACTCTGAAAAGCTGCTCATGTAAACAAAATAGAAAATCACTTGGAAAACACTCTAATTTCATTTACTCAGTTATATAAATAATAAAGAGAACTTTCAGGACACAGACTGAAAACATACCACACTGAAAACATTTGGAAGAGAGAAGAGTACTAGTAAGAGGTATAGAGGCACAAAAGATTCATATACTATCACCCACTTTCGTCATCTCAAAATAACTTGTCAATATAGAAAAAGTAATAAGAAAGTTTAGAGCCTAGTTAAGTACATATATTCCCTACCTACCTAAACACCTTTCGTGACCGAGAAATACACAAGCATATATATATATATAAAAAAAAAACACACAAATTATATTAACGAAATTTCGTCCTCCGATGGTACTCATAAAGTAATAATTTTAGAGTCGACTTGATACATAAAAAGGCACAAGGAATGCTCTGACAAGCCTTAACAGTACCTGTCACGAGACCTCACAGGGTCCAGAACGCTATCGATCTATTGCCGATCCTTAGGGTTGCTCACCAGCACAAAACCGTCCTCCTAAACCAAGGGATACATAACTCACAGCACAACACAACCCTCTTCACTAAGGGATAAGCAGTGGCACCAAACCATACCTGTTTTTCAGGCCTTCCCGGGCCAAACGCTAGCGAACTATGGTCGTCCAAATAGCACCAATTGCTGCTGCTGCTGCTGAAGTATTGATCCTGGATTACGGTTATCAGACCGCTGATGAGCACTAGCGTTCCTTAGCACAATATGTGGACTCCTCATTAATCAAAATTATTTACCCTCCACCTTGACTCCCATTCCAGTCACGTGGAAGTTCAACTCACCATTAACATAACATGGAAAACAAAAAAGGGGCAGGAATTAACAACTGAACCTAAATACCTTCTTTACCAGCCCACAGATGGCAGGCTGGTGCACACTAAAGAAAAGCAACTTTTAATTTTGAAAATATGAGAGCAATATGTTACAATTATTACTCAAAAGCTAGAATTACGTTACAGCCCCACCCTACCAAGAAATTTTTACGCAAGAAAAAATTTACATAAAAATAGTGAAGCAATCAAACAACTTGACAGGGGGCACAAAGCAAAGCTCTCAATAACTAGGTTCAATAGAGTTTAGAGATAATCAAAAAATGTTTAAGTCCTGCAAAGGAAGAAGATTAAACAAATGTCATCAGTCATTTCCCGGACCCCATATTCTCCCTTTCCTAACCAACTATCTAAACCTAAACATACTTATCAAAAAATATCAAAAAGAAATTTTCCCAGCACCAAATTGACAAAAATACCCTAAAATAAAGGTACCCAAATGCTGAACCTAACTTAAACTTAACATAAACATCAGCCAGAGGATGGTTTGTCATTTGTTACCAGGAGACCATCCCCCTGGCACATGCTGAAAACCCACAGGGGTGCAGCCCAATCTAGAGCTGTACCCAAGTTCACACAAGATTCTGTCCAAAGTCTTTCCTTGGTACAAAACCTTTCCTCGGCGCTTTCACCTTTATAGCTTCTTCATATTGAAACACAGAAGGTTTACAAGATCATAAACCCCAATCCTGAGAAGGAAAAAAAAAAACAATGCATTAAAACAAAAAAAAAATAACATTTAATAAACATACAAATAACTCCCGTTTTTGTATTAACAAAAGGCCTTTTCTCCTTACTGTAAATTACAAACAAACAATAAAAGACCTGTAACAGAGAGCCTGTTATCTTGACAGGGCATCAGGGATGATATTCTCTCTTCCAGCAATATGCTGAATTAGTAGATCCCACTCCTGGAGACGAAGGCTCCACCTAAGGAGACTGTTATTCTTACTTTTAAAGAAATTCAAGAAGACCAGCGGATTATGATCCGTTCTTACCACAATAGGTCCTGTGCTACCACTTAGGTAAACCTCAAAGTGCTCCAAAGATAAAATGAGTCCTAAAGTCTCCTTTTCAACCGTTGAATATTTTTGCTGAGCTGGAGACAGTTTCTTTGAAAAATACGCCACCGGATACTCTTCACCATCACAACCTTGTGATAATACCGCTCCAACACCCACGTCGCTAGCATCCACAGCCAAGCAAAAAGGTTCCTTAAAATTCAGAGTTTTAAGTATTGGAGTGTTAATCATGGTTGACTTCAACTTATCAAAAGCATCCTGACATTCTTCAGTCCAGCAGAAACGCTGACCTTTCTTAAGCAAGTTGGTCAGTGGATTAGCCATATCTGCAAAGTTCAATACAAACCGCCTATAATAACCCACCATCCCCGAAAATCGGCGAATAACTCTTCGATTCTCTGGTACCTGAAAATCGAGGATTGACTGAATATTTACCGATTTTGGGAGAATTTTGCCATGTCCCACCTCATGACCTAAATAGATTATTTTGGCTTTTGCAAAATCACACTTGTTTAAATTTATCACCAGACTAGCTGCACGCAGCCTCTCGAACAAACATTCCATGTTTTTCAAATGAGACTCCCAACTATTACTGTAAACTACAAGGTCATCTATGTAGACAACTACCCCCTCTAACTTATCAGTCACTTGATTCATCAACCTCTGAAAAGTGGCAGAGGCATTTTTCATACCAAAAGGCATGACATTACATGAATATAAACCTTCCGATGTAACAAAAGCTGATATTTCTTTGACCCTTTCTGTTAATGGAACTTGCCAATAACCCTTTAAAAGATCAAACTTACTTATGTACTTGGCAGCGCCGACATCATTTATGCAATCTTCCACCCTGGGCAGAGGAAAACAATCAGACTCAGTAACTGCATTTACCTTACGATAGTCGAAGCACATTCTTTGTCCTCCCCCTTCCTTTTTGACTAGCACTACTGGAGAGCTCCACGGGCTGAAACTCCTTTTAATTAGATCATGACGTAGCATGTATTCTACCTCTTGCTTAATGATGTCCCTTTTGGATGGATTCACTCTATATGGATGTTGTTTAATGGGACGAGCATCTCCCACCTCTACATCATGCATAAGTAGACTGGTTAGTCCTGGAACGTCCTGAAATAAAACTGCAAACTTTGTTATCAAGTTCATTACCTCCTTGGATTGGGTGGCACTTAAATGATCCAACATCCTGGGTATATTTCCCAAAGCTACGGAATTTCCCAGCAAACTCATACTGGAAGTTTCTCCAAATTCTTCTTTCTCCTCCACCTTGGCTAAAGACAGAACTGGTTGGATGGTTTCCCTGCCCTGGTAGGCTTTTAGCATATTAACATGGCATACTTGAGTCTTCTTCCTCCTGTCAGGGGTTTCAACAACATAGTTTAGGTCATTCACCTTCTTTAAGATCTTCCAGGGCCCCGAGAATTTGGCTTTAAATGGATTGCCTGGAATTGGAAGCAACACCAACACCTCCTCGCCAACCTGAAAATTTCGTAATTTGGTTTTCATATAACGCTCTTTCATTTTTCTTTGACTCACCTCCATAGTTTTTAAAGCAAAATCCCAAGAATTGATAAACTTTTCCCTTGAATCTCTTAAAAAGTCCAGCAAATTTACTCGAGGTTTTACTCCCTCCCAGTGATCCTTCACTACTTCTAAAGGTCCCCTTACTTTATGACCAAAAGTTAGTTCAAATGGCGAAAACCCCATTACATCACTAGGAATAGATCTGAAAGCAAATAATAAATAAGGAATTACCTGGTCCCAATTTCTGGGGTTCCTGCTGCAAATACTTACTAAGCATTGATTTCAATGTTTGGTGAAATCTTTTCAGTTGTCCTTGGCTCTGTGGGTGATAAGGCGAAGAAGTTCCATGCTTTATGCCTAATTCTTCCAAACCCTGCTTAAATACTTTACTTTTAAAATTACTCCCACAATCAGACTGAATTACCCTGGGTAAACCAAATTTCGAAGAAACCCCAGCAAAGATTTAAGAACCATCCCAGCATGTATACTCCTTAAGGGAATTGCCTCAGGATACCGTGTGGTCCTATCCATCAGTGTCAAAATATATTGATTTCCACTGCTGGTCCTTGGCGAAGGGCCAACTATATCAATTATTACCTTTTCAAAGGGTTCTCCAATGGCTGGAATTGGCTGCAGTGGTGCTTTCGGGATTTTCTGATTCGGCTTCCCCGTTGTCTGGCAGACTTTGCAGGTCTTCACAAACTTCTTTACGTCTCTTCTAAGAGAAGGCCAGAAAAACAAATCTGAAAGTTTTTTGAAAGTTTTATTTATACCTAGATGACCAGACAGAAGGTTGTCATGAGCTAGCTCTAATAACTTACGTCTGTAGTTTACTGGTACCACAATCTGTTCTCTCACCTCCCATGCATCTGCAGGTGCTCGTTTTGCTTGACTTATCCTTTTCAACACTCCGTCCTTCCATTCTAAATGAGGACGACTATTATCCTGACTGACTTGCTTACTCCTCTCCTTCTCAAACTCCGCCTTCTGAGTCACTGCAAATGTATCAATTGCCCATTTACCATTCTCGTCCTTCACGGAAGACAACATGGGATTTCCAGTTACACTTACCTCAGAACCATTTTTCTCAAATAATTTATCGAGCCCCATACAGTCCATCTCCCTGGACTTGCCTTGGGCTCCCGAACGCGTGACCACGAAAACAGGCTTTTCAGTCTTTAACGACTTACCTTGCACCAGAGGACAATTACCTGGAGTCCGCATCTCACAGTCGTTGGCCACTATCACGTCCACTCCTTTTATGAGTAATTCATCCACAATTGCCAGACTCATGGGTCCTTTTACCCATTTAGAGTTTAACACTAACTCTACCAAGGGGCATGCCGTTACTGTTCTCGGGAATCCCCCTAGTAACACAAATTTCTCCTGTCCCTGGCTCAGTTCTTCCGGCAATACCGAACGCAAAATTATGGATTGCGCCGCTCCCGTGTCCCTTAAAAGCTTTACCCGTCTCTCTGACCTATTCTGGCCTTTGATGCTCACTACACCTTCAGAGACATACTTTTTGAAACACTCATCTGTTGCAGTCGAATCCCGACCCAACAGACCCACTGGCTTTGCTTTATCCAACCCCAACCGGCACTTCTCTTTTATTTGACCTGGTTGCCCACAATGCCAGCACACCAGTTTTCCACCTTTCTTTGGCGACCCTGGCTTCTCACCTCTATCCGGTGATTCCTTTGTCCTCTTTCCAGGTGACTGACTTGCACCTTTTCCACTTGGATTCCTTTTTGTGCCCCACTTTGCCTTATCACTGAACCGATAGTTCCCCTTGTGAGAAAGGAAAAACTCATCAGCTGCTACAGCCAAAGTATCCGAAGGATCCAAATTAAGATCCTCTAAGTGAGTTTTCAGATCAAAATTAATATTATTTTTAAATTCTTCAATGAGTATCAATTCTTTTAAATCATCAAAATCTTCCACACCTTTGGCTTTCAACCATTCCTGAAAAGCCACTCTTTTCCTCCGTGCAAATTCCACGAAAGTCTCCTCCCATCCCTTCTTCATATGTCGAAATTTCTGACGGTAGGCTTCAGGTACCAGCTCGTACGCTTTTAAAATCAAATTTTTCACTTGGGAATAGTCAGCACTCATTTCTTCATTCAGGGCAGCATATATTTTCTGTGCTTTACCCATTAACCTACATTGTACCAGCGTAGTCCACATGTTTTCTGGCCATTCTAGTCTATTTGCTAGTTTTTCGAACACAGTGAAAAACTCCAAGGCTTCTGTTTCCTTAAAGACAGGCATTAATTTAATAGTATTCCTTATGTTAAATTTGTTTTCGGCAGGAACTTGCCTTAGGTGGAGTACTTGTAATTCATGCTTTTCCTGTTCTCTTTCCCTTTGTAATCTTAATTGTTCCTGTTCTCTTTCCATTTGTAATCTTAATTGTTCCTGTTTTCTTTCCCGTTCTATTCTTAGTTGTTCCTGATTCAATTTTGCTTGTAACATTACTTTTTCATGAATTCTTTCCTCTTCCCTCGTGGCTATCTGTAGTTTCATTTTCTCTATTTGCAATCTTTTCAATTCTAACCTATCCTGTATCGAAATATATTCAGTCCTATCAACACTACTTGTAGTTTCTTCTTCCCATTCCTTAATGGCCGTCACTAACTGTACTAACAGAGTCCCTTTCTTTGTTCCTGGTGCTACAGAGATATTTATGAATTTTGCAATTTCCTGCAACTCAACCTTCCTCAAATCCCCTATTACTTCTTCCCAATCAACATTACCTAAAAATTCTGCTACCACAAAACCCACTGCTCCTACCGGATCTTCACCTTTGTCCGACATAGTCTCTTGTCTTAAAAATATGAAGAAAAGAAAAGCAAAGAGTAAGTGTAGAATTACCCTTTTGTTTACGTCTCAATCCTTTTCTTATTTACTCTGATGCCGAACTGGAAAACCACTATTAACCAGTTCTACGGAATGTTTTTACTTATCCTGGCAAGGTCGCCAGTGTTACCAGCGGGCCGGCCTACAAATACCAATTAGGCCTTGTTGCTTAATTTAAGGTGGCCGCAAGTAAACTGCCTTACGGCTTTATTTTTACCAGGTTACTGAAGTACACCCAAAACATCAGATTGGTAATAAAGAAAATAATCAAGAACAATCATAAACAAAAGAGGGTAAAAAGAACCTTGGAGACGTCAATGATAATTTATTATACAATATATATATATATTTAAACAAACACTCTGAAAAGCTGCTCATGTAAACAAAATAGAAAATTACTTGGAAAACACTCTAATTTCATTTACTCAGTTATATAAATAATAAAGAGAACTTTCAGGACACAGACTGAAAACATACCACACTGAAAACATTTGGAAGAGAGAAGAGTACTAGTAAGAGGTATAGAGGCACAAAAGATTCATATACTATCACCCACTTTCGTCATCTCAAAATAACTTGTCAATATAGAAAAAGTAATAAGAAAGTTTAGAGCCTAGTTAAGTACATATATTCCCTACCTACCTAAACACCTTTCGTGACCGAAAAATACACAAGCATATATATATATATATATATATATATATATATATATATATATATATATATATATATATATATATATAAAACACACACACATTATATTAACGAAATTTCGTCCTCCGATGGTACTCATGAAGTAATAATTTTAGAGTCGACTTGATACATAAAAAGGCACAAGGAATGCTCTGACAAGCCTTAACAGTACCTGTCACGAGACCTTACAGGGTCCAGAACGCTATCGATCTATTGCCGATCCTTGGGGTTGCTCACCAGCACAAAACCGTCCTCCTAAACCAAGGGATACATAACTCACAGCACAACACAACCCTCTTCACCAAGGGATAAGCAGTGGCACCAAACCATACCTGTTTTTCAGGCCTCCCCGGGCCAAACGCTAGCGAACTATGGTCGTCCAAATAGCACCAATTGCTGCTGCTGCTGCTGAAGTATTGATCCTGGATTACGGTTATCAGACCGCTGATGAGCACTAGCGTTCCTTAGCACAATATGTGGACTCCTCATTAATCAAAATTATTTACCCTTGACTCCCATTCCAGTCACGTGGAAGTCCAACTCACCATTAACATAACATGGAAAACGAAAAAGGGGCAGGAATTAACAACTGAACCTAAATACCTTCTTTACCAGCCCACAGATGGCAGGCTGGTGCACACTAAAGAAAAGCAACTTTTAATTTTGAAAATATGAGAGCAATATGTTACAATTATTACTCAAAAGCTAGAATTACGTTAATATATATATATATATATATATATATATATATATATATATATATATATATATATATTTTTTTTTTTTTTTTTTTTTGCTGTTCTTAGGGCATCATCTAACACAATTTCAGGATACTTTAGTTTTTTACCTATTGCTCCAATCCCATTTATTTCGTCATCAATATATTCAGGGCTGCAGACACTGAAACGCTCTTAAAAACATAGAAGTAAATACAGATTTCTTAAATTTGTTGCCTTGGTTTGAGTAGTATTGGACATATGCCGAGCTATTCGTTGGCTTTCTGTATACACTAAACTTAAGACTATTGTTACATCTATGTATGCGACAGTCCAAAAAAGGTAGGGTACAATTATTCTCCAGCTCCATAGTGAAATTTATTGATAGTACCAAACTATTCAATCTAAGAAAAAAGTTATCTAAATTTTCATTTCCTGGCCACACACATATGATGTCGTCAATATATCGAAACCATTTTACATTATTAGGTATGATGTTATTCAAGATTCTGCTTTCAAAAAATTCCATATATAGATTGCTCAATACTGGGGATAAAGGGTTTCCCATACCCATACCAAATGTTTGTGCATAAAATCTCCCATTGAATTCAAATTTACAATCTTTTATACATAGTTTAATTAATTCTATTAAAGTGTGTTTGGAGAATGGTAGATTCAATTGTCTATTATCTACTGTTTCAGATAAAAATTCCAACATATATATATATATATATATATATATATATATATGTATATATATATATATATATATATATATATCTATATATATATATATATATATATATATATATATATATATATATATATATATATATATATATACATATATGTATATATATATATATATATATATATATATATATATATATATATATATATATATATATATATATATATATGTATGTATATAGATAGATATATATATATATATATATATATATATATATATATATATATATATATATATATATATATATATATACATATATATATATATATATATATATATATATATATATATATATATATATATATATATATATATATATATATATATGTATATATATATACATATATATATATATATATATATATATATATATACATATATATATATATATATATATATATATATATATATATATATATATATGTATATATATATATATATATATATATATATATATATATATATATATATATATATATATATATATATATATATATATATCGGATTTTGAGCAAAGCGAAAAATCTAATTTTGGGTGACGTAGCCATGTCGTCCTGATGGAAGTTCCTAAAGGGTAGCTTCCTAGGATATATTTGACTACAGTGATATTTCCAGAGAATTTTACATTAAGGTATCCAGAATTCTAACTCCTGGAGCGAATATTCCTAAACAAATCTAACAGGGATATCGTATATTATCAGAGGTTGTATTCTTGACACGCCCCGGACAGTATTAACGTTTCGAGGGGTTACAGTGACAAGAATCTAAAAACGAGAATTAAGATAGAGCCGTTCCCAAGGAATCTCCCCTATTCCGTTTCCAGTATGTATCTGACGAAGACGGCAGCGCCATCTTTATTCCTTGTAGCGATACACGAGGTGCTAGAGATACTGTATTATAGGGAGGGGTCAATAAGCCCTTTTTTACAATAAAAAGAAGGGCGGGTCCATCAGGACGACGTGGCTACCTCACCTCAAAATAGATTTTTCGCTTCGCTCAAAATCTGTTTTTTGGGCTTAGAACATGTAGTTCTGATGGAAGTTTACCAGAACATTACTGTTTCTGTGGATTCTCAACTGGTGCCGTACCCTCAAGAATGTATTTTTCTGGTCCGTCTAGACCTAGAGACCTATGATGTTACCGTTATACATCATACCATCTAAGCATGAACTATGTTAGTGCTTCCTGCCCCTTACAGGGAAGAGTCGTACTATACTCTGGAAAAAGTCTCGAGGAGTACATATTAACTATGGATGACAAAATGTCAAGCTTTTAAAGTGGTCTCGCCCTATACATTATAAAGCAAAGTTTGTATAAGAGTCACCAATGTCAGTATGAATTCCTGACATCTCTCCCAGTGAGTCTACACTTATTAAACTATCGGATAAAAGTTGTATCCATATAGGAACAAATTTTGCATCTCTTACACCATCCCCTTAGGGTACAACGTTAATCCTTCGTAAGGAAGGATCAAAGCGAGTGGATCTTTCCTTGAAGAAAGGAACAATCTTAAAAGACATTCCATGTTAAAATTATCAATATTTTAATCTTAATGCTCAGTATATTTCTAATAAAACGAGTGTGGGCGAATAAGACTATGAACTAGTTTATTAAAATTTTAATAAACATATATATCAGTCAACATTAATAAAATTTATAAAATGTGGACGATATCCATTAAAGCATAAAGAAAACAGTAAACAGAAAATATTGTTTCGTCTAATAGGAAACAGATTCGCCACTTTAATCGAATTATTAATAGTATTGATACAGTCTGTATTACTGTTTATTTACACTAGTATAAGAAACGCTTAGCACAAGTGTCCGTATTATGCTTATAGTTCACCAAAGTCAATGGAACAGTTCGTAAGGACACGTTAGTGGCCTATCACTCAGTGTGTAGTAACAGTCTGTGACTACACACCCACCTTCCTGATTAATCGTCCAAAATTAATTTCACTGTTCCTCGCAAATTTAAACAGCGGGTTTATGAATTCTTCATGCTGCTACCACAGACCTCTTGAGTTGCTCTACTTGCTTCGCATAGTGCTTAAAGAACACCTTGGATGACTACCAGCCGGTGTACGAACGAAGATGTTCAAAGTCCATATAATTAAGGGAATTTTATGGAAGAGGCAACTTTCCTCGTATCATGAATTGTGGGTGTACTGTCTGGATCCGCTCTGCGAATAATATTGGTAAGTTTCGCCATCAGTTGTTTCAGAGATAAATTTGAACCCAAGGTTTTTCCTCTGGACAGCTGTAGAAGTCTTTAGATAGACCTTTAGGCACTCCACTGGGCATAGAGATGCATCTTCCTTCAGAGGGCAGATTCTCTAAGGACCTCACCTGTTGGTGGGTAGCTCGTTCTTGGTAAGAAACGTTGGGTCTGGATATAGATTCAGTTCTCCCTCCAAGAACGTGACCTTCCTCTCTAGAGAGAGCCACAATTTCACTAACTCTGGACCCCGAAGCGAGTGCAAATAGAAATATGAGTTTTGAGTCAAATCCTCCTAAGAGCACTCCTCATTGTTCATCATTTATGCAAAATGAAGAATCTTATCTAGTGACCATGAAATGGGTCTTGGAGGCGCTGAAGGACTAAGCTTAACACGGGCCTTCGGAATTCATCAAGAACGTCGTTAGAAAGGTCGACGTGAAAGGCATAATTATAGTATCGGTCTTGTCAAGGCAGACTTGCACATTGATATTGTTTTGGCTGCTAAACCCTGCTCATGAAGGTGAATGAAGAATGATAAACAGAAATTTGTCGAGATTTCTTTTTAGTTTCTTCGCCTTGACAAAGGACACCTGCTTCCTCCATGATGTCTCATATTGTCTTCTGGTTTCCTCCAAAAAATCTATACTGTCTTTTGATACCCCAAATCTTTTTCTCATCACTAAGGAGAGAAAATCCTGAGATGCAGATTCCGGGTTTTCTGTGATGAAGCAAAGACAGTCGACTTCTGTACTCGCTGAGACAGGGTTGGATCCGTAGCTGTACAAACTTCAGTCGTAGTTCCAATGCCAGAGGGAACCACACGCTGTTTGGCCACTTGTGGGCCACTATGGCTGCTTTCCCTTTGAAAGATCTCAGTTTGTTGAGGACCTTCAAAAGGAGGTTGTGCGGAGGGAACAGGTAAATCCTGGACCATCTGTTCCAGTCTAGGGACATAGCGTCCACTGCCTCCGCTAGCGGATCCTCGTATGGGGACACATAACGATGTATTTTCCTGTTGTCTTTCATCGCAAAGAGGTCTATCTGCAGTTCCGGGACTTGACTCAAGATGAAGGAGAACGATCCCGCATCTAGGGACCATTCTGACTCTATTGGTGTAAAGCTGGATAGAGCGTCCACCGTCACATTGCTTGAATGTGAACTGCTGACAGGTGCCATTTCTCCCTTTCCGCCATATGGAATATGGGCAACATCACTTGGTTGATTTGAGGCGACCTAAACCCTTGTCGATTCAGGCATCTCACTATCACCTCGCTCTCTAGAACCAATTTTATGTTGGTCGAGTGGCGAGGAGATACTTTCTTTAGTGTCAGAAGTACTGCCATGGCTTCTAGAAAGTTGATGTGAAATGACTTGAAAAGATTGGACCAAGCTCCTTGGACTCTCTTCTGGTGAGAGTGGCCTCCCCAGCCTTCCTTTGAGGCGTCTGTGTGGATAGTAATTGACGGAGAAGGAGGTTGAAGAAGTATTGATATCTTCACTTGCTTGGCTTTGGACCACGGCTTCAGAAGCGTTCGCAGTCGAGTCGGTAGTACTCTCATTAGATATCTTCGCGCGTTTGATGCGTATTTTCTCCTGACTCCTGTTGCATCCTTTAGCTGTGCTTTTAGCACTGAATCTGTTATCGAAGCAAACTGTAGAGAGCCCAGCGCTCTCTCCTGTTCGCGTCTTGATATCCGTTTGGATTTCAATAGTCTTTTGACAGATCCTGCTATTTCTTTCGTCTTCTTCCCAGGAATGGAAAGTCGATGTGACTTCAAATTATAGTGGATTCCTAACCACTGAAATTTTTGAGCTGGAGATAGTTGAGAAATTTTAATTTTGATCTTGAATCCTAGATGTTCCAGGAACTGGATCATTATCTTGGAGGCTTGCATGCATTCTGTCCTGGATGCTGCCCCCCTTTAGGCGTAATTGATGGACAGCTGCATTCGCAAGCTTCGTGAAAATTTTTGGGGCTATGTTTAGCCCGAATGGCATGGCTCTGAAGGCGTAAAGTCTTCTTTGTAACTTGAAGCCTAGGTAGGAGGAGAGGGGACGATTAATTGGAACGTGCCAATAAGCGTCAGACAAGTCTATAGAGACGGTAAATGCCCTTTTAGGCAGTAGGGTCCTTATGTGTTGAAGTGTGAGCATCCTGAACTTGTAGTTCACTATGAACTTGTTGAGTGGCGACAAGTCCAGAATGACTCTGAGTTTTTCTGAGTCCTTCTTTGGAACACAAAACAGCCTTCCTTGGAACTTGATGGACTTAACTTTTTGGATTACTCTTTTCCCTAAGAGTTTTCGCACATATTCTTCCAGAACGGGGGTAGAGTGTTGGAAGAACTGAGGAAATTGAGGTGGAGGACTGCTCCAGCTTCAACCTAGTCTATTCTTTATTAGGCTGTGGGCCCAGGGATCGAAGGTCCAACGATCCCTAAATAGATGTAATCTCCCTCCTACTGGAAGCATCTTACTTCTGCTGTTGTGGACCTGAGGCCTTGCCTCCTTGACCGCATCCTCCCCTGAATCCCCTTCCCCTTGAAGGGCATCTAGAAGAACCTCTGGCTGTTCCTCTAGCTTTTGAGCGAAAGGAAGCAGTCTGCCTTTCAAAAGCTGGGTTAAAAACCGGCGACTGTGTCGCCACTTGTTAAGGTACCAACTGGTACGTGGTTGGAGGTTGTGCCACTATATGAGGCATCGCGGTCGCAGGAAGTTGCTTTTGTTACTGTCGCTAGGGCTTAGCTGGCGGAGAGGATAACCTAGGCCTTTTTGTCTTCTTCTTGGGTTGGGGACCCTCATCCGGAGAAGACTTTCTCTTAAGATTTAAGCCCCTCTTTTGGAGAAGGTTCCTATTCTCCGTGGCGGCCTTGTCTACTACCTCTTTAACCACTTCATTGGGAAAGAGATCCTTACCCCAGATGCAAGAGGAGATCAGCTTCCTCGGTTCATGTCTCACTGCAGCCGAGGCGAACACGAACTCTCTACAGGCTCTCCTAGCTTTAATAAAGCTATAGAGATCCTTCGTAACTGTGGCCAGATGGGTTTTGGCCACTACCATGAACATGTCCTGGTTCTTGGGGTCACTTGCCATCGTTTCTAATGTTGTTTGCAATGACATCCATGCCGCAAGTCTTTGTTTTGTCTCTTGCTCTCTGCGCAAGAGAACCTCCGACAGCTTTGGAAGTTCCTCACCAAACTGACGTTTGGCAATATCAGCTTCCAGCTTCCCGACTGAGAAGGTAAGGTGGACGTCCTTCCAGTCTTTTTGGTCCAAGGGTAAGGTCAGGGATAACGGCTTGCATTCCTCCAAGGTGGGACATGGTTTCCCTGCCTCCGCCGCCTTCAAGGCTGCCTTATATCCCTTTTCCAGGAAGGGAAAGGCTCTGGTTGGAGAGGCCACAAAGGAGGGAAGCTTCTTACTCAAGGCTGGCACCTTTGAGTTCGTGAAGCCCCTCTCTTTCATCGAGCTCGCTAGTAACGACTGTGCTTTACTATGGTCAAGGACTATGACTTCCTTCGGCTCCGTCTTCTCCTTTGAGGCTGGCTTCTTCCTAAGACTGTCATAGCAGTCCGGGTAAAAGTCTTTGTTGGGCCAAAATTCCACATCTTCGAGGGGTATTGTGACCAACTTCTCTGATATAACAATATTCCCGGTTGTCATTGGCATGTGTTCGGCATACCTCCAAGGATTGGTATCCATGCACAAAGGAAGATCCTTCACGTTGAGTCGCTTCTGGGGCCCATGTGGTGCTGCGAGTCTACGTATCTTCAGTTTCATCTCAGCTTCCTTTTCATCATTCTTCTTTTGTATTTGTTGAATCATCTCAACAATAGAAGAAAGAGTCCTTCCCAGATCACCTGGGATAGCAGACGATGTAGAGGGAACAGATTCCGGGGCCGGAACCAATGTAACCGACACCTCATAGATTTCTTCCTCTTCTATTTCTGGAGCCTGGGTCAGCTCCTCCTCCTGACCTTCTCCCAGAAGGTCCTTATCTGTATAATCCAACACTTCTGATATCCTATCGTCCAATTGGATGTCTTGAAGGGTGGTCGAGACTTCAGAATCTACCGGATTCTGGACAGTTGGTATCTCCTCCTGAGGCTGAGGAATGACTGCATCAGCCGAAGGTAGGGGCCTGAAGTGTTTTTCTGAAAACCCCTCACCCAGGTTCGCAACTTTTCCCTAGCAGCATCCCTTGACTCCGCCAACTTAGGGGTGTCAAATGCCTCGGTAATCAGGTTAGAACATATGATACATACCTGAGGGTCCCAATATCAGAGATCACCTTTGGAGGCTACACATGCTGCGTGCCTCCTGCATAACTCATGTCCACAGAAGTTCTTGCTGCAGACAATGCAGAACATACTCCCGCACTTCGGATGGTCCTCCTGTAAAGAGAATAAAATCCATGAGTATCAAGTGAAGACTATTCACTTATTATTAATACAAGTAGCTTATACAGTACAGCTAGAAAGGAAAGAAGGAAAGACACATACTTGTATTTCCTACCCAGCCAATGGCTATAACCTCCCAAGATATTAAAACTAAGGGTAATTCTTGTTCTAGAATACCTTATATATTTTCCTAGGCAGAAAGTTAAGGTGTAGCTCACACCTTCAAATAAACTTTTAATATACGAGATATAATCAATACAGAAAGAACTCACTTTTTATATAATGTACGGTCTCAACAAAAGGTTGTACAAGATAACATTAAGTATGTTGGACGAACTTTAGTGTTACAACATACTCTGTACTGTAGTTTATTAATGCAATGTGTACTACGCCACAAATATAGTAACTACTCTACATCCCATGCTGTCGTGCCAGCCGGCATTTACCCATATATATATCAAAGGTATACTACCTTTAACTAATAGGCGGCAATTAACTGGTTCGCAAATGTGTGCCAGCAGCCAATCACTGCCGGCCGGCAACTAAAAACACTAGCAACCGGCTGCCGGCCGCTAATCGTAGTGGCCGGCAGATCTCGAGATGTGTTTCTATTGCCGGCAGGCAAAAGTAGCGATACCCATGCCGGCCGACAGTGACTACGAACCAGAGAGCCTTCACCTATCTGGCTGCCGGCCGTTAAAGCCGGCAGCCGGGCTAGAGGTACAATACACTAGCAAGAGAAACAGTATGGATACAAGGTTATAAGGTGGCATTGCCATACAACCTTCCATCCAGAAAGAGTGAACATATAGAAGGGGAGAATGTAACATTCAGGCTTCCTATCTATCCATAGCCTGCCGGGCTCTACCAGCAGACACGGTAGAGAGACCAAGGGAGGTCTGGGGTTCACTCTGTAGAAGAAAAAGGTCTCTGCCGGCTGGCACGTTATTACCGGCGGACAGAGAGCTGAGCCGGTCCCCCATTCTAACCTACTCAAGGTACGGAAGTAGGACTGCGGCCAAAAGATGTGATGGCTAGGCCATTACTAAGAAAGATAGGGGGGGGGGGAAAGGGATAAGGGTCCTGTAAACTTCGTTTTAGTATGAGACACATCCAGCAGTTAGGAAAGCTCATCCTAACCTAGAGTTTGTCTATTAGGGAGGAAGGTTGGCAATACTTGCTATCCTCCTCCATACCATAATAAAGTTAGGTGTATTTATTTTTTCAGGCAACGGAGAAAAACTCATTCTTCAGTCCGAGAATAACAACACAGGACAGTCTGCTAGACCACTAGAAGAAGGAATCATCTCGTACAGAATCCTTCAGATGTGGGCTAGGAGAGCAAAGCGTCTTGTGTCTGTGCCTAACCTAGCAAAGAAAACTCATTCTCTATGCTAGGAAGATGCAGACCACAGACTAGAAACTCTGATGTTCTGCCCCAAACCCAAAAACCAGTCACTTTGGTTACCGGGTCAAGACACACACATCCCAGTATAGTTATACCTGAATATTATTCAGATAGAACCACTAGGACTAGGCCTAAGGCTTACTCAGAGGGAGAAAGGGATTGAACTTAGTCTCCGGAGGAGAAAAGAACAACCGGGTATGTGTGCGAAAGTGTACTAAAGCTCCATAGGGTACTCGCCCAGGTGCGGTGAGAATCGATTACCTAAATCACCGAAACTCTCTCGTATACAATCTTGTAGAAGAAAATTTAACAATATCTTACATGTATAAATATTTGCCTATAGCTTCAATATCATAACATTCGGAAAACTTATACCATGCATGAAAGTACTAGGGCCAGACGCCCAGGCTACTAAGCCTCGCGAAGGGCAAGATCGGTTACCTAAATCGCCGAACTGAATACTAATGGCAGCATACAAGAATTTCTAGAGGAGCTAAATAGCTAGATTTATTA
>NC_090756.1:57364004-57366504 GCF_036898095.1 Palaemon carinicauda
AAAGCTCTTCCTAATTTGTACCCATATGTTAATTTTAAGTTTGTATTCAAAAATCCACTATCCATGGGCAGCATGTTCACATTCAAAGACACTCTACCAGATTTGATGCGGTCCTCAATTGTTTATTTATACAATTGTCCTAAATGTAATTTAGGAACTTATATTGGTTGTTCCAACCGTCTCTTGAGGATCCGCATTGACTCTCATAGAGGAGTCAGTCACCGTACAGGTTGTATTTTAAATAAAAAAGAATATTCTTCCATACGTGATCACGCTCAAGAATGCAAGCAATCAATTAACTATTCTAATTTCAAAATTCTAGCCCAATCCCCCAATAGCTATTCTCTACCTACCTTAGAATCTCTTTTCATTAAACAGCTATTCCCTACTCTCAATCACTCAACAACCTCTGTTCCTTTACATATTGCCTAACGACTTTCCCCACTTACTCTTCAAACCATTACTTACATGCTCTAACGCAAGGGTGGCCAACCTTTTGTCTCCAATGCACCAATTTTTTTCACTTCTAATTCAGATGCGCCACACACACTTTAAACCCCTTTTAATCCTTTAAGTATGGTGCTTTGGACATATTTGGTGGTTATACATGTAATCATTTGATATATATATATATATATATATATATATATATATATATATATATATATATATATATATATATATATATATATATATATATATATATATATATGTGTGTGTGTGTGTGTGTGTGTGTGTGTGTGTGTGTTGATAGATCTAACAGTTGTAAAGGAAAGGATTTAACATGAATACAAAGTAAAGTGTACTTACTTTAACACTTTGAATTTGCATTGATACTCCTGAAAGTCCGAATTAAAAAAAAAAATAACATAATCAGCAGTTTTAAAGAAAAGTAGTTTCACATGCAGGAAAAATGAACATAACTAGGTTTAATAAGACTTTTGACTTTGCTTTGCCTTCACTAAATCTGTAATATTAGGAGTTAAATTAGTAACTGAGAGCCACAGAACACACTTCTTCAGATTTGAATCGGATAGTCGTGACCAGTTTGTTCTTGATCCTTTTCATGGATGAAAATAGTTGCTCGCATCTACATGTTGTTCCAAAGCAACAGGTATTACTTTGGGCAAATTTTTTCAAGTCTGGAAAATGTTCACCTGGTAAAAATCGCCAAAAATTGCGTATTTCAGATGCAGTTGGGAGTGAGGGAAGTTCATTAAATTTACTCTTCAGCACTGAATTTGCTCTAGATCATTAAGTTCCATTTGTATATTACTAGGCATCTTCAGGTATGTTTTTTTTTTTTTTTATCTCTGTGGTATAGTGCGCCATTTGTAATCGTGCAATGCGCCACTGTTGGCGCATGCGCCATAGGTTGGCCACCCCTGTCTAACGTCTAAACCTCCCCGTCCTTCCATGTCCCAGTCTTGGATTTTTTTCCATACTACTATGGGTTTCACAGACAGTGCAAGTACGATTTTTTGCAATTATTCTGTAACGAACACTCGTATCAGTACGAGATATTACTATAGTGTATTACACCCAGTAAGGAAATTTATAGGAGTATCATGAATCATTTATTGTAAATAATAAAGACTTTTGTACCTATACCAATAGGCAAAACTCATTAGCCAAGCAAGAAAACGAACACCAGGTTGGAAGAGCTCCGCCTGCCTACAACCCCCTTCACCTCCAACCCCCATTTTCTTCCTCCCCTCCCTTTTCTTCCCTCACCTGCCCTACGTCTTTCCTTCTCTCTTTCTCTCTCTCTCTGAATGTTGCTTTGATTTAAACATATTTTTTTTACGATTATTTTTCTATCAATCTAATAATTATTTACATAACCAATACCATAGAGAGAGAGAGAGAGAGAGAGAGAGAGAGAGAGAGAGAGAGAGAGAGAGAGAGAGAGATGAGCAAACCAGTGAATAAAGCAGTCAGTCATCTGATAGGTAACAACCGATTGAATTGTTCCATATCTACAACAATAAATATCATAATTAGATAAGATAGATAGATAGATAGAGTGCTTGATATAAAAAAAAATCATACAAAATAAGTTGTAACTTAAGTTACCTTATCAGAAAGAGAGCATGAAGGGAAGGGAAAGAACGGAGAGGGATAGATGGCGTGGAGGTGGAGAGAGATAGCTTGAAGCAGGGGGGAGAGCAGGTGAGGGATGAAAGGAGAGGGAAGGAGGTGGTGGAGGTAGAGGTTCTGTATATTATTGTTCGGTTTTGTGACTGGATGATTGAGATTTTGCCCTTTGACATAGGGGCTAGTGTCTTTATAATTAATAATTAACGATTCATTATACCCCTATAAATTTCCTCACTGGGTGTAATACCCTATAGCAACATCTCGTATTGATACGACTGTTCGTTACAGAATAATTGCAAAAAATCGCACTTGCACTGTCTGTGAAACCCATAGTAGGTGTGTTTTTTTCTTATCCAGAGTTTATTTTATTTTGTCTGTTTTTTTTCTTTTATTCCAGGTT
>NC_090756.1:57371504-57374004 GCF_036898095.1 Palaemon carinicauda
TTTTTTTTTAATATTTCAATGAACTCCAACTTTAAATACCCTGTATTAAAGATCATGGTTCCCAAATACTTAAAGGATCCTACCTCAGTAATCCTTTTTTTCTCTCAATGATAGTTCATCTTCCATTGCATAATCCGTTCTCATCATCTCCATCTTTCTTCTACATATCGTGTGCCAAACATCATATGATATTTCTTGCATTCTGGTAAGCAAGCATTGGAAATCCTAGTGTTCTGCTAATAAGGACAACATCATCAGGCATACCTCTAGGTCAGCTAATTTCCTGTTACCAATCCAGTCCAATCTTTCTTTATCAACTCCAACTATTCCATGTATTACAAAATCCATGAGGAGGATAAACAACATAGGTGACAAGACATTCCCTTGGAGTACTCCACTGTTCACTGGAAAGTCATTTGATAGAACTTCACAAAAATTAAATCTGCATTTGCTATACCCATGAGCAGACATAATAAAATTTACAAATTTAAGAAGAACTGTATGATAACGCAAGAATATCCACAAAATTGGCCGGTGCACACTATCAAAGGTTTTCTCATTGTCCACAAATGCCATCAAAATTGAATTTCTCTATTCTATATATTGCTGTACAACTTGTCTTTAACTAGAAATTTAGTCAGAACAACATCTTCCTTTTCTAAATCCTTTTTGTTCTTCTATTTTTTTCATCAATATTTCTAGTCTCTTCAGATTAAACATACTATATATTTTCATGACAATTGATTAAGTGTGATGCTTCTGCAATTATTGCAATCAGTCAGATCTTTTTTATGCGATTTTCAATAACAGTCAGAGCCCATTCATAAGGTTTTACCTCTTCACGCCATATTCTACCAAATAATTTTGTAAATATTCTGAGAGTTATTCTATTCTCGGTCAATATCATCTCAGCAGTTATTCATTCGTATCCAGGATCTTTCCATCTCTTGAGTTTTTTAATGATAGCTTCGACTTTAACCGCACTGAAATCATTCAAGTGTACATCAAGGTCTTCCTCAGCTTCAGGTTTATCAATCAAATTATTCCCTTCATATCTCCTATTTATGATCTCACTACAGCGTTCCATCTAACATTGCCTTTCTTCCTGTTCTGTTTTTATAACAGATTTATCTCTCTTTTTGATAGGTACATGCTTCTTCTTCATTGCTCCCATAGAGATTTAATTAATAATTTTATGAGCATTTCTTACCCCATAGCTACTCTCTGAACTC
Source organism: Palaemon carinicauda (assembly GCF_036898095.1). Classification (NCBI taxonomy): domain Eukaryota; kingdom Metazoa; phylum Arthropoda; class Malacostraca; order Decapoda; family Palaemonidae; genus Palaemon; species Palaemon carinicauda. The sequence goes on from NC_090756.1 coordinate 57,372,737, forward strand.
ACAGCTTTATTATCTTCATCTGCTTTCCTGACTGAATTTCTCTCAATTATCCCGGTCTTTTCTTTTGATCACATTATCAATACTAGAATACTTATTATGTGCTACGTTGTAATTTTCATTAGTTCCTCGAAAACAATCAATAATAGATTTCTGTCTTTGGCCCAAGTATCATTTTTTATCCATGGCTTTCTCCTTGTAACTGCCTGCTCCAAACTTCACTACTAACTGACTGATATATGTTTTCAATGAATGAAAAAATAATTCGTTAATTGTCTACTCTTCTTCTCTTGGAGTGTCAGAACGGCAAATTGATTCCTACATTCATTTGAAAATGTTTCACTGTACATATCTTCTAGAAGGCCAGTTGTATCAAACCTAGGTGTTCCGTCTACTTATCTGTTGAGTGCTTTCGGTTTTAATTTCAGTGTGGTAATGAGGAGCTGGTGATCACTACCAATATCTGCATCTCGATAGCTTCCTACATTTCTGAGAGTCCTCCTTCTCACTTTATTAATAGTAATATGATCCATCTTATTTTTGTAATTGCCATACGGGGAAATCCATTTATATTTGTGGATGTCCTTGTGCTAAAAAGAGTACATCCAATAACAAGACTGTATGCTGAACAAAAATTTATAAAATGTTCTCCATTATCATTTGCAAATTTGCCAAGACCCTAAACACCCATCACCTTCTTCATACTTTGATTATTCATTCTAACTTTAGCATTGAAGTCACCAATCGCAATATCCAAATCTCTCTCTGGGATCTCCTTCATAATACTTTGTAGTTAATTTTTGTATTCATCTTTCATTTCTGTATGGGAATTATTTGTCGGTGCATAGAAAACTATAATACACATATTGCACTGCATTGATTTAAACTTTGCAAGTAACAATCTACTATTTACAGCTCTCCACACAGTTAATACCTTTTTTTGCTCTTGATTTCATCATCATTGCTACCCTATATCCTCCATTTCAATCTGGCCTTCCTGAATATATATATATATATATATATATACATAGATAGATATATATATATATATATATATTTATATATATATATGTATATATATATATATATATATACACACACATATACATATATATATATATATATATATGTATATATATATATATATATATACATATATATATATATATATATGCGTGTGTGTATGTATGTATATATATATATATAGTGCCTTGGTCTAAAGTTTTCTTAACAATCCCCTTATAACGTGTTTCCCTTAGGGCCAAGATATC
>NC_090756.1:57384004-57386504 GCF_036898095.1 Palaemon carinicauda
CTTGTATGCTACCTTATTTCTATTTCCAACCCCCTTTTGATCATTTTTGTGTGTGATACAATTTTGTTATTTTGATCCTTTTGATTGTACATTTATACATTTATTAGTTTATAATACTAAACTATACATGAGTGCATCATGCTTTTCCATTTCAATAAAAAATAAAATACAATTGTGTTTTTATACACCTAATATCTCTCCATCTTACAGTGGCCTACAAACTGTAATTAAATGTATGCCTACACATAAGCATTTGTGGCTAAGTTTAACAAATCAGATATACAGTATGTTTTAATTTATTCGAGTGTGGTAATGTATAGAACATTTAAAAATGGTTATAATATACTGTACAATACTTAAATTTGCAAGAAAATTAACTAAATCATAAGAGACATAGCTATTGAATTTATGAAAAATAGACTGAGAAACATAATTTGCAATTTAGTTACCTAAAATTTAAGAATATCATGAATATATGAGTATAATATACTGACAGAGTAAAGCAAATTATGAACAAATATGTCGCAAAATTTACAATCGAATTCCATCCTATATACCCGTAAGCATTACCGCTCTGAATGTTTGGTTGCTCGCTCAACAGATGGAGCCATTCGTTTCGCATGGGACTATCTGGCATCTTTTCGTAGCACACTCATTTGTGTTAAAAGCCTGAGCCTTCCTATCTTCCTTCAGTATATAGTCTTTGATCTGGACCGTGAGCCCGCCATACACGCGCAGTCCTGTCGGATAACGAGAGTGTCCACACACACTATTCAGTCCTGCCATCCACCTAACCTCAGTTGACAACCAGCCAGCACTGTTTCAACATCCCTCTCTCCCCAACATCTGCCTAGCTGAGCTGACGTTCAGGATATAAAAACACCAAAAAGTAAATTATGTATACATTGGTTTTGTGGTAAGCGAACTTCCTCCACTAAATTCTACGATGTTATGAAATAATACTAAAATATGAGGAGAAAGTGTAAGAGTTAATACAAACACACACACACACACACACACACATATATATATATATATATATATATATATATTTGCACATATGTATGTATTATACACTTAAAAATCTAAACAACAACAAAAACTTGAACACAATCAAAATGGTAAGGATAGGTCTATTCCCAATTTGTTAATATTTATCTCATAAATAGGTTAATTTAGTTTGTTTGTTATCTATCCGTAATGACAAGGGCACAAAATATGTACGTTATGATATTGAAACATCTCGAAAGTAAAACCTAGCATTTGCTTTCTCTGAAAAAGTTTCTGTGCTTATCGTTATGTACTTTAGTCCTATCCATTCCCTGCTTATGTTCTGATTTATGGAAACATTGTGTATCTCAATGTGAATCAATTACTATTTTGATACCCTCATCAGCATTTTCATATCCATCAGTAAAATTATAACTTTTTATTTCCTGAATTGATGGGTATCCCCAGTAAAAAACCATAAATTCAGCACAAAATCTCTTATCCTCTCTGAACACGGCCATTGGATCGGAGACAAAGGGCTTCAAATCATATATTGCATTGAGGGCAGGACTACAGAAACCTCCATACACGTGCAAACTGGCCGTCAGTTCACAAGAACGGATGGGTAGATTTTCGACATTCGCTTCAGTTCATCCGATCCCCTTTCTGGCCTCCGTTCAGTTTAAAATAACCCTTTACACGCTCAAACTGGCCTGAAGAAGCCGGTAAAATCTGTTTTCATCAGTCGTCCTGTAAGTTAAAACTGTGCTATGGCGGGTTTAAGTGACTGGTAATACGGTAGTTTTGAAAACTGAGGGAAGGAAAACTGTTTGGTATTATTGTACGCCACCGGTCAAGAATAACGTCTTAATATATAAATGTCCGCACACACTCAAATGCACACACACAGGTTCAACCTCCCCACCCTCTTCCCCTTTCCCAGAACAACCTACTGGTTCAACAATTTGTGGGAGAGTGGGGTTTCCGAGTGTACCTCGCGGGGTTTTCCCCTCGCCAGGGTATGATCACAGGGTATATATAATCATATATAAATTCTTATATATATATATATATATATATATATTCATTTATATATATATGTATATATATATATATATATATATATACTTATACATATAAACAGAGTGAGAGAGAGAGAGAGAGAGAGAGAGAGAGAGAGAGAGAGAGAGACACTTGCTCTTCATTATATTGGCGACATTAGCAACTTCTCTTCAATAAGAATATTGGGAGAGGAGTACGTTGATCGGTAATTAATGTGTCTTATCAGATTGATAATTGAATGGTATAGCTAACCTTTGCAAAGGTCCTTAAGGTACAGGTTAAATAAAAAAGCTATTAAGTGATTGTTAATATAACTAGCAGAATATCATTGGCTTTTCGGACCATCTGTTCGGTCTTGTATCTTGGATAGCGTATTTCATAATAAGAAAATGTGTTGGTGATATTCTCTCTCTCTCTCTCTCTCTCTCTCTCTCTCTCTCTCTCTCTC
>NC_090756.1:57394004-57399004 GCF_036898095.1 Palaemon carinicauda
ACTGTCGAGTGAAGGCGTGCACCAGAGGCATGTGGTCTGTGCGAATGACGAAGGGCGTACCTTCTAAGAAATGGCGAAAGTGACGGACAGCCAAGTGCACCGCCAGCAATTCTCGATCGAAGGTAGAATAACACGATTCTGCCTTGGACAGTTTTCTGCTGAAGAAGACCAATGGGTGGGGCGAGCCTTTGACCACCTGCTCGAGTACTGCACCAATAGTGACGTCGCTGGCATCGGTGGAGAGAAGGAGAGGGGCGTGTGGGATAGGAAAAGTGAGAGCCGCAGCAGTTGATAGGGCCTTCTTTGCATTGCAGAAAGCTGCTTCTTGAAGGGGACCCCACTTCAGGTCCTTTGGCTTGCCCTTGCGGGAGGCGTAGAGGGGAGCAAGAGTGGCGGCAATGGCTGGCAGAAAACGGTGATAATAGTTGATCATGCCCTAGAATTCCTGCAGAGCTTTGACTGTCGAGGGCGCGGGGAAATTCTGAACGGCTGCTACCTTCTCAGGGAGGGGATGGACTCCTTCAGGAGTGATACGGTGCCCTAAGAACGACACTTCGTTGGCGCCAAAGGTACACTTGTCGTACCGGACTAAAAGGCCGTTTTGTTGCAGGCGGGTCGAGCATGATGCGCAGGTGACGGAGGTGTTCCTCTTTTGAGGAGGAGAACACAAGTATGTCGTCCACATAACATACACAGAAAGGGAGGTCCCCTAAGATGCCATCCATGAGACGTTGAAACGTTGCCCCAGTATTACGAAGGCCAAAACAGGAGTAATTGAAGGTGTATGTACCAAACGGAGTGGTGATGGCGGTCTTGGGGATGTCTTCTGGGTTCATAGGCACCTGATAATACCCCTTCAAGAGGTCGAGCGTAGAGAAAACCTTCGCTTTGTGCAGGTAGGAGGTTACATCGGCAATGTTTGGGAGGGGGTAGTGATCCAGTTCTGTTTGCATGTTCAGGCCGCCTGTAATCCCCGCACGGACGGAGGGGAGCCGTCTTTCTTCAGAACGATGTGTAAGGGTGACGACCATGGGCTGGAGGCCTATTGGCAAAGGCCCATTTTCTCCATTTCGTCGAACGTCTGTTTGGCGGCTGCCAATCGTTCCGGTGCCTGACGTCTGAATTTTGCGAAGACTGTGGGTCCCGTCATCTTGATATGGTGATAAATACCGTGCTTGGCAGGAACCGTGGGCGTTTGGCGAAGTTCTGGACGGAAAACTTCCGGGTACGACGTGGAGAAGGTGGGCGTAGGCATCCGTGGGTGCGCTGATGTGGAGAGCGAAGCTAGAGGGGGCGGGTTGAAGAGGTGTCGACAAGTACGAGTCTGCGTTGACCAATCGTCGGTGGGCGACATCGACCAGAAGGTGGAAATAGAGAGGATATCCGCACCGAGGATTGGCATTGTGACGCAGCAACGAGAAACTTCCAATTGAATTTACCGTTTCCGAACGATAATGTGAGGTTCTCGTAACCGTAGGTGGGTATCGCAGATCCGTTGGCAGCTACCAAGCGGACGTCGGCAGATGTAGACAGACTACGTTGTGCCTTGAAGAGTTTCCTTGGCAAAAGAGAACGACAAGCACCCGTGTCTACCAAAAAGCGCACGCCCGTTCCTGCATCCTGTAAAAAGAACAGATTAGAAACATGGGAGGCCACCGCCACAAGCGATGGCCTGCTTACACGTTTTTTGACCACTGACAATCTTTGGCACATTTCTTCGCGGTTGCCCCGAATCTGAAGTGGTAGTAGAAAAACTGTGGCGGATGGGAGGTAGTAAGTGGCTGTAGAAGTCGTTCGTTGGGGCTGCGAGCGATTGGTGGGTGGTGGGCGGCTTTGTCGCCGCTTCGGCACGTCACGGGGTAGGCGTGTATGTCCTACGGCATTCATGTCAGCTTCGGTTGACGTTGAATAGGCCTCCTCGTCGTCAGGGGTGGAGGCGTTGATGGAGGTCTTGAAGTGGCTGTCCATAAGGGCGTCGGCTTTGGTCATCAAGTCCTTTATGGGTAAACTATCGACATCGGGTATGGCAGCGCGTACAGGTTCAGGTAAACGGAGTAACCAAAGGGCACTGAGTAGGTTCACCTCACGAGGAGAGCCTTCTGCGGCAGGTTGAAGGCGAGCGATACTGGTCATTTCCCTGAGGGCAAGCGAGGCCCTTTGGTCCCCCCAACGGTTGTTGCGGGAGCTGAAAAAGCTTTGCTATACGGGCAGCTGGCGACGGCGAGTACTGCTGCAGAAGGTATGATTTGAGGGCGTCATACGCTATTTGGGTGTCTCCTTGTTCACAAAGCCAGTCGGATATTTCTGGGAAGGTGTCCTAGGGTATCGCCGCGAGAACATAATCCGCTTTGGTGGTTGAGCGAGTCACGCCCCTGATACGAAAGTGGACTTCATCGCGTTGAAACCAAGCAAACGCCTCTCCGGTGGAGAACGGTGGAAAGTTTCAATGGGCGCCCGCGGCGCCAACTGATGTAGTCTCCGTCATAGTACCAACGATGGAGGGGCGAGGGAGGTGGGGGTGGAAGGCAGTGGGAGCGAGTCGACTTCCGGGGTCACCAATGTGACGGCACCGAGTAAGGGTGTGAACTGAAAGGCCGATTGGAAACGACTGAGTTATATTATTGTGGAACACTCTCCTTATATACAAAACCTCAAGGCAACAGGACATGACAAGTTCACAAGGCAGACAATATCACAGAGGAAAAAACCAGACATGAATTTTCATGTTCGTTTTTTAGTGCGAGGGAAGAGCGAAGATACAAGCATAATATATACAGAAGGAATTATGTACAATTGTGTGAAACACAGTTGGTACACCCTGTATGCCAGTGACCATGTAACTCAGCATGGTCACTGCACACAGGTATCCTGGACCATGGTTAAAATCCCGGCCGGTCTGATACTATAGACTTTGAGTGATTTCGCCTGGGGCTCTGATCCCGAGGTCGTTAAGAGAATCCAGACTTTAATGTATTAATATATATGGTTTATTTGAAATATGAAAAAAAAAACAAATTTAATTGTGCAAAAAAGATATCATATATATATATATATATATATATATACACATTATATATATATATATATATATATCGTATAATAAGAAGCAAAGAATGCATAACTCTTTTTAGGTTGATTCGTTGAAAGGTTTATTTAGAGAAGTTGATACAAATATCAGACTTTTTAGAGATGGAAATTTAGGCTTCCTAATTAATGTTTTAGTTATTTTTCACGTTTGTTCATTAATGGCCTGTATTCATAAGATAATGGGAGAGAGAGAGAGAGGAGAGAGAGAGAGAGAGAGAGAGGAGAGAGACTATTTAAAACAAGATTTTGATTTATACAATCAGATATATATTAGAGGAAAAAGAATATATGCTTCTGAGAGAGAGAGAGAGAGAGGAGAGAGAGAGAGAGAGAGAGAGAGAGATAAAAACAAGAATTCAATATCATTAATGCTGAAATATATTAGAGAAACATAAAGATATATTATTATAATTTTGCGTTTTGGACCATGGCACGACAACCAGAGTAACATTGAGATATTCTTTTAACCTATATCACTTCCTGCTGTTTATTTTCAAAAACAATAATTAAATGTATTGATACGTGTCTCAAGATGTAGAAAACTTCATTAATAATAATGTTATCATCATCATCCTTGTCATCATCATTATCAACATTATTATTATTATTATTATTATGATTATTATTATTTATTATTATTATTATTATTATTATTATTATCATTATTATCATTATTATTATTATTATTGTTATTTTTATTATAATAACTCGGCCGACAATGTTACAAAATCCAGTGGGTTGATTTACTTATTTGTGTGTACTGTATGTGTCTGTCTGTCTGTGGACAGGCTTACGTCAAAAACTACCGGGCAGATATTGACGAAATATTCTTCAATGATAGATCTTGAGTCATGGACGATCCCACTAAACTTTGGAGATGATCGAGATTTGGATCCAGATTATAGATCCGGATTTTTTATTCTTCACCATATACATTAAACAGGAAAATGGGTGTACGGTGTCGTTAGACATTAGGTAAATGTTAAATGAAATTCATTCAAGCTCAGCATATGAAAAAAAAAAAAAAAAAAAAAAAAAAGTGTATTATCCGTAGATTTAGAGCGTTTTGTACAGCCTTCAACATAATTCCACCACATTAATAGTTTTGACAATTAAAGGGCCTTCGTTAAAGGCGTCTCTCTCTCTCTCTCTCTCTCTCTCTCTCTCTCTCTCTCTCTTTCTCTCTCTCTCCTCTCTCTCTCTCTCTCTCTCTCTCTCTCTCTCTCTCACCTTTCTTTTTAGCGAAGGATTGGGTGTTGGGGGGAGCCTATAGCTCTACCTTACTGAATGTAATCTTTAGCCATTGCCCGGCCATCCCTGGTCTTAGCTTGGTGGAGAGAGGACTTCAGCGCTGATCGCATTTCTATATGGGAAAGTGTCTCGGACATTGTCCTACCAGGGTACTGCCTGTGTCCCTTTCCCCTGCCATTTATGAATGACCTTTATAACTTTAAACCTGGGGGTGATTCTTGAAAGGAGAACCTCCTCTAACAATGGCCGAAGCGTGAATGAGCACCCACCTGATAGTCAAGGCATTTCTGGTCTATTTTCTGTGTACAAACAATGGCAGACAGAAGTCAATAACTCGAGAGGAGAGTTTTGAGGACGTGTTAAGGATCCCGCTGTTATAGCAATGTATAGAAATCCACTTTTGATGGCAGTTGTGGATTATGAAAAAGCTTTTGATAGTGTGCACCGGCCAGTTTTGTGGAGAGTCCTGCATTAAATATAAATATTTTATTATGAGCATAGGAAGTACAAAATTATTGTTAATGGAGTCCTATCAAACGAATTTCCAATGAAGAATGGAGTGCTCGAGAGGATGTGTTTTCACCTATGTTGTATATCATTATCATGGATTTTGTAATGCCTACAACAATTGGGGATGGCGGAGGTATTTAGGTATATTTACG
>NC_090756.1:57406504-57409004 GCF_036898095.1 Palaemon carinicauda
TCTGAATTTAAAGTCCTTATGATTCCTCTAGAGAATCTCTGGTGATATTTAATAAATTAAAAGGACATTTTCATGCAAACTATAAAGACATATCGGAATGAAGTCAAATTTCTTTGATCTAATTCCAATATTTTCTGGCTTTCAATTTCCCTTTATGGATTCCAAGTAAGATAACCGTTATCGGGGGAACACTTGAGGAAATACACTGTTACACATTGCCAGCGTGATTTTAGGCGGAATGAAAAAAAAAAGATATGAGAATATTCCTCAAAACTTATTCCCGAATCAATATCTGTTGTTATGCTTCAAAATATACAGAAACCAACGTGACATTCACCAAGTAATTTCTATGGAGATTTCACTGAAGCGGAAAAACAGTTGTTTATGGACAATATTGATTGAACATGCAACATGCAAAAGGAGTGAAGGCTTTATTGCCAGGATTTTTGTATGTATCGCTAAAAAAGTTTAACTTTCAACAAGCATCATTTATATTTTTGTAACATAACAAGAGAGATTCTGTTATATATACTATATATATATATATATATATATATATATATAGTCTTTGGGTGGTTCCGCCTGGGGCTCTGATCCCGAGGTCGTTAAGAGAATCCAGACTTTAATGTATTAACATATATGGCTTATTTGAAATATGAAAGAAACACGTTTAAATGTGCAAAAATTTATCATATATATATATATATATATATATATCTAAAAATTTATATATTATATAAACATATATATATATATATATATATACATATATATATGTATATATATATATATATATATGTCTGTGTATATTTATTTACATATATATATATATATATATATATGTCTGTGTATATTTATTTACATATATATATATATATATATATATATATATTACTTTATAATTGTTCCCAAAATTAGATGCCTATTTGGGTGCAGTCAACCTTTAGCACTTTTTATCATTCAGTTGTTTTTTCTTTTATTCTGTTAACAGCTGTTTCATACATTATCTTATGGCTTACTTTAGGCTACACTTTGTGAACAATGGAATTACACTTAAATATAAATGCTATTAGAGTAAAAATCATATATGAATTCGTAATGTATTAGCATTTTGAAATTAAGAAAGACTAAATAATAGAGGCTAGACAATATGTTTTTGAATGATAGGATAATTCTATTTACTAGTCTCTAGAGAATCTGCCAAATCTTGCATGGATGGAAAAGAAGTAGCTCTGTCTACAGTGCTGACATCTAGTGGGTAATGTAACAAACCCTATCTCATTGTTGGTCTTTAGTTACAACCCTTTGTAGTGCAGCATTGCTGCTCTTTCCTATTGCTTTAATGAGATCCTAGCCGTATCAACAGGGCTTTAAACTCTGCAGCTCTGAAGATCCTTCGAGAAGACTGTGTAGAGCCACTTCACATCAACATTGGTAGTCACGCCAAGTCCAAGGGTGTCTCTGCCATTCTATTTACAACAACTATTTCTATTTGCCTTTGTCGTCATTGTCGTATGAGTAAGATTTGAAAGTTTATGTGTCGTTTGTCATACAGTGATAATTTAAAATCAGACTTGAGAAAAAAAGTTAAATAGGGAAAAAATTACGAACATTGAAAAACTTTACAAAATGTTTATAAAGAAGACACAAAAAAATAATATCTTTCTCCAAGATATTAGTAAAAATATTTTTCCCGTAAAGTGTAAGACCCGTGAGTTTGAATAACAAGACGTCATTTTCCAAGACAATTAAAAATGCTTTCCTGCTTCTGAATATGTTACATTCACCGTAAGAGTCGGGGAAAGTAAGGATGGGTCCTATGAATATGCAGAGACTATGATTCTCTGGGGACTGCTCACAGTTCCTCTTAAAATTGGAAATAATTTCCGCCGTAGTTAAAACAATTTAGAGAGAGAGAGAGAGAGAGAGAGAGAGAGAGAGAGAGAGAGAGAGAGAGAGAGAGAGTTGGATAGGCTAAGAGAGATTGACAGGTATATCATAGATAAGTAGTTACAAAAACGACTTATGCATACTTAAGGGGGGACATCTTGTGGTGATTGCCGGGGTGTGTATACTGTGGAGCTCCCCTAATCATAAAAAGAGCAATTTAGTTGAAATTTGAACTGTCCTTTTTAATACATCTCCCAAGACGGTGATAGTCTATTAAAAACATCCCCTGCCTGGCGATCTGATGAACTGAGTCTAGATACCAGCTCAAGATTCATAGTTTCTTGTAGCGTCTGCAACCTCACCCATCATAGTGAGCTAAGGATAAAGGGGTTGGGGGAGCTTATAGATGTACCTGCTGATTTATCAGCATCCATTACCTAGCTCTCCTTGGACCTATCTTAGGTGGAGAGGGGGCTTGGGTGCTGATCATATAAATATATGGTTGTCTCTTGGGTATTTTACTGTTATCTATTGTCCCTGTTTCTTGCCTTTGCCATTCATGAGCAGTCTCTAAACCTTAAACAGGCTAAGAATGTAATTATCAAACTCA
>NC_090756.1:57416504-57419004 GCF_036898095.1 Palaemon carinicauda
CATTGCAAGTTTAAATGATTTAAGGAGTAATAGTTATATGCCAGACGGTGCATGAGTATGGTGTAATTTGATGTTCCTCTATACAACGTAATTAACATAGATAAATCGAATAATGAAAAATAGAATGGGTACATTTCTGTCTTTTCCAATGCTTGACTGTGGACATTTCTTCATCAACCTGCGAATTTGTGTTATTTGATAAGGGTCTTCTAGAGTGTAAATAAATTATAAAATGAACGTTATCATCATTTCCCTAGTAAATGTATGCATGTTATTGAAGACGACTCTTGGTTCAATATAGGTTAAAATCATCCATTAAGTATATATATATATATATATATATATATATATATATATATATATATATATATATATATATTTATATATATATATATATATATATATATATATATACATATATTTATAAATATATATATATATATATATATATATATATATATATATATATATATATATATATATATATATATATATATATATATATATATATATATATTTAAGCATTAATGTTTCCCCTTAATAATAACAATCACAGTCTTCCTATTGTAGGTCAATGATATGACAATTGTGAATATAAAAAAGCTGATTCTAAAAGATCGTTGAGAGAGAGAGAGAGAGAGAGAGAGAGAGAGAGAGAGAGAGAGAGAGAGAGAGAGAGAGAAAAAAAACTTACAAGACATGGATGCTAATAATCTCTGCAAATGAATTAGAACAGACGGAGTATATTTTTAACGGTGAGAGCCAACGTTCATTTATATAGGTGAAGTGTGTTATTGTATTAAGCTATGTATGACAGTTATCTGTCAACATTTACTTTCATAAATAGATACATTATTTTAGACCAGCTTATTGATTTGGAAATCAAAGAAAACATTTTAAGATGGTTACGTGGATATCTATGGAATAAAATCTTTTTTGTGCTGTTTAGGGGGAGCATTGAGCAATGCAAAGGAACTTGAGCTTTTTACTCAACAAGAGAAAGTACTTAGTGCATTTTGGCTTGATATTCTCCTTCATCTCCTTTTTTCCTTACTTCCTGATACTGACTGATAATACAACCATCATTTGCTACGAAGACGATATATGCATTAACTCAAGATCTTCGGATCACTTGTAACTCTTCCTCTCTTTCTTTTATGAAGCAGCATCCTCCCTCGGTCTTATCATTTCCCCATGAAAAAGTAGAGCCTTCTCCCCCAGGCCATCAGGGAATCTGCCAGAATTTACCATGGGAAGAATGTTGCACCTCTGTGGACATGGTATCTTTATTTGGGAGCAACAGTGCAAATAACACCTTCCCTCCCAGCAAGACAGACAGTACATCCTAAGTAAAGCGACGCCTGACTCCTCTAGAATGGCTGACTAGTTATCCAACAGGAGTATCTATCCCAGTCGTCAGAACCATATACATAGCTCTCATGCACTCAGCGATAGATTATCTTTCCGCTATACTATATCAACTCTTCAGATCAACACTACAGCTTATCGAAAAATTCCAGAACCAAGCAATGAGACACATTCTAGGCTGTCCATCCACCACTAGAATTGTAAACATACATGAGTTCCGACTCCCTCCACTTGTTCAGAGAATATACACTTATGTCACCTACTTCAGTTTAAAATGCCTGTATTACCCTCACCTGTCTCCTCACTATTCACACATCATCAGCTTACAAACAAAGGGACAAGACCTGGATTCATCCCACAGATAAGACGAGGAGTAACAAATAACAGTCTGGCAATGATTATATCTAGTAACAGTTAGATAACTGATTTAACAGTTAATAATATTTAACATGCGTTGTATACTCAGATATTAACAAATTATATAATTGTTTTTAACCCACCTTATTATCATTATTTTTACAAGCAAATCTACAACCCAAGCTGGAAAAGCAGCATGCTATAGGCCCAAAGGCTCCAACAGAGAAAATAGTCCAGTCAGAAAAGGAAATACGGAAACAGATAGAATAGTGGGCCTCCATGTACCATCAAGCAAGAGCTCTATACCCAAAGACAGTGCAAGAATACGGTACAGAGGCTATGGGATTATTATTATAATTATTATTAATTAGAGGAAAGCTACAACCATAGTTGGAAAAGCAAGATACTATAAGATGAAGGCTCCAACATGGGAAATGCCCCAGGATTAAATAAAAATAAAGAAACAGATAGAATAGTGCAAATCAGGCAAGAGAACTTTTATCTGGTAAGTTAAGCAATTATAGTGAAGAAAGAATTATTATTTATTCATTTATTTTTTTTTATTTTCCATGCTGAATGTAAACAATAACATCTTCTCTAAATACCTTAATACTCAGATGATTCGAAAGGGGCCATAAAACAAAAGCATGACCTCTTAAAAGGAAATTTCCTAAAAAGCCAAGTATTTTTGGACCACGAGGAGAAAAAGACTTAAAACTATTCCCTCCTTTGTTGCCTTGTGAGGCAAAAAGAGGAGAAAAGACATATATAAGGA
>NC_090756.1:57424004-57426504 GCF_036898095.1 Palaemon carinicauda
ACAAATAGCGTTTATTTATTCATCGCCTGAATGCTAGTTGCCGATATCCGCTCATAAAACAGTGCTAAAATCAGCACTCGTAAAAGCATGAGCCATCAGATATTCATGAAGCACCATCGGGGAGAAGGGTGTAGCGGAGCAACCATTTCGCCTCTGAGAACAAATATCAGGATTTTCTTTTTGCACACATAAATTACGGTCCTTAATGGATTGTTATTTACTGCATGTCGATCTGAATGCTGGATGAAGTCATTTGGCTAAGAGAGCACTTTCGATTTTTAGAGTATATTGATTTAATTGGTAAATCAAATAATTTGGCTAAACGGGTACATAAGATTTTTGGGGTGTGTTGGCCTGAATACTAAATTAAGTCATTTGGCCGAGAGTACCTAAGATCTTACGCTATGTAAGTCATTTATAGACTATGAGAAAGCATTTGATTCTGTCAAGACTTCAGCATTAAAGAAATCACTTCAAAGACCAGGAATAGATCTATTTTTTTCTCTCTCTTCAAGCACCAAATGAAATTGAACTTAATTGGAGTCTCCCTCAAATATATCTCAAATAACAAAATACCGAAGTTTTGTAACACAGAAATATTGAAGATATTTCGTTTATATCATATTCATATTTGATTACTGGACTACGCCCAATCCCCTACGCCTGCCAGCCCTTGGCATCCATTCACCCCCAACAACCCGCCCTCCCTGAGGCCTCACTCCTCCCCTCATCAAATCATTTTATGCTTTCTGATTCATGTGGATGATCTATTACACAATTTGTTTTTAGCTCAGGGCACCAACTTTTCTCATTAGTGATATTGCAGGAAAATTTAATAACCCACAAAAAATCTAATACACTGAACTTCCTCAATGAATAACTAAGCAATGATCATTATTTTATGTTGTTATTCTTATGTTAGAAATTAATGTTGAATGTCATAACGTCTGTAAAAAAAAACACCTCACGAGCATCTGACGTAAGAAATAATTCTTTTATTATCATTTTTAGCTTTTCAAATCCTGATTATTCGAAAAGTAGATTTATAATAAGATTTTCAAAGTCCTAAAAAAAGTCCTGACTAAAAGCGTTTCGAGGAAATTAAATTATTATTCAGGTATCTTGGGATAGAGTTTTCTTGATTGAGGATACACTCAGGCACAATTCTAATCTATATGTTTTCTTATTTCCATTCCTCACGTGCTATTTTCCGTGTTGTAGCCCTTAAGCTTATAACATCCTGCTTTTTCAAGTTGGGTTGTGGCTTAGCAAATATAATAATAATAATAATAATAATAATAATAATAATAATAATAATAATAATAATAATAATAATAATAATAATCACTAAATAGATAAGTCACTATAACTTGGAAATTCAACTTAGGAATATTGAAATAACCAAAACTCAAACCATAAAATTAATTAAATAACTTCACATTAAAAAAGTAAAAGATATATATATAAACGATGTTCCATCTGCCCATCTTCATCATATAATCCTGTCCATCCCATCCTCCCTATCAAGTTACTTATCCCATTTCCTTCGAGGCATCACCCAGAAAGAAATGGTAAATTCCCGATACTTGTTAATGAGGAACCGTAGTAATTCGTTTATCTAGGCTGAATGTCCAAGGAATTTCGCTTTCAAAGAGGAAAATGACTTTGGGGGATACTCTTGGATAAGGAAGCATGTAGGAGAAGAGAGTGAAAGGAGGAAAGAATGATGTAGAAGGAGAATCTTTGAAGGGTAGAAGGATATAGGAAGAGAGACTGAAATTAGGAAAGAAGGAAGTCATACAATTGTTTTATAAGATTAATGGCGAACGTAAAATTGAATATGATATATGAGAGGAAGTGAAGACGTGTGATATTTTTCTTGATGTTCACCTGCCAATTGTACCGCACGTGTATCACACACACTCGTACGGTATTTCTATTTTGTGTATTGTCGTTATCACTCTCCCTTCGCACTGATAACCTGTTATTGCCTGTATGTGATTGTATCGATCTGGTTAAGTTTTTGTGACGTTCTTCCACTGAAACTGTTGCTATAAAAGCTGTCAGTCTGTTGAAATAAAGTTAGTAGCATTTACGCAGTCTCTCAGTTACGACCTAACTAGCCGCTCCCACAAAATAAAATGTAGGCTGTTAAACTAAGAGCAATAACACACACACACACACACACACACACACACACATATATATATATATATATATATATATATATATATATATATATATATATATATATATATATATATATATGTATATATATGCATATATAAACATATATATATATATATATATATATATATATATATATATATGTATATATAAACATATATATATATATATATATATATATATATATATATATATATATATGTATATATATATAAATATATATATATATATATATATATATATATATATATATATATTCATGTATTTATATATATATATATATATATATATATATATATATATACATATATAA
>NC_090756.1:57454004-57459004 GCF_036898095.1 Palaemon carinicauda
CTGCGGGTGTATTGTCAGGATCCGCTCTGCGAATAAAATATGTGATTTTTGCTCTGAGTTGATTCAGAGATAAATTTGAGCCTGATGTTTCTCCCCTGAATAGTTGACCACCCTTGAAGTCTGAAGTTCTATGAAGATAGACCTTTAGGCATTCTACTGGACATAGAGATGCATCTTCTTTCAGAGGGCAGATTCTCCAGGGACCCCACCTGTTGGTGGGTAACTCATTCTTGGCGAGAAACGTAGGATCCGGAAACAGGTTCAGTTCTTCCCCATCCAGGAACTGAACACGACCTGCCTCTCTCGAGAGGCTACAATTTCACTAACCCTGGCCCCGGACGCGAGTGCAAATTAGGAAAATAACTTTTTGTGTCAAATCCTTTAACGCACATTCTTCATTGCTCAACAGAGAAGCGAAATGAAGAACTTGTCTAAAGACCATGAAATGGGCTTTGGAGGTGCTGAAGGTCTGAGCCTAGCACAGGCTTTCGGGACTTTATTAAAGATCTCGTTACCTAGGTCGACCTGGATGGCATATAGAATGGGTCTTGTCAAAGCAGACTTACACGCTGAAATCGTGTTCGCTGCCAACCCTTGACCATGGAAGTGGGGAAAAAAGATAAGCAGAAGTCTGTCAAGATCTCCTGCGGAATCTTCGCCTTGACAAAAGGCCACCCATTTTCTCCAAGATGACTCATATTGCCTTCTAGTAGATTTGCATTTATATTCCTCAATGAAGTCTATACTGGCTTTCGAAATCCCGAAACGCTTTCTCACCGCTAGGGAGAGAAAATCATGAACTGCAGGGTCCGGGTTTTCTGTAATGAAGCGCAGACAGTTGACTTCTGGACTCGCTGGGTCAGAACTGGATCTGGTAGTGGTACAAACTTCAGCTACAGTTCCAATGCCAGGAGGAACCACACGCTGTTCGGCCACTTGTGGGCCACTATTGCCGCTACCCTTTGAAGGATCTCAGTTTGTTGAGGACCCTCAACAGAAGGTTGTGAGGAGGGAACAGATAAATCTTGGACCATCTGTTCCAGTCGAGGGACATCGCGTCCACTGCTTCCGCTAAGGGGTCCTCGTACGGGGCACGTACAGGGGCAACTTCTTGTTGTCTTTCGTCGCAAAGAGGTCTATCTGCAGTTCTGGGACTGATTCAGAATGAATGAGAATGATCCTGCGTCTAAGGACCATTCCGACTCTATCGGTGTGAACCTGGATAGAGCGTCCGCTGTCACATTGCGGACTCCTTGAAGGTGAACTGCCGACAGGTACCACTTCTTCTTTTCCGCCAATCAGAAGACGGCCAACATCACCTGGTTGAGAGGTGGTGACCTCGATCCTTGTCAATTCAAGTATCTTACAACTACCTCGCTGTCTATTACCACTTTATGTGGAACGAATGACGCGGGGAGACTTTCTTTAAGGTAAGGAGCACTGCCCTAGCTTCTAGAAAGTTTTATGAGAAAGGTCTTGAATAGCCTGGACCAAGTCCCCTGGACTTTTTTCCGATGAGAGTGACCTCCCCATCCCTCCTTTGAGGCGTCTGAGTGAATCGTCACCGACGGGGGAGGTGGCTGAAGAAGAACCTGACTTCTTTAGATGTCTGGCTTGGGACCAAGGCCTGAGAAGAGTACTTAGCCGAAGCGGCTGGTCTTCTCAGATCTCTTCACGCGTTTGATGCATAACTTCTCCAAACTCCGATTGCATCCTTTAGCTGTGCTCTTAGCACTGGGTCTGTCACCGAAGCAAACTGGAGAGAGCGCAGTACTCTCTCCTGCTCGTGTCTTGATATCCTTTCGGAATCTTGAAGTCTCTTGACAGAACCCGCTATCTCCTTCCTTTTCTTCGCTGGGGTGGAGAAACGGTGTGACAAAAGGTCCCAGTGGATCTTAGCCACTGGAACTTTTGAGATGGAGAAAGTCGAGACTTTTTCTGTTGATCTTGAAGCCTAGGTACTCTAGGAACTGGATCACTGACTGGAAGCTTGCAAGCATTCTGTCTCGGATGCTGCCCACACCAACCAGTCGTCCAGGTAGGCTACTACCTGAATTCCCTTTAGGCGAAATTGTTTGAGAGCTACGCTCGCAAGCTTCGTAAAAATCCTTGGGGCTATGTTTAGCCCGAATGGCATGGCTCCGAAGGCGTATAGTCTTCGCTGTAGCCTGAAACCTAGGTAGGGGGAGAGTCGATGGCTAATTGGAATGTGCCAGTAGGCATCTGACAAGTCTATAGAGACGGAATATGCCCTCTTGGGCAGTAAGGTCCTTATGTGTTGCAGTGTTAGCATTTTGAATTTGCAATTCACTATGAACTTGTTAAGTGGCGACAAGTCCAGAATGACTCTGAGCTTTTCCGAGTCTTTCTTGGGAACACAAAACAGCCTCCCTTAGAAATTGATGGGCTTCACCCTTTTTCTCCAACCGTTCTTGAACGTACTCCTCCATAACGGGGGTGGGGTGTTGGAAAAACCGAAGGTACGGGGGTGGAGTGCTGTACCAGCTCCCGCCCAATCCATTCTTGAGTAGGCTGTGGGCCCAGGGATCGAAGGTCCACCGATCCCGAAATTTCAGAAGTCTCCCTCCTACCGGTATCACCACACTTGGACTGCCGTCCTGAGGTCTTGCCTTCCTGACCACGACCACCCCTGAATCCCCTTCCCCTTGAGGGGCGTCTAGACGAGCCTCTGGCTGCTCCTCTAGGCTTTGCTCGGAAGGAAGTAGACTGCCCTTCGAACGCTGGGGTGAAAGCCGTGGACTGTGTCGACACGGCCTGGGGTACCCACTGAAAGGTGGTCGGGGTTTGTGCCACGATCTGGGGCACTGGGGGCAATGGCAATTGCAGTTGCTGTTGCTGTCTAAGAGGCTTGCCTGGCCGAGACGGTAGCCTAGTCCTCATAGTCTTCCTCTTTGGTTGAGGACCCTCATCCGGGGAAGACTTTCTTTTGATAGCCAGGTCCCACTTCTGGAGAAGGTTTCTATTCTCCAAGGTGGCTTTATCAAAAACTTCTTTGACCAAGTCGGTAGGGAAAAAGGTCTTTTCCCCAAATGTTGGAGGAGATTAGTTTCTTTAGCTCGTGCCTCACTGTAGCCGAGGTAAACACGAACTCCCTACAAGCTCTCCTTGCCTTGACGAAGCCATAAAGGTCCTTCGTCACTGTGGCCAGATGAGGCTTGGCCACTACCATGAACATTTCATGGACCTTGGGGTCACTTGCCATCGTCTCGAGATTAGTCTGAAGAGACATTGAGGCAGTCAGTCTTTCTTTTGTATCGAACTCACTTCGCAAAAGAAAGTCAGACAGCTTAGGGAGGTCCTTGCCGAACTGACGTCCGGCAATATCAGCCTCCAACTTTCCCACTTAGAACGTAAGATGGACGTCCTTCCAATCTTTGTGGTCCATAGGCAGGGCCAGCGACAAGGGTTTACACTCCTCTAGGGAGGGGCAAGACTTGCCGGCCTCGATTGCTTTTAGTACAGCCAGAAACCCTTTCTGTAAAAGGGGGAAGGCTCTAGTAG
This sequence comes from Palaemon carinicauda, assembly GCF_036898095.1. Classification (NCBI taxonomy): domain Eukaryota; kingdom Metazoa; phylum Arthropoda; class Malacostraca; order Decapoda; family Palaemonidae; genus Palaemon; species Palaemon carinicauda. The sequence goes on from NC_090756.1 coordinate 57,457,527, forward strand.
GCGAGGACACAAAGGAAGGGAGCTTCCTATTCAATGCAGCTACCTTTGAGTTAGAGAAGCCCCTCTCTTTCATCGAAGATGAAAGTAGAGCTTGAGCCTTAGCATGGTCATCACTATGACCTCCTTCGGCTCTGTCTCCTCCTTTGAAGCTGGTTCCTTCCTCAGCCGGACATAACAGTCCGGATATGGTGCCTTGCTGGGCCAGAATTCCACCCTCCAGGGGAACTGAGCCCAGCATATCCGAGATGACGATCTTTCCAGTCGTCATCGACATGTGCTCAGCATACCTCCATGGGTTAGCATCCGAGCACAAAGGAAGGTCTTTCACATTGAGCTTTTCTGGGGCCCATGTGATTCTGCAAGGCACTGCATTCGCAGTTCCATTGCAGCCGCTTTCTCCTGATTCTCCTTCTGCATTTGTTGGATCATTCCAACAATAGAAGAGAGGGCCTGTCCCAGCTCTACTGGGAGACCGGCCGATGTAGAGGGACTTGAACTTCATCCTGGGCTTCTGCAAGGAGGTCTTCCTCCTGACACCCGTCCACATCAGATATCCTGTCATTTAGCTGGATGTCTTGCATCGCGACCGCGACTTCAGCATCCACCTGGATCTGAACTTAGGGGATCTCCTCTTGAGGCTGGGGAATCACTGCATCAGCTGATGCCTTAGGGAAAAGATACGCCCTCATCTTCTCACTTGGAAGATAAGGGCCAGAAGTGTTCTTTTGGAAGCCCCTTACCCAGGTACGAAGCTTCTTCCTAGCTATTTAAATGTCTCATTAATCAGGTTAGTGCACACAGTACATACCTGAGGGTCCCAATACCGGAGATCATCCTTGGAGACAGCGTATGCTGCGTGTCTCCTACAAAACTCATGTCCGCAGAGGTTCTTGCTGCTGACATTGCAGAAAGCACTTCCCCACTTCGGAGTGTCCTTCTGTAAAGAGAAGAAATTTCCATGAGTATCTAGTGAACTATGTATCACTGGATATGCATAGTATAGCATAACAATTCAGAAATTAAAGACACACACTTGTGTTTCCCTCACAACCCATTGTTGCAGCCTTCCAGATAATAAAATCAAAATGGTTTATCTCTACTAGAGTAACCAATGCAAGGTTTCCAGAGGAAACAGGTGGAGCTCACACCTAGGCAATGATTTTAAAATCCTGGATAATAGACGGGGAAGAACTCTGCTTCCTGTCTGAGGGCAACAGCAAAGGGCTGTGCAAGAAAACACAATAGTGTTAGAAGATACAGTGCTGTACCTAAACTTTTACTATAGTTTTCTTCTTACTGTATATGCTATACAGAAGAATACTAGTACAGTATAGGAGGATGTGTGCCGGCCTGCCTTTGCCGGCCGGCACACACCACAATTAGCTTTAAAGTATACTACTTAACAGCTATAGGGCGGCAGCCCTCTGGTTCAAATGCCTGTGCCGGCGGCAGCAGCTGCCGGCCAGCAACAGCCAGTG
>NC_090756.1:57466504-57469004 GCF_036898095.1 Palaemon carinicauda
CTCAAAACAATATCAAAGAATATGTATATAATGTCTTCTGTATTTCATTTAAAAACCTAATATCGCTCAAAGAGGTAAAGACCCCGAATAGAGAATTGGTCAATATAAGAAAAGTGTAAAATGTGTTCAAGATAACATTACGATGTTTATTTATTTTAGATATCAAAGACATAAACTCTGGGAAAAAAATATTTCCCATTTCTCTTTTTCTCGATTTTTTTATCAGGTTTCTATGGAAAATATATGATTGATTTATTTTAATAATGTTGCTGTTTTTAGAATATTTTCTATTGATTGTTTTTCACTTCTCTTGTAGTTTATTTATTTCCTTGTTTCCTTTTTTCGCCAGGCCATTTTTCCCTGTTGGAGCCCTTGGGCTCATACCATCCTGCTTTTCCAACTATGGTTGTAGCTTAGCTTATAACAACAACAACAACAACAACAACAACAACAACAGCAACAGCAACAGCAACAATAATAGTAATAATAATAATAATAATAATAATAATATGAAATACCATTACTCATTGTTATATTCCAATTAAAATCTCGAAATGTAGAGTAAATTCTTTAAAACAATAGGAAAAAAATTAATAGGAACCTTATTTCTGATAATGATTAGAAAAAAATATGTAAATGGTAATACATTTTCTGACCTTGAATTCTAATAACAAAAAAATTAATCAATTCTAAATTGATTTAATTTTCTATAGTTTTACTTCAATAATTTTCTTAATGACCTTTTAGTTTTGCTTCCATTTCTTTGATTTAATATTTCAAAATTCCGTGGGTAGCTGAAGGACCCTGAAAACTGACTATAAACAGCATTATTCAAGAGATGTAAATCAGCAAAATGTTCTCATTCGTAAGTTCGATTTTCGTTTTTCCTTTTTTTTTTTTTTTTGTGGATGAAAAACCCTGAAAGAGTATTTGGATATACACTGTAAAGAATTTGTCGTATAAGAAATATAAAAATCCTGGAATAAATGTTGCCAGGCATTTGCTGTTTCAAAAAGAATCAATCTCTAACTAATTAAGAGATAGCAAAATGGCTGAAAAGGGAATCAGCTTCCTTTTTTATTTAATTAAATATTTACAAGAAAGATTTATTCTCTCTATTGTCCTTCCAACGCTCTATAAAAACGACTGGCCCCCCTTGTACTGGCAGTAATTGCCAAAACGAACAACAATACTCCCCAATAACCGAAAGATTTAAAAGCCCTTTGAGTCCATACCTCCATACCAACAGTTGGTTTCCCCTTAGGCAACTCTTTTATGGGATATTGCTTTGTTTGACACAGTTAACCGACGAAACCGAACGACCCTAACCATGAAAAAGCAGATGGAGAAAGTTGGCATCAGCTTATTCCAGTTTAAAGGTTTAATGGTCACTAGAATGCCAGGAGCGAGGGACAGTGACGTTGCACTAGCAAGCAAGACAATGCCCTAGAAACTGACCATATATACATATGATCATCCCCTAAGACCCCTCTATACACAAACCAGGACTAGGGAGGGACAGGAAATGGTTTATAATAATAATAATAATAAAAATAATAATAATAATAATAATAATAATAATAATAATAATAATAATAATAATAATAATAATAATAATAATAATAATAATAATAATAATAATAATAAAATCTAATCTGAAAATTAGTGCACACAATTAGGAATTATCTGAAATGTACAAGAAATGGCAGGTAACTGGAGATATATTATAAAAAAAGTTGTGTAGAAATGTAGGAACTGAAGAAAAATAAAGCTTTTGGAGCCTATATTATTAAAGTTAAACTCATTGTTCACATCTTCATGCCCTTCACTAAAATAAAGGTTAAAAGTCAGTGTATAGTAAGATTTAGATACAAATCTCTGTAGCTATAATCAGCAAACCTGAAGGTAATTCATCACATTTTTAACATATAGAGATGATGCTACTCTCTTTGAGTCATATGTAGATGATGTTACTCTGAGTCATATGCAGATGATCCTACTCAGTTTGAATCATATGGTAGATGATGCTAGTCTCTTTGAATCAATTGCAGATGATGGTACTCTCTTCGAGTCATATGCATATGATGCAGCTGTTTTTTCAATCGTATGCCAAACATGCTACTATCTTTGAGTCATGTGCAGATGATGCTACAGTTTTTAATCATATGCAGATGATGATACTCTATTTGCCCGAATTCCATCTTTTGAATGTAGACTTATGTTTACCGAATGCCTTAAAGATTTTATATGTTGAAAGTCACACATGATTATCATCATGGATAGGGCCTCATAAAGAATATTTTTAAACACAATTATCATATTCTGAAAATGGTTTATTCAACCAACGCACGCATATATTCAAGCAATCATTCTATCACAGTTGGAATCATGATCTTTTTATTAGGTTATCAATTACGAAATATATCAAATAATATCCGTTATGGTTTATATCAAACATTTCCTTCTTGTTCCTTTCCTGTGTTTTAGTGTTAATTAAAAT
>NC_090756.1:57476504-57479004 GCF_036898095.1 Palaemon carinicauda
ACCCCAAGGGATCCAACAAGGAAACATATCCCATTGAGGAAAGGAAACAAATAAATAAACTACCAGAAAATTCATGAACAATCACAATGAAATATTCTAAGAAGAGTAGTAACCTTAGAATAAATATTCCCCATATGAACTAAAAAAAAAAAAACACACAAGCTGAAGAGAAATAAGATATAGTAGTGTGCCTGAGTGTAACCTCAAGCAAGAGAACTCTAACCCAAGTCAGTGGAAAACCATGGTACAGAGCCTATGGCACTACCCAAGAATATAGAACAATGGTTTGTTTTTGGAGCATTATTTCAAGTGCCAGATCTCTGGTTTAAGTGTTTAAGAAATATCTTTTTGTTTCCTGTAATTGCTTCTAACATTTTAATTTCTACTCGTTATTGAGTTTGTCTCTCTGTTATTCATTGTATTTAGAAAAATTAATCCTCTTACTTTAGACTTATTATATAAATATGCAAAAGTATTATATCTTTTAATAATCTGTTTATTCATATACTCAGAAGCTAATTATATCACTAATTAAATATTTGTAAAAATCATTGAGAATACGTGGGTTTGTATTTCACCCGAATAGATTACTAATGTTAATAGTCTTTTGATTATACATATTTTTTTTTTTTTACGAATATGAGAAATCCTGGCTGATGTGTGTTTTTTTTTTTTAAACGTAATTGGACATTTCTCCCTGAAAAAAATACTGAACGCTATGATTTTGTATTTAAAGAGGAACCTTTATTGGATCATCTTTAAACACTGACAATTCAGCTGTTTTTCTGTTCTATTAGGATTCGTATTATGATATATTATTCTCAGTTTGAGTAAATTAATACATTTCTGGAATTTGCAAGTTCTCCTTTAATTATTAATAGAATTTAATTACTTTAAAGTAAATTGTGTCTGATTTATAATATGAAATTTTTAGAATCGTGATGTAAATTCTAGTCTATTTCAGGAATGGATATTAAATTAAGCAATTGTCTTTTTCTGTAGATTTTATACACGATTGTTTTATTTATAGAAATTTGATTGAATATAGTCCCATTTTTCACTGAATATATTGGACAGTACATCCTTTGATTTTAGAGCATCTAAAGGGATTGATATAAACTTAAATATATCCTCCAAGTAGAGAAAGACTTTCCATAGAGCTGTGCTGATGCCAAATCCCTTTGCTTTCTTCACTATTTGCTGTGTAATGAAAATAGCTTACCCATAGAATACCTATCCAGCATAAAGTCACCTAATTACACGAAGAAAAATTAACCAGACAATAAATGATTCATGGGAATAACCCACTTCCATCCAATAATTAATTCTTCAATAAATAAATATAAAAATGGTAAAAATGCAAACGACCACTAGAATTCTATTAGATTTAGATGCTCTGGAAAGAGGAAAAGAACATATGTATTGATCTGCTTTTAAGTTGGTTTTTCCAGGCTTTGAAAGAGAGGGCTAAACTCATTGTTATTTCTGTTGCTGTTGCTTTAACCATCAGTGCCCCATGTTTCCATAAAGTGATCAATGTATTTTTTGGCCAAGAGTTTGAAAGAGTTATGGCATCACTTTCAACTATTTTTTTTTCATATTTCTTCAAATGTTTCTTGATTTATTATAGATTTTGCAGAAAATATCGTTCGAAACCTTTTGTTCTATCTTTGCGATTTTCATTTTCATTCTTAATAATTAGCGTATTAATATTCATTTTCCCAATTCCTAATACCCCAAAAATCAGGAATGGCCCCACCCTCCAGCCTTCTTTGAATCAACAGCTAATATTAAAAACTGTATATTATGAAACCTACTACTAGAGTTTACAAATATTTTTAGCTTTCTAAAATCTATAATCTCTTTGTTATGCTTTATTAGATTTTGATCAGCTTATCAGTTTTCTTTTTTTTAAATCATCCGCTATCGTCAAATTACATGACAAAGGTATTTATAGCTATAGTAATTATCAAACCTTTTTCTATGTAAAACTAAATTTCTAAATTTACACAATTGCTAAAGCGATTGTTATACATAACATGCTATTCGTGCGTAATTGATTGATAAAAGAGATTAATTCTATTTCAGCCTAACTTGTTTGAAAAGAAACTGCATATAAATGAATTACTTTATTTGTATTTATTACAGCTGTGTTTAACAACTTACAACTAAAATTTCTTTCCAGCTGACGAGACCACAAATTATTTTATGATACATCTTAATTAACTGTCAGCGTTCAGAGGAACAGCCAAACCAAGTTAAGATATAACTGGGAGAACAAATGTCTTATGCAATTATCAATGCAATTTTGTTGAGAAGCTCAAGGCTCGCTTCACACAAGCGGAATTTTCCCGTACAAAAATATTTCCGTTCGTTATGAGTCAGGTCTTCACAGAAGAGGATTCTCCCCGAGCAGTTTTGTAGTTTCTATAAACTGCTACACTGGAACTGTGCTGGTTAGCAGAGCACGGAAATAGTAAATCACTGCCGCCCGGAAAAA
>NC_090756.1:57491504-57496504 GCF_036898095.1 Palaemon carinicauda
AGATGAAGGTTTACTTATAATGAGGATGTAAATGTTATTATCTACACACGATGTACTAACGCAACAACAATAATAATAATAATAATAATAATAATAATAATAATAATAATAATAATAATAATAATAATAATAATAATAATAATAATAACACCAAGAGCAACAGCAATACCAATAACAATAATATTAATAATGACCATAACCATAACCATGACAATGGCAATGACAATGACAATGATAATAATGACAATGCTAATGATAATAGTAATGATAATAATAATAACCCTGGAACACCTCTCCTTTGGTGTTGACACTGTCTCAAAAGTGTCTGGGAAGAAAGACGCCCAATGAAAGAACGAGACTTGCTCCTGTGTCATACGACAGACTTCCTTCTGAGGGAGATCCCCCTTCAGTGAAAGGGACCCCACCTTCCACCCTCCCTCCCTTCCTCCCTTCCACCTCCCCCTCCCCCTTCCCCCTCAACCCCCTCCCTGGGTCTCTAATTTTGCCCAAAGTCTTACACATTCATCTGGGAAATAGGATGATAATATGGAAGCTGAATCTCCATCTTGGGGATGCAGAGGTTGTTGGGAAGTGATGTAAATATACTAATCATATGTTTAATTGCTTTCGAAGGAGAAGTGCGTTGTGATTGTAAGGAATTTGGAAATGAAGATTTATGAGTAGATTAAATAAAAACTATAAAATTTCTATTTATGAAATTTTAAACAAATATTTTTAACCGTCGTTTGACTTTCTATAATTTTTAGATTTACTTTAAACTTACTCTCTGATGCGAAAAAAAAGGCGTAAACACAGACATAAAACGTAATCAACAGAGAGAGAGAGAGAGAGAGAGAGAGAGAGAGAGAGAGAGAGAGAGAGAGAGAGAGACGGAATATTGAAAAGAATATAAATGCAGTTTACTGTAATATATATATATATATATATATATATATATATATATATATATATATATATATATATATATATATGTATATATATATATATATTTATATATATATATATATATATATATATATATATATATATATATATATATATATATATATATATATATATATATATATATATATATATATATTCATATATACATATATATACTGTTTATATATATACATATATATACTGTATATATATATATATATATATATATATATATATATATATATATATATATATATGTAGATATATATATATATATATATATATATATATATATATATATATATATATATATATATGTATTATATATATATATATATATTCATATATATATATATATATATATATATATATATATATATATATATATATATATATATATATACGTATATATACATTATTTTTACGACAGCATTTATTCTGTAAAATCAAACTTTTTTTTTATATTACTTTGATGTTATTTTATATCCAATATGACTGATGATAATATATTTACTTTTCAAAATTATGTGATGTTTATTCACCATTTTTGAGAGTATTCGACAATATGAAAACCCATCTAATGATAACTTTTCTAGCTTTTTTTGTAAAATCTTGGAAAATTAAGGTTTGAGCGAATTTTGCTAATGTTATTCCAAGCAAGATTCAGAAATTTTGGTTAAATAAATGTTAATAATTTCTTTTAGAAATGTTGATCAAAAGTTAAGACATTGTTTGTTAGTTGTGATTGGTAACGTCTCTCGCTAGCGATCGACGGACTGGGGTCCGTAACCATCTTAAACTAGATAGTTCCTTTAATGTCAGCAACCTCATCATCCTTTTGAACTAAAGATGGGGTGTTTCGGTTTGGGGGAGCCTATAGGTCTACCAGTAGCCATTCCCTGGCCCTTTCTGGTTCTAGATTTGGTGAAGATGGGCTTTGGACGTTGATCATATGTATATATGGTCAGTTTCTAGAGCATTGTCTTACTTGCTATGGCAATGCCACTGCCTCTTGACTCTGCCATTCATGACCGGACTTTAAACATGTAATATACTGCTCGCCAATGTAATAAATATTCATTATAAGCATTATGTAAGATTATACAGTATAAGTGAAATGTAGCATGCAACGTTATACCATGTCAAAAGATATTTTGTCCTTGGGCATAGAGTCTAAGCTATGTAAAGTTACAAAAACCTGATCAATTTTTTCGCAACTTTTTTTACGGAAAAGAAAAATAGTTTTCCTTTTGAGAAATGGTCTCTCCTTGTCGCGCAAGACAAAGGCCTTAAACGTTTTGTCGATATTTTGTATAACAAAACTGGTTACACAATTTGTTTCAGTATCAATAATGGACGAATGACATTTTTGTTCGTTTCTGTATAAACCTGAATTGATTTCATATAAAAATTAATACAACGATTTCTCGTTGATATACTGATCATGCTATTTCAAATGCCAAGGAATAACTTTACTCTAACGAGCTTACACGCCATCCTCCTATAATAATAATAATAATAATAATAATAATAATAATAATAATAATAATAATAATAATAATAATATGTATTAAAGTTCATCCCTTTGGACATCTGATAATATTTCTTTCAGTTTCTGCTTTATTAATTTCCTGTACTGCATGCTACCGTTCTTGGAGTCTCTAAAGATAGACTCTACATTATTTCAGTTAATGAATCCTTATCGCAAGAGTTATTTTAAAATATTCATTAAAACCTCAATAAATCCTATAATAAAAGTATTTAGGTAATCAAAGTATCCTGAAAATAAAGGATATTTTGAAGTTGCATTATATAATATCACAAATTATTTTTGGCCCAATTTCTGGGCGTTGGGGAATGTATAAACTCTAGGCTGAGAGTGAAAACACGGATTCGTCCAGAAAAAAAAAAGTTTTTTTTTACGCTCGGTGACCCTTTTACTCTTAGGGAGCTGCCTAAAACATTTTCCTTGCTGAACAACATTTTTCCTTTAACTTTACCAATCCTCTCTTTGGGACTCTCTGCTGTTCAATGACGCTTTCTTCATTTACGTTTGCATATGAAATTTAGGAGTCTGTGTTGCAAAGAACTTAAACTTCAATTGCATATGTATGCAGATTGTTTACCTTACAAGGGCATTTGATTTATTGCCTTCTCCAAAATCTGTATTCACCCTTGCCTTTTTGTTTATTTGTTTGTAAGCAACTTTACGGAAAAACTGCAGGAAATATTACGACCAAATTTAGTAGTCATGTTGTGTATGACCTAGTGAATAATCACTAAAATATCAATTCAAGTACATCAATGTACAAGTATGCAGCTGTACTTTGAAAATCATCACAATGTAAATGGCAAATAGTTTTTTTTTTTCGATATTTTTTGTTATAGTGAATAACATTACGTCAAATCTAATGAACCGGTTTGAACAAAACTTGTGGACATGTGTGGGGTATGACCCAAGGACAAATCATTGGATTTAAGAGCAAAAATCTTTTTCTTCATTCCAGTTCGTGTTATATGATCATTACTCTGCTATCTTCTATAAACCATTAAAATCCACAGTTCTTATTTTTATATACCCTATTCTTTCCATGGGTCTTGAAGATTGCAAGTTATACCAAGGGGGGAAAATATCAACTTGAGAAAATTATTAAGTGGCAAACGTGTGTCATATCTATTCATAGCATGCCCTTGTTCCAACAATTTCCTTCTCATAAAATATAAAATGAGGCATTTTGAGAATTGCCATTTTTCATGCGTATCTAAATGGGTCAAATATTCTGGGGTAAAAAATGGCATACATTGTGTGAAGTATATTCTGTACAAGGAATAATATCGGTTATATTAGTGTAAATATTTAGATAATACACACACACACAAACACAAATTCTACACTTATTAAACCCTTCCCTAACTATAATTGGGCTTTTTTCGGCAATTTGTTGGACCTTGCGTTTTCCGAGGGCACCTCTTGAGGTACCCCTTCTGATCAGGGAGTGACTACTCTCCCTTTCTTCCCATACCCGAGGAAAGGGGAGAGACCAAGTAGTCAAACGTCTGGTAGGGCCACGGAGCGTGACAAGCATATGTTGCTGTTCATTATATTGGGTTGATTATTATAATTTCCAGGGGTAATCTCAATAAACATATCTTATTTATAGCCAGACATGTTGCTGTTTATTATATAGGGAGAATATCATCATTTCTAGGGGTATTCTCAATCAACATATCTTTTTTATAGCCAGATATGTTGCTTTTTATTATGTAGGAGAGATTATTATCATTTCCAGAGCTATTCTCAATAAACATATCTTTTTATACCTAGGTATGTTGCTGTTTATTATGTAGGAAAGATTATTATCCTCTCAGAGCTATTTCTCAATCAACATTACTCTTTTATAGCCAGATATGTTGCCGTTAATTATGTAGGAGAGATTATTATATTTTCCATAGCTATTCTTAATGAACATATCTTTTCTATAGCCAGACATATTGCTGTTTATTATAGAGGGGGGAGAATATCATCATTTCTAGGGGTATTGTCAATCAACATATCCTATTTATCACCAGACATGCTATTTATTAAATAGGGGAGATTATTATCATTTTCAGGGGTATTCTTAATCAACATATCTTTTTTTTTAGCCAGACATGTTGCTCTCTATTATATAGGGGAGGTTATTATCATTACCAGGGGTATTCTCAACCAACATATCTTTCTTATAGCCAGACGTGTTGCTATTTATTATATAGGGGGAGATTATTATCGTTATCAGAGCTATTCTCAATCAACATATATATATTTTTTTTTTTATGTCCAGACATGTTACTGTTCATAATATAAGGGAGAATATGATCATTTCCAGGGGTATTCTCAACCAACATATCTTATTTATAGCCAGACATGTTGCTGTTTGTCATATGAGGTAGATTATCATCATTTCCAGGGCCATTTTTAACCTACATAACGTTTTCAAAGCACAACTATATTTAATTTTATGTTTATTAAAATTACCTGAAAATGATAATGATATGATATCTGATATTCCATGTGG
>NC_090756.1:57508847-57511347 GCF_036898095.1 Palaemon carinicauda
ATAATAATAATAATAATAATAAAATCTAATCTGAAAATTAGTGCACACAATTAGGAATTATTTGAAATGTACAAGAAATGGCAGGTAACTGGAGATATATTATAAAGAAAAGTTGTGTATAAATGTAGGAACTGAAGAGAAATAAAGCTTTTGGAGCCCATATTATTAAAGTTAAACTCATTGTTCACATCTTCATGCCCTTCACTACAATAAAGGTTAAAAGTCGGTGTATAGTAAGATTTAGATACAGATCTCTGTAGCTATAACCAGCAACCCTGAAGGTAATTCATCACATTTTTAACATATAGAGATGATGCTACTCTCTTTGAGAGTAGATGATGTTACTCTGAGTCATATGCAGATGATCCTACTCAGTTTGAATCATATGGTAGATGATGCTAGTCTTTGAATCAAGTGTAGATGATGGTACTCTCTTCGAGTCATATGCATATGATGCAGCTGTTTTTTTTTAATCGTATGCCAATCATGCTACTATCTTTGAGTCATGTGCAGATGATGCTACAGTTTTTTTATCATATGCAGATGATGCTACTCGCTTTGAATCATATGCAGATGATGATACTCTATTTGCCCGAATTCCATCTCTTGGATGTAGACTTATGTTTACCGAATGCCTTAAAGATTTTATATGTTAAAAGTCCCACATGATTATCATCATGGATAGGGCCTCATAAAGAATATTTTTAAACACAATTATCATATTCTGAAAATGGTTTATTCAACCAACGCACGCACATATTCAAGCAATCATTCTATCACAGTTGGAATCATGATCTTTTTATTAGGTTATCAATTACGAAATATATCAAATAATATCCGTTATGGTTTATATAAAACATTTCCTTCTTGTTCCTTTCCTGTGTTTTAGTGTTAATTAAAATAAGAAGCTTCCCTTGTACTCCCATTTAACGTCGAACAAAACAGCAACGTTCAACAATAAGCCTCAGATTTTAAAGTTCTTGTCTGAATCAGAACCATCAAAAGAGCGTCAAATAAACGCTCTTGGATTCCCTCGGGGTAAGAAAGAAATATTGCTTTAAATGCTCGAGTTATCCAGCGAAACTGTACAATTGTAGTTTCCGAGGAATCGCAGTTGATTGGGAAGCTAACATTTAGCTCAATCCAGTTTATGTTGTCGTAATTGACAGATGTAATTACCCCGTGCTTTGAGTATTATTCAGTTTTGTATTTAACGATTGGTGGCATTAATTACGTCCAAGTAGGCTACGTTCGGGTTGGATTTCTAGCACATGCTTTTCTTAACGTTTTTTTGTTTATTTCCATAGAAAGTTGAGAAGCAAGTTGACGTTTCATTGACTTCTTTTTTTGTTTATAATCTACTGAATTTTGATACATTCTTCATAAACTTGATTTCTTTTATGATAACTTTGTTATTTCTGATAACATAAATTTGTCGTAATAATTAAAGAAAAATATCAACAGTAATGTACAGTCGGAGATGTATGAATAATATAAAAATGCAGAGAGCTTTTAAGATCTTAATCATTCAAAGCAAATTCATAGTTTTCTAGAATAAGACGTAAAGACTATATAAAAATTTTCAATCATATCAATCCCTATTCTATTAAAAAAAAAAAATAATACATGCAATACTTTCTAAAATTTCTTTTGCATAAATCCATCTAAAATATCTCATACAAAGATCCAGTACCATCTAAGGATTTTTTTGCATGGATCCAATTTTTCATAAAATCGTTTTTACATGGATGTAATAATTTCTAAAATCTCTTTTACATAGATCAAATGCTTTTTAAAATTTCTTTTGCTGAGGCCCACTACTTTCTGAAAATATATTGCATAGAATCAAACTTTCAAAAATTTCTATTGTACAGATCCAATACAATCAAAAATCTCTTATGCATAGATCCAAGGCTTTTTATAATTTCTTTTTTACCGATCGAATACCTTCTAAAATCTCTTTTGCATAGATCCAATGCTTTTTATAATTTCTTTTGTACCGATCGAATACCTTCTAAAATCTCTTTTGCATAGATCCAATGCTTTTTATAATTTCTTTTGTACCGATCGAATACCTTCTAAAATCTCTTTTGCATAGATCCAATGCTTTTTATAATTTCTTTTGTACCGATCGAATACCTTCTAAAATCTCTTTTGCATAGATCCAATGCTTTTTATAATTTCTTTTGTACCGATCGAATACCTTCTAAAATCTCTTTTGCATAGATCCAATGCTTTTTATAATTTCTTTTGTACCGATCGAATTACTTCTAAAATCTCTTTTGCATAGATCCAATGCTTTTCATAATTTCTTTTGTACCAATCGAATACCTTCTAGAATCTCTTTTGCATAGATCCAATGCTTTTTATAATTTCTTTTGTACCGATCGAATACCTTCTAAAATCTCTTTTGCATAGATCCAATGCTTTTTATAATTTCTTTTGTACCGATCGAATACCTTCTAAAATCTCTTTTGCATAGATCCAATGCTTTTTATAA
>NC_090756.1:57516347-57521347 GCF_036898095.1 Palaemon carinicauda
AAAGCAAATAAAGTTAATAAAGAAAGAGGACTTCCAAGAATGTTTTCAAAAGTGGCAGGCACGGTGGAATAAGTGTGTATGTGCCGAAGAAGAATACTTTGAAGGAGATTAGTGACAAAACATATTAATGTTCGTAATATAATAAATATTCACACATTTATCAAACTTTTTGATCACCTCTCGTATAAATGTATACATACATATATGTATAAATATATACTTATATATATATATATATATATATACTGTATATATATATAAAAATATATATATATATATATATATATATATTTATATATATACGTATAAATATATATATATATATATATATATTAATGTATATGTATGCATATATATAAATGTATATATATATATATATATATATATTTATATATATATATATATATATATATTTATATATATATATATATTCAAGTATAAATATGCATATATATATATATATATATATAAATATATATATATATATATACATATATATATATATATATATATATGTATATATATATATATATATATATAAATATCCATTTCATATACATTTTCTTAAATTGTATTTTATATTTACATTTTTATTCCTTCCCTTGCATGACACTTTGAATTAACTTTGTTTTTTAGAATGATGCCTGTATAGATTTACAATCACTCTCCGGGCTCGGGGATATAAAACGATAGTAATCCTCTACATTCTTGAATATATATTCATTTATTTAGGAGTGTTTTAATTTTCAAGCTTTTAAATATAACGTTTTTATTGCGTATTCAAATATAACATTTTTATTGCGTAACACGTACGAAATGTCTCCTGTATGTTTATAAACAATCAATAAATCTTCTATATAGTTTTGGGCGTTACATGAATTTTATTTATCCAGTTCCAAGTTCTAGCTGAGGAGACAGGAACAGCTATAGAGAAGACCGAGTATAAGATCAATTTAACTGAGGCAGCCATAATTTTTTTTTTAAACTCTCCTGATAGAGGGTCTGCTACCCAAATAATAATAATAATAATAATAATAATAATAATAATAATAATAATAATTATAATAATAATGATGATGAGGATGATGATGATGATGATGATGATGATGATGGTAGTGGAAAATATCTAAAATTCTAGAAAGTAGAAGTAAAAGAGATAATCGAGCAAGAGCAAATCTATAATTGTATCAGCGAGACGATGGAGTTAGTATATATAATTTGTATAGCTACTGAAGGGTAAATCGGCTAGATAAAGGTATGATGAAGAAAGAGATTATACGCAGATATAATTAAACAAAGAATAAAGGAGGTTAATTTTGATATAACAGGAAGTGACTTGAAGTGTATGATAAAACTAAGGTTGGTGTATATGAAATTGTTATTTAAATTATATGTTCAGACCTGCTAGTTGTATCAAATTATGTGTTGGTGCATTTTAATGAAACAAAGTATTATATAAACTATTACAAAGTCAAGCGAATTAGAATTTAAGATTTAGTTCACACATGGAAAGAAAGAATTTATGTAAATAAAGATGAGCAGTTTCGAATTGGATAAAAATCAAGGACACAAAAAAACAGGAATATGTACAAAAAGTGTTTAATTAGAAATTCTAAGGTATCTTAATCAAACGGGGTGGAAGAGAATACAGTTTGTGTTCACCAATAAAAGGAACACTATATATATATATATATATATATATATACATATATATATATATATATATATATATATTATATATATATATATATATATATGTATATATATATATATATATATATAAAGATGATTAGTTTTCTGATTAAAAAGGCCATAGAAATTGAAGATGTAAAGGCGGAATATATACAAGAATTGTTTGATTAGAAATTCTGAGATACCTTAATCATCTAGTATACAAGAAAATGCATTGATAGATATCACGAAAAGTGGGATTGAATGCTCAAAATAAAATGTGATTACAACAAAGGCGAAGCCACATCTGTCACAGATAGGACAAAAACTACAAAGAAGCCCATAGATCTGCTTGAGAGAGAGAGAGAGAGAGAGAGAGAGAGAGAGAGAGAGAGAGGAGGAGAGAGAGAGAGAGAAGAGAAAAGAGAGAGAGAGAGAGAGAGAGAGAGAGAAGTTTAGATGTCCTTTGTTCTTTTCATGGTTAGCTAGATCAAAAAGATATGTCTTGGAAAAGAGTGAGATCTTAAACATGCTGTCAGAGTAACATTCTTATAAAGTGATGTCATAACATAAAGATAAGGATCATTTGGAATGAAAGTGTATAACTCATAGTGTATAACGCAGGTGTAAGATATACTGAATGTGAATAATTCAGGGCTTTAATTAACTGAGATTAGATGTTGGAAGATATGTTATATTAAGTTTGAATTTGAATCTTGGGGACATAACTAATAATGGACAATACTTAGGGACATATATTAGAAATACTGCTTTTAACAGAAAAGAAATTGAATAATAGTAAGATTATGAAAATATTACTCAAAATTAATTTAATTGTAAGAAAAAACAAATCCATATAAATAAATCCTAGCGGTTATTAATATGAAGAAAATGATGGAAAATAACATAATTAATGTTAATTAGCAATTTCCTCAAGATGTTTAGGCAGTGTTCAAAATTGCTATTTTATCACTAACGTAGGGAAATCATATATTATCATTACTAGCTAAACTACAACCCTGTTTGGAAAAGTAGGATGTTATAACCCCAAGGGATCCAACAAGGTAACATATCCCATTGAGGAAAGGAAACAAATAAATAAACTACCAGAAAACTCATGAACAATCACAATGAAATATTGAAAGAAGAGTAGCAACATTAGAATAAATATTCCCCATATAAACTAAAAAAAAATTAAACACACAAGCTGAAGAGAAATAAGATATATTAGTCTGCCTGAGTGTAACCTCAAGCAAGAGAACTATAACCCAAGTCAGTGGAAAACCATGGTACAGAGCCTATGGCACTACCCAAGAATATAGAACAATGGTTTGTTTTTGGAGCATTATTTCAAGTGCCAGATCTCTGGTTTAAGTGTTTAAGAAATATATTTTTGTTTCCTGTAATTACTTCTAACATTTTAATTTCTACTTGTTATTGAGTTTGTCTCTCTGTTATTCATTGTATTTAGAAAAATTAATCCTCTTACTTTAAACTTATTATATAAATATGCAAAAGTATTATATCTTTTAATAATCTGTTTATTCATATACTCAGAAGCTGATTATATCACTAATTAAATATTTGTAAAAATCATTGAGAATACGTGGGTTTGTATTTCACCCGAATAGATTACTAATGTTAATAGTCTTTTGATTATACATATTTTTTTATGAATATAAGAAATCCTGGCTGATGTGTGTTTTTTTTTAAACGTAATTGGACATTTCTCACTGAAAAAAATACTGAACGCTATGATTTTGTATTTAAAGAGGAACCTTTATTGGACCATCTTTCAACAATGACAATTCAGCTGTTTTTCTGTTCTATTAGGATTCGTATTATGATATATTATTCTCAGTTTGAGAAAATTAATACATTTGTGGAATTCGTAAGTCCTCCTTTAATTATTAATTAAATTTAATTACTTTAAAATAAATTGTGTCTGATTTATAATATGAAATGTTTAGAATCTTGATGTAAATTCTAGTATATTTCAGGAATGGATATTAAATTAAGCAATTGTCTTTTTCTGTATATCTTATACACGATTGTTTTATTTATAGAAATTTGATTGAATATAGTCCCATTTTTTACTGAATATATTGGACAGTACATCCTTTGATTCTAGAGCATCAAAAGGGAATGATATAAACTTAAATATATCCTCCAAGTAGAAAAAGACTTTCCCTAGAGCTGTGCTGATGCCAAATCCCTTTGCTTTCTTCACTATTTGCAGTGTAATGAAAATAGCTTACCCATAGAATACCTAGCAAGCATAAAGTCACCTAATTACACGAATAAAAATTAACCAAACAATAAATGAATCATGGGAATAACCCACTTCCATCCAATAATTAACTCATCAATGAATAAATATAAAAATGGTAAAAATGCAAACGACCACTAGAATTCTATTAGATTTAGATGCTCTGGAAAGAGGAAAAGAACATATGTATTGATCTGCTTTTACGTTGGTTTTTCCAGGCTTTGAAAGAGAGGGCCAAACTCATTGTTATTTCTGTTGCTGCTGCTTTAACCATCAGTGCCCCATGTTTCCATAAAGTGATCAATGTATTTTTTTGGCCAAGAGTTTGAAAGAGTTATGGCATCACTTTCAACTATTTTTTTTTTTTTCATATTTCTTCAAATGTTTCTTGATTTATTATAGATTTTGCAGAAAATATCATTAGAAAACTTGCGTTCTATCTTTGCAATTTTTATTTGCATTCTTGATAATCAGCGTATTGATATTAATTTTCCCAATTCATACTACCTCAAAAATCAGGAATGGCCCCTCACTCCAGCCTTCTTTGAATCAACAGCTAATATTAAAAACTGTATATTATGAAACCTACCACCAGAGTTTACAAATATTTTTAGCTTTCTAAAATCTATAATCTCTTTGTTATGCTTTATTAGATTTTGATCAGCTTATTAGTTTTCTTTTTTAAATCATGCGCTATCGTCAAATTATATGACAAAGGTATTTATAGCTACAGTAATTATCAAACCTTTTTCTATGTAAAACTAAATTTCAAAATTTACACAATTGCTAAAGCGATTGTTATACATAACATGTTATTCATGCGTAATTGATTGATAAATGAGATCAATTTTATTTCAGCCTAACTTGTTTGAAAAGAAACTGCATATAAATGAAATAGTTTATTTCTATTTATTACAGCTGTGTTTAACGACTTACAACTAAAATTTTTTTCCAGCTGACGAGACCACAAATTATTTTATGATACATCTTAATTAACTGTCAGCGTTCAGAGGAACAGCAAACCAAGTTAAGATATAACGGAGAACAAATGTCTTATGCA
>NC_090756.1:57526347-57541347 GCF_036898095.1 Palaemon carinicauda
TCCTGTTGATTTTAGCGCCTCCAACCCTCTCTGTTTAAGGCTTGATTTGAAATAACTTGTCCCCTGTTGTAAATCTCCCATGGCATTTTGCCCAAATTCAAGGGCCTAGGCCCAAGGGCAAGACTGCCTTTGCCACAAAGGGCGCAACCCTTTCAGCGA
The DNA here is from genome assembly GCF_036898095.1 of Palaemon carinicauda. Lineage (NCBI taxonomy): Eukaryota > Metazoa > Arthropoda > Malacostraca > Decapoda > Palaemonidae > Palaemon > Palaemon carinicauda. Next base: position 57,526,507 of record NC_090756.1, read on the forward strand.
GTCCAGCTAATAGACTGAAAAGCCCACTCACTTGCTGGGAACGTCTTGGGGCTCTAAAAACCTTAATATCCCCTAAAGCCCCTCCACGCAAGAGTTTTATGGGGGGACTAGTGAATATGATATTAAACTCCTCAGGAGATGGGGAAAGAAAGGCTACCCTCATGGTGACACACTTTTGAATAAACGTTTGGTGTGGGATGTTGCAGCTTTTATATAATTTTCTGCTTTGGCCTAATATGAAGGATGCAGATTGTGCTGGTATCCTCAAGAAAGTGTATCTCCTTTCCTTCTTGGTTGGTCAGGCGAATGGATACTGGATCCAATTCTTTTGTCTCTAAAGGGTAATATACATAATTATGATACCCTCTCGTTTTACTGCCCCACATACTAAAAGTATCCAATATATTAACCTTTTTACCCCCAAAATAGGACCTTTCAACAATATCCGAATAAACGAGGACAAAGTCCACCCCCGATGTGGGGGAAGAAGGAAAAAGAGCAAGCAAATTATGAGTTTTGATTAGACAATTAACTGGATTTGTTTAAAAAAATTGATAATGTTTGCCTGAATTGAATCGTAATGTAGCTCCTATTCTTTTCGAAATTTTAATTTGATGACGGAAATAGGTCCTTTTCGATAAATTGCCTCTTCTGTTTCCTGTCTCTTTGTAAACTTTATTAACACTCTCTTCTTTGGATAGTCATATTCCAATAGACCCGCCGTGGGTATATTTTCTTGATAAAATCCGAGTGGGAGGATCTTCCTCAAAGCGTATGTTAATTCTTCGTTAATGCTGGAGACCACATACCCAGCTTCTGTGGATAGAATACTTATTCGCGGTTTGTAAATTTCCTCAGTAGCTGAAGTTACGGTGGGTTCCCCACCTAAGGATACTCGCACTTTTGTTATTATTATATCTATCCCTGAATCGAGTTCACCACTAACAAGCCAATAAATTTCATTAGGGTAATGGATATTGACAAGGGCTACTTTATGATCCAAATTATGATCTAATTTTATACTATTCTGTGGCTTCTTTGTGAAGCTGCCCGCATTATTTTTAGGGAATATATCCCTATTTCCGAGAGATGTCAGAGTTACTATATGACTTTTTCCAACCATAGCGTACAACTGAAGTAGTGAGGATGAGACGGCGATATCTATACCAAATTAACATAAATTGCTTTTATTAAAGCTTCTATTACATAATTATCCTCTCTCGCAAATGAGAAGAACATTCAACTCGAAGATAAAAATAAAAAAGGGTGAACATTACACAGTAATATTTTGGTTCTTATCATATGAACAAATTTACATGAATAAAATGAGGAAAACAAGTACATTTAAACACTGCCTCTATTACATAATTATTCTCCTTCCCAGAATGAGAAGAGCGTTTAACTCGAAGATAAAAATAAAAAAGGTGAACATACACAGTTTTTTTTTTTTTTTTTTTTTTTACATGGATAAATGAGAAAACAAGTACATTTAAATATCACCACTACTACCTAATCATTCTACTTCTCAGAATGAGAAGAACGTTCAATTCGAAGATAAAAAATACAAAAGGATGGGTCTTACACAGTAAATATTGTTATTTATAACGCATCAAATTTATTTGGATAAAGTAGAATCTTATATTTTCTTTTTAATAAGTAATAAAATAAGTACATTAGATTAAAATATCATAATCAGGCAGAAAATCTTCAGATGCAACAAAAGAAAACATTTCCAAGTTATTCAATTCGGGAGGCAACAGACATTTTTCGCTTCCCAGCAAAATAATCTGTTTACCTGTACCAGTCAACCTCCTACCCAATTTCACCAAATCTGGAAAATAGTGTAACATCCATACACTATCAGCGCGACCAGACCTCCCAGTTCCAATGGGGATGGCGTATATATTTACGCTCTCATTTCTTTTCTCCAGGACAACCTGTTCCAATTTGTGTAGACACCTCTTAAAGTTAAAAACACGCGCCTCAGATGTATCATTCTCCAAGTTTGAAGCGAAATGTGCATCCCTTGAAGTAATCACATACGATATAAGTTTTCCATCGGCATCATTATCATAAGCATACCTGTAATTAAACTGCGTTATCAACGTGGCTACGCATGGCACACTCGCGGTGGGAAAACTCGGTGGTTTCCGTAAGATGACACTTCCAACGGGATGACGGTTTCCGCGTATGCATCAGTTTAAATTAAAGAGCCTTCTTCGACAGTTCACGATATCATTGTAGGGGTAGGCTTTATATGTTTGTGCCGCAAGTCCGTAGGATACGACGCCGATGGAATTGCCCCCCCACCACCAAACACACATTCCCCTTTCTTAGAACGATGCTTAGTTTTAGTGGTGAGGACTGCATCGTGCTGGGATCATGTTATAAACTGATCATGAAACCTAAACTAACTAGGACTACAACTAAAGTACTTAAACTCCGCCCCCTTTACACGCCTTCCGACATGCAAAGACGTGTATTTCGCATAGACTTAGCGGTGTGCATTTATTCCTAATAAGGCATCCACCGCAGTTTACCTTTTACTTTTTTTTTCTTTATTTTCCTTTCTTGTTCTCCCCACTTTTCCTTTAATTCCATACTTCTGCATCCGAGCTTTCGCATTCTTTATATAAGTATAGGGCACTCCCACTGTATCTAGTAGGGTTTTATAAAAAGGCACGTCCTCTTCCTCAATACCACCTGTTTGCCAAATTACTTCCTTAAACACGTCTATTAAATTTAAACGGTAGATGGGTTTCCTCAGGTTACCTCTATCATCCCACTCGACATCGTCCCGGCCTTCGAAGAATTTAAGGAACCTCGGGGCGTACTTTCTGCTGGTGACGGATAATTTTACGTTAATTATTTTCTCCAAAGGGGGATTGGAGTAAGCCCGTGGTGTGGGGAGGGGGAGAGGATCACGCGCGCCTTTCTCGCCCGATTCGTTTCGTTTCCTTTTCTTTGGTTCATTTTTCAACTTACACTTCATCGTTTGTATCATTTTGACTAAACTTCGGAGCAAATCTCTATCATTCCCTCTACCCTACTGGTTATCCCCACTTCCATTTTCCTCTACATTTGGTTTTGTGTTTTGTAATTAACAGCCCTTCTACCATCTCTCGTGGTACCAAAAAGTATTCTCTCATTTCCCTAATAAACCCCCAATTAGGCTCGCCGCGAGAGGAAGGAGGACTGAAAGTATGGCGCTTCCTCTCTGCAATGAAAAATTTTTCTTTTATCTTGAAGCGGTGCCTTTTTCCGAGCTACCATCCTTATTTCACCCCTATATTTTTTTTACCTTTTCTATTTCTTTACTATCGCGAGTTAGATTTTCCTTCAAAAAGTTAGCGAAGATCTCTGATAAACCGCCAAGATGCATTCTCTGTAGCAAAGGAATTAATTCAGCCCTTTTTTTCTGAGAGAGGTTTTATAAGAAGAGAAGAGAATTCCCATGTTTGTGTATGTGCGATTTCATTTCTAAGTTTCCCGCAACAGCCTTTCAACATCTTTACTATCTAACCACGAGTTAAAACTCCAAGGGTAACCCCTCCACGCCACGAGATACTTGACTTAACCCTTCGTAAGTTTCTTTTTGATAATGTCAATAGGGAAAGTTTCTGATATGGCTGTGGGTATTAGTTCCAATCTATAAAAAATACTCAAAATTTTTTAACCAGCGAGATCCTCCGGATAATAAGTCAAAAGAACCTGTCTCCGGTCCACACTCCGAATTTTGAATATTTTTAACGTATTTTGAAATTTATACCCACGGAGGAATACCGACCGACGGAGCACACTGTCTGTCCTACTGCTAACGCCTTACTATTGTGTTTCGATGTAAAGATTCATGATTTATACATACGCCGAAATTGTCGCTTAATGATTTCTGGGTTTGTATATCCATGAACTTCGAGGGGGGCACTCCCCCTCCCAACCCTTTGTGTGGGGACTTATTATAGTTTTTTTACGAGTTCAGGGAGGACGTCAAGATACGGGAGAGTATTTCTCAGAGTTAAATGTTTATAGATCTTTTGCTTTAGAGTAAGTATAACACGCTCTGCAATGGCGGCTTTGATTTCATACGAGGAAACGCAGTAGAGTTTTATATGTTCTTCTTTTAGGTACTTGATCGTAAGTTCATTATAAAATTCCGACCCCCTATCGGTAAGAAGCCGACTAACACAATGAAATTGAGGTAGAGAAAGGATTGCTTTTAGGCCTATCAACAGAGTCTGCGCCTTCTTGTTTCTATGAGGAACGACCTTGAGGTAACGGGAGAAAATATCTATGCAAATCAGAAGGTAGTTTACACTTTTGTTGAATTTAGATAAACGTCGCATGTCGGCGAGATCGCAGCTGATGATAACTTTTGGAGCTGGAGCCACCATTTGACGTTTGGAAATTTTTTTTCTCGTAAGCCTATGAGGAGTATGGGCATCTTTCGTGGTCAAATAGTCTTTTACGTCATTTATGGTAATTCACGCGTTTAAAGCTCTGGTGGTTCTGTAAATGGAATTAATACCTCCCAAACTTGATGGGTGGCAATAGTTTTCATATACCATTTCTAAAATCTTCTTCTTTGCGTCTCCCATTCTCCAAAAACAACCTCGCACGAGGAACTCTCCGCTATATTTGTCCTCAACTGGAGCTCGCTAGGAGTATTTAAACTAAAATCAAACAGCAAATGTGAAAAAGGTTTAGTCATAACAGCCTTTTTATAAACATTCACAAATTTCTTTGATAAGGAGAACCAAGTATTTGCCTTCATAATAACTTGACTTGCGATATATCCCTCGTTCTCAGCAATAGCATATGAGAGGCGTTTATGCTTATATTTCTGGCGTATTTTCCGCTGTGAAACATATTCTGCGTAATAAATATAGCAGAGATATTTTTATGACGTCCTTTAGTAAAGACATCCACAACCCTTTTGTCCTGTACAGCCTCGAGAAATATATCATCGAGGATATATAAAATAGAATACGGGCCAGCTTCCGTTTCTATCTCACTCATGGGGGCTACGATATTTGCAAAGAGGGAGAGTTTTGGTCCTATTACTGGATGCGATTACAAAGTATGTTGATCAACGCCGTACATAATAATGTGCGTAAACTTACTTTCATATTTTACTATTAATTTTTTTATGAGGTACGATTTACCCGAGTGGGAGAAACCAGACACAATGATACCTGCTGGCTCTCTAAAAAGGTCCAATTCAGTAGCTTTAAAGCACTTGTATATTTTAACTAAACCTCTAGCTGACTGAAAGGTATTATAAAAGTGTGGTTATATAAGTACCGCAAAATAAGTAAAACCTTTAATGGAAAGTACCAACATTTTATTTTCTCTAGCAAAACAATACATGGGGAAAGCTAGACACTGTAATTATTCGCAGTAGAGTTTTGTATTCACTCATTCCCGTTTTCTGCCATTCCATTATCGGTGGCTGGAAAATAGACTGTAACCTTTTTCTTGTCTCTTTTTCCATAAATTTTCAGAAACCTGAGGGATTGGTTCTGAAGGTGGATTCAGTAATTTGGGAAGGGGGTGTTAATTCGAACCTCACTCGCAACTTCCTCATCCCCCACTTTAATATCGCGATGCCCATATGCGTAAGAATTGTATGCTCTTGTATGGTATCTCATCGAATCAAAAGCCGAGAGACACTTCTTTCTTACTCCTCTCACTTTTCTAATTGTCCGTACAGAGAGATAGTTGACGCGATGATTTTCCAGGATTTGGGAATACTGTTCATGGCTTATTGAAGCATGCGTGTGACCTGGTATACCTTTCGCACGATTAATGTGACCCTGTTTCAGAATTAACATGGAATACATTTTAGGTTTCAATGCTTTCACCTCGGTTATAAGATTACTCCCCGTTTCTGATTTTAAAAGCCCCAGCTCCCCTTTTCTCTCAATACTATAAAGCGGGTGATCAACTTCGAAGTTGGAAAAATCCATATATGATTTCAAGGGTACTTGCGCTAACTCCGAATTAAGATCGTCAACTTCTAGAGCAAAAATGAATATATCTGTATCGGTGTGAAGGAGTTTGACTTAATTTCCATAATTATTCTTGAGAACCTTATAAAAGAAGTAGTAAAGGTCAAACTTGGCCGATTCTATAATGGCAAAACTTATGTAATTAGGCATATTGATGATGACCTGAGGGAGAGCAGAAGTGCAGATAATACGGTCTTTTGACAAATGGATGGTTGATTTTAGTCTCGGGTTCCGGGCTTCCTTTAAGTAGGTGCCTGCTTTAGTAACAACTTTACTTTTTTCAGCGTATTTCAAAGGGTTGAGTAAAGTTTTCCCAAAGACGCAGTTACTCATTGCTTTGAAGGCTTTTTTTTTCTGTAGATGAGGTTGCTGCGCTCCTCGCTTCGATGTTAGTTTTGATAAAATCCTTTATGTAAGTATTTTGACTGAATTCATAGACTGAATGCACAACCTCTAGTTCTAGGCCTAAGTATATATATATATATATATATATATATATATATATATATAATATATATATATATATATATATATATATATATATATATATGTATGTATATATATATATATATATATATATATATATATTATATATATATATATATATATATATATATATATATATATATATATATATATGTATATATATATTTCCGTGTGTACGTGTGAGTGTGTGTTAAACAAATTGATGACATCAGAGAAGGCTTTTGCGCTAAGAAACAAGTATAAGTTCCAGGTTCCAGTTTGCAGGTTCAAGTAAATACGGTCCCAAAGCAATTCAACTCAGAAATTGTTCACTTCCAGAGAAGCTCACATCCACTGTGAGGTCGCACTGTATGCCTCTATTTTCTGCACAGTTTGCCAGTTTTTAGCTGTCTCATTATTTATATCTAATTATAAAAGGGATCTTCTTTAATTTTTTTTTTTCAAATCTTGTTAATAAGGAGTTGATGTAGATATTGAAAATCATTAACATTATTCTAGATTTCCTAAAATGAGGTGGAGGGTGAAAGTACTTTTGAGATCAAGTCATTTCTTATTTGGAGGTTTGTTGTCCAACAAGAACCGCTTAGCTATAGTTTATTGATTACGCAAACACAAGTTGGTTAAGACTACAAAAATGAAAATTTAATTAGATCTTTTTACTTAGCATCAGGAAGAATCTTCTAAAAATCGCATCCTGTTTCAATAGATTTTTTCCGATGTAAAAATAGCGTAAGTTAAAGATCATTTGGTTCTAAATGCACATATACATAAAGTGATCTCTCTCTCTCTCTCTCTCTCTCTCTCTCTCTCTCTCTCTCTCTCTCTCTCTCTCTCTCTCTCTCTCTCTCACGCATATTATATTGCCATATTGAATATAACTTCATTGGACACACATTCTGCTTTATCTATGTTAAAGTTTTTTTTTTTTTTTTTTTTTTTTTTTATGAATACAGTAGCGTCCTCCTCTCATTGAATACCAGATTCTGTTCATCTCATATCGATGACATTCACAACATGCATATGTTATTAAGATTGATATTCCTAAAGATATAGACAATTCAATGAGGAAGACTGTCATTGGTCTTACGAAAATCAAAGAAATATGTTATCGTCAACAAATTTAAATGTTTGCTGTGAAATAAATAATAGATGACTTTTATTTTTTTTATTTCAATCTATTAATTATTTCTTTAAATCCTTATCTTAAGAATTGAATTTTAATAGCTACTCAAAACTTTAGAAATTTTACTATGAAGGGTTTGGTTTCCTCCTCATTTCCATATATATGAAAAAAAATTAAAAAATAAATCATCTTATTTTTCCAGTTTCCCTATAATAATAAAACCATTAAGTAAAATATTTGATATTGATAAATCGTCACAAGCCATTAACTTTTAAGCCGTAGTTAAAGTTAAAGACAATAGCTTAACCATATGATTATAAATACTTCTATTGCATCAGGATTTAATAATACCATAAGGAAACTCCCTCAAAGATAAGCATATACACATATATTTATGTATGTATATATGCATGTATTTATGCCTATATGTAGGCATGTATATAAAATATATTTAGAAAAAAAAAAAACACAAACTGAATCAAAGGCTTAAAGTTCATAACGTTTTTCTGCTATGCCATTATTGCCTTAATGGAGGTCTTAGTATTTTCCATTTGAAGTACATATAACTTTTGAATCTTCTTTAATGCTTTGTTCTATGTGAGTTGTTATGACTCGGTGAAAACCTAACAGGGCTAATTATCACTTGGGGGAACGATTTACACCATCAAGACGCGTTCACGAGCGTCACGTGTTTGCTCGAGGATCCGCTAAAAAATGCTGTGAATAATGGAACGCAACCATGCTACGCTCGATCATGTTTGCAGAAGGAATGATAAATAAATAAGAGCGATATTGAGAGAGAGGTGAGGAAGCGAAAGAAGACGTGATGATATTTCGCATAAGGACAATGAATTATAAAGGGTTTCATGAACGCAATCACCTAGAGGTTTAGCAAGGAGCATAGAGACGCAACCAGGTGGTTTCTTTTTTTTTTAATTTATCTATTCATCAATTTTTTTTTTTTTTTCATGATGCAACCAGTCGGGGTCAAAACTTGAGAGAAATAAGACGATGTTCAACTTATTCCAAAAGAGGTTCTTTCCACAAAGATATGTAGGTAGAAATGAGGTTCACTTATTCCATTGAAGGTTCTCTCTTCACTGGTTTTATATATAGCTAGAAATAATGATTTATTCACAATATATACGCACCTCTATAAGAGTATTCTAGTCTTTTTCCATATCAAATATTCATGACAATTTATTTTCCTAAGGACCCTAAGGGTTCTTAGGAAATTTTTGAAAGAGTTAATAAATGGACATTTATTCAAATTCAAAGCTTCTGTTCAAAGACATTTTGAAAGATTCCTCGCTTGAGGATAGAATAAACAAATGGGGGATTTTATAAGTATTATGCAAACATTTCCTTTCTATTGCTCCTGAACGAAGAGCTCTCTCTCTCTCTCTCTCTCTCTCTCTCTCTCTCTCTCTCTCTCTCTCTCTCTCTCTCTCTCTCTCTCTCTCTCTCTCTTTATATAAAAAAACACAAACACAAACATACAAACACACACAAACACACACACACACATATAAATATATATATATATATATATATATATATATATATATATATATATATATATATATAAATATATATATATATATATATATATATATATATATATATATATAAATATATATATATATATATATATATATATATATATATATATATATATATATATATATATACAGTTTACTGTATATATATATATATATATATATATATATATATATATATATATATATATATGTGTGTGTATATATATATATATATATATATATATATATATATATATATGTATATATATATATATATATATATATATATATATATATATATATATATATATATAAATGTTTCGAGAGTTCTTTCTCCCTTCTTCAGGTTTGAATCATGGAAACAAGGCTAACTATGTCCTTATATTTAGCAGTTTGGGTTTAAGCAGAGAGATAGAGAAATTTCATTATGGCATCGTGAGCCGAGTGAATTGTAAGGTTGATAGAATGGCTGATCCTAATTGGCTTAGCCACTCGCTGAGAGCAGCTGTAGACCAGTCAGACTGCCTTCCCACATACTCTTTTGTGATGAGTCGCCATCCAGTCCTCTTTCAGCTTAGCTATGATTGGTGGGAGCGCTTGCCATTAGAGTTTGCACACTAGCAGACTATCCTGTCACTGATCACACACAGAAGAGTAAACCCTACCAGCCATGACATCTCTAACTCAGACAACTCGACTGATCAAGACATAACCGACCAATACAGCGTTGATATTTATTAATAAATAGAAGAGATTCTTCATTTTCAAAAAAAAAAAAATAATGAACAACTTATTTTATTCTACAGTTGTAAAACAAAATGTATACCGCAAGTTCAGCTATTATGAAAAAAAAAGCGAAAATATTTCTGCATTCAGTGACTGAAGATTAGCAGTATTAGAGAAATACTTTGAAATCAGACAGTTTGTATTGAAAATATAACCCCAGGCCAATATTCTATGGGCGGAGAGGGATTCGAAATTGATATTGAGTTTTGTGTTAAATATTGTTTATCATGTTACGTAACCATTATGTGAATATGTGTGTATTCAGTTTGTATAATATATATATATATATATATATATATATATATATATATATATATATATATATATATATATATATATATATATATATATATATATATATATATATATATATATATCATGTTACATCAACATCAGCCGTTACTAGTCCGTTGCAGAACAAAGGCCTCAAACATGTTCTTTCATTTGAGACTGTTTATGGTCTTTATGTGCCAGTCCACACAAGCAAACTTTCCTAGTTCGTCAATCCATCGCCTTCTATTCCATCCTCTGGTTCCTTTGCAATATCTAGTGACCCATTCTGTTGTTCCTAATGTCCATCTATTGTCGGTCATTCTCATTATATGTCCTGCGAATGTCCACTTTTTTTTTTTTTCATAAAAGTAGGTAAAATATTCTCTACTTTAGTTTGCTCTTGTAACCATGTAGCTCTTTTTCTGTCTCTTAGAGTTATTCCAAACATTATCTCTCTTTCTGATAAAAGAAATACAATAAAAAATTAATTTATTAATAAATTTGTAGTTCTACATTAGCCCTTTGCATAGACAATATACACAAACGCTATTATACATAGATATTAACGCCTGAACACTGTAAGTCCATTTACTTAATTGAGATGCAATATTATCAATTCCTAATCATCAAATACACATTTATGTATAATATTACCTTACATATTTACACAATAAAAGTCTCATTAATCCACTGTATAACCTTTTATCCTATTCTTTTATATGATACAAACATTACAAACATACGTTAGTTAGCTTCCTAGGGAATAATTTTAAACCCTTTCCCCCACATTTAGGGGAAAACCCCTTCCCATATCTGCCACCAGAGACCACCTTCTCCTTGCATTTCCCCTGTGAGATAGCCCATTACATTATCCCTTCCTTCTTACAAAGAATCCCTATCTTATTTTTTTTTTATTTAATCTTTATCTTTTTTTTTTTGGGGGGGGGGGGGAATCCTCACATTCTTCTTATTTCCTCTGAGACCCTACGTCGCTTACCATTTTCCTGGAGCCTCTGTGTTATTTTCCTTATAATAGAATAGCCTATTTCTATTCTGAAGGGGGATACCTTGACTTGGTGAGAAGGCCACCCATACTAGGGCGATTTGCTGTGAGCGATCAGACGGTAATCTAACACCATCATCAATGAGTATTGGCCGGCGTGCTGATGAAAATTAACCAAAACCCAGACATGGATAAAGACATTTCTGAGGCCTTTGTCCTACAGTGGACTAGAAACGGCTGCGTTTGTTGTAATTTTATGTTTGAGGTGGGTACTAAACACGGCTCATTATACTATAAGTAATTAAATCATTTTGATAATTTCTATAGTCTTGAGAATATTAATAGATTTAATAAATTAGGCCGTAAAAAGGCTAAATAAAGTCCAGAAAGGCTACATAAAGTCCAGAAAGGCTACAAGAATGCTAAAAAGGCTATAAAAACAATAAAAGGCTATAATAGGCGTAAACTAAGGCTATAAAAAAGACTATATTGTGACTTGAAAGGCTGCAAAAAAAAAATTGTAAAAAGGCTATAAACACTAAAGGCTATAATGAGGCTAAAAACGCTCAAATAAGGGTAAAAAGGTTAAACAAGTTTTAAAAAGCCCATAACATGTTCTGACAAGTTATAAAGAAACCGTCTACTTCTCTTGCCTTCTTCTCTCCCTTAAAGGTGATATTCATTCACCCTTCTATATTGATAATCATCGCATTTATTTTTCACACAATTCGCGTAAAATCGAATCTTCCTTTGTTACATATCCAGCTAGGCCTATCCCCTCCCTTCACATTTCCATTCCAAGATAGACCTATTAAACATCCCCCTGTTCCAAGATAGGCCTATTAAATTTCCTTCCCATTTTCAGTGAAATTTTCAGGTCAGTGAGACTTCTGAACTTAATTATGACGGCCATCGTTAGACATCGGTTATTTACGGCTGAACTTGTTGAGAAACCCACAATGGAACCCGGATGTAGGATAAGATCATAAGGAGTTAACGCGAAGAGATGGAGGTGGAGATAATATTATAAATTATAAGGATTTCCGTTTGCGTGAACCATTTGACTTTAGATTAATTTTGATTTATATTTAGGGTTTCTTAAACAAGTGTTTTTATCAATCAATTTGAGATTATTTATACGATAAATGCAAATTATTGATGAATTACAATTTATCGTTTTAAATACCCCAAACACCATATATCTTTTCTATATTCTTGAGTTTATAATCAAGCTACCGATGATATCGAAATTCAAATTGAACAGAAAAATAAATATAACTGTTATTTAAGAAGAAATTTGTGCCTTAAACGAAGCAGAGCTTTTCAAAGTCTTCACTGAATCATTGAATTTGCATAAAACATCGCTATTAGAAGGAGCGGGCTCTCCGAAGACATGTACGATGCGACTGATCTTAATCATTCAGCAGAATATAATATAAGATTTAGATTATTTAATAATGGGTTCTTGGGATGAGGGTGGGGATGTTGGAGGAGTAATGGGAAGGTAGGGGAGGCAGGTATATTCTCATTATTCATGTAGTGTTCACGTTTTGTTCTATTTTGGAAGGAAATTGGGGAAGAACAGGCAGTCGAGTGCGTTTTACTTCTTAGAATTGAGAGAGAGAGAGAGAGAGAGAGAGAGAGAGAGAGAGAGAGAGAGAGAGAGAGAGAGAGAGAGAGAGAGAGAGCAGGCAAGTATTTTTTTTCTTAGAATTGAGAGAGAGAGAGAGAGAGAGAATTTTCCTCAACCCCCCTCCCATCCAAGTGGTCAGCCTGCTACTTTAATGAAAGAATAACTGAATCAGCCTTTTCATTAACAAACTATGGTTATTAGATATTCATGTTGAAAATTAAATTATACTGGACAACTGTTGTAATTACCATAATATAATGTTTAAGTATAATTCATTGATATATGGTTAAGAGATCTAGCTTTTCTTCATCTGTCATATTTCTGCAATGGTAAAATTAATCATCTTTATCTTTAAGGTTTATGGTTCAAGTCTGAAATAGTGTGCATTATTTAGCATTTTAAATAATTTGTATATTCTACGTTATAACATTTTGTGATTGAGAAGTCAAAGGTTGAAGGTGTCTGGTTTCAGTTCCAGATTCATCAGAATAGATGCTCACTATTACGTCAGCCCGCAAAGCCCAAACCTCTACTGCAATGACCAACCACAGCAAAAAACCTTAATTTCACGGTCCCAGGCTAGGATCGATCTGCTGCCAAGCAAATGATAGGCGAAAACTCCACCACTGCACTAGCCTGGAGATTGTATGATCTTATGCCTTTCATTCTCTCCATTTACCAAAAAAAGCCAGTACAGTTGGCTTCATTATTTCCTTTACACTTTATATGGGAAGTTAAGGAGACGTCTGGCAGCTGTCCAATGAAGCAGGTCAAGCTGTGTTTAGCAAAAGAGAAACTGTTGGCAACGATTCCTGTAAAACAAAGTTGCTGAGCTTGTAAACATTTTTATCCATTTTCCGAAGTGCTCTATAGAAAGACATTGTTGATTACTTAACAGCACCTCGTTAAATTAATCACGTATTTACCAGCTTAATAACAAGCAGCGTTGCCAACAGTTTCTTCTTTGGTAAACAGCGGTGCCTTCGACAATGTATAGCTCTTAGACGTCTCCTTCGCTTCCCCTAAAGTGTACCGGAATGAATGACGCCAGATGTACCTGATCAGAATATTTAAAGACTATTCAGACAGAGGAGAATAGGCCAAGCTCCTCATAGTTAGGCCTAGTTTTGAATATATGCGAAGGTGATGGCGATCTTGATTATAAATCTGGCCTTTTCGGTTGTATGTGGAAAGAGTTCGACATTAATGGGCTTATTTGTGACTGTATCAGGGTTTATGAGAATTCTTTTGAGTAGTAGTTAATAAACTTCTCTCTATCTCTCTCTCTCTCTCTCTCTCTCTCTCTCTCTCTCTCTCTCTCTCTCTCTCTCATATATATATATATATATATATATATATATATATATATATATATATATATATATATATATATATATATATATATGTGTGTGTGTGTGTGTGTATATATATATATATATATATATATATATATATATATATATATATATATATATATATACATGTGTGTGTGTATGTATGTATGTATCCTATGTAGATATCCAACACGTGTATATTCCTCAAGGTGTGTCTGCGCATGTGCGTGAGATCGAATTTCATCCAATGTCAGGTGGAAGAGACTAATCGTTCAATAAAACAACAACATAAAACAAATATAGAATAATTCCCAGGCAACGAATAAAAACTAGAATACACAAACTTATAACCTCCCTCTCTTGATATAATTTAGATTTCCGGCCAATTCCTGCCAGCTCTCCCCTTGAGAATAAAAGAGAATACACCTTCCTGTTTATGTATTTTGTTAACAAGTAAACAGACTATTGGGAATGAACGTCTTCGATAGAGCTATGAATTTGGTGTTGATTGTTGCAATTTTCTGAGTTGACGGTTGGCCCTTTATTTGCAATGGATTTTGTGTGAAAGGATTTACGTTCACATGATTATAACTTTTATATGATTATAAACACACACATACCCATACATAAACATACATACACACACTCATATAT
>NC_090756.1:57546347-57551347 GCF_036898095.1 Palaemon carinicauda
CCAAAACTTTAAGCATAAGTATGATCGTAAACAGAACTTGTTTATCTGAAAGAAAAACAATTAAACACCACTTTAATAAGATACCAAGGTATCAAGTCATAAAAGTCTGTATTACAAATCAATCACATTAGCGTTAGAAACGTTTGGCACACATGTCTGAACTTATGCTAGGTTCACCTTTGAAAGAAGGAACAGTCTATATGGGCACTTGGTGCCCTCATTTAGTTTGTAGTACAGTATGTACCTACAAACTCACCCTGGACTTAATCGTCCCAATTAAGACCACTGTTCCTCGCAGAGTTAAACAGTAGGGTTAACTACATGACCCACTGCTACCACAGATCTCTTAAGTTCCTCTACTTGCTTCGCATAGTGGCGAAAGAACACCCTGGAAGACTTCCAGCCCGTGTATGAACGGAGATGTTCAAAATCCATACAATTAAAGAAATTTAGGGATGAGGCAACTTTCCTCGGATCGTGACCTGCGGGTGTACTGTCAGGATCCGCTCTGCGAATAAAATATGTGATTTTCGCTCTGAGTTGATTCAGAGATAAATTTGAGCCTGATGTTTCTCCCCTGAATAGTTGACCACCCTTGAAGTCTGAAGTTCTATGAAGATAGACCTTTAGGCATTCTACTGGACATAGAGATGCATCTTCTTTCAGAGGGCAGATTCTCCAGGGACCCCACCTGTTGGTGGGTAACTCATTCTTGGCAAGAAACGTAGGATCCGGAAACAGGTTCAGCTCCCCCCCATCCAGGAACTGAACACGACCTGCCTCTCTCGAGAGGGCTACGATCTCACTAACCCTGGCCCCGGACGCGAGTGCAAATAGGAAAATAACTTTTTGCGTCAAATCCTTTAACGCACATTCTTCATTGCTCAACAGGGAGGCGAAATGAGGAACTTTGTCTAAAGACCATGAGATGAGCTTTGGAGGTGCTGAAGGTCTGAGCCTAGCACAGGCTTTCGGAACTTTATTAAAGATCTCGTTACCTAGGTCGATCTGGAAGGCAAATAAAATGGGTCTCATCAAGGCAGATTTACACACTGAAATCTTGTTAGCTGCCAACCCTTGGCCATGGAGGTGGATGAAGAAAGATAAGCAGAAGTCTGTTGAGATCTCCTGCGGATTCTTTGCCTTTACAAAGGCCACCCATTTTCTCCAAGATGACTCATATTGCCTTCTAGTCGATTTGCACTTATATTCCTCTGGGAAGTCTATGCTGGCTTTCGAAATCCCGAAACGCTTTCTCACCGCGAGGGCGAGAAAATCATGAGCTGCAGGGTCCGGGTTTTCTGTAATGAAGCGCAGACAGTCGACTTCTGGACTCGCTGGGTCAGAACAGGATGTGGTAGCGGCACGAACTTCATCTGTAGTTCCAATGCCAAGGGGAACCACATACTGTTCGGCCACTTGTGGGCCACTATTGCCGCTACCCCCTTGAAGGATCTCAGTTTGTTGAGGACCCTCAACAGAAGGTTGTGAGGAGGGAACAGATAAATCCTGGACCATCTGTTCCAGTCGAGGGACATTGCGTCCACTGCTTCCGCTAAGGGGTCCTCGTACGGGGACACGTACAGGGGCAACTTCTTGTTGTCTTTCGTCGCAAAGAGGTCTATTTGCAGTTCTGGGACTTGATTCAGAATGAAGGAAAATGATCCTGCGTCTAAGGACCATTCCGACTCTATCGGTGTGAACCTGGATAGAGCGTCCGCTGTCACATTGCGGACTCCTTGAAGGTGAACTGCCGACAGGTACCACTTCTTCTTCTCCGCCAATCGGAAAATGGCTAACATCACTTGGTTGAGAGGTGGTGACCTCGACCCTTGTCGATTCAAGCATCTCACAACCACCTCGCTGTCCGTCACCAATCTTATGTGGATCGAGTGACGCGGGGAGACTTTCTTTAAGGTAAGGAGCACTGCCATAGCTTCTAGAAAGTTTATATGAAAGGTCCTGAATAGCTTGGACCAAGTCCCCTGGACTTTTTTCCGATGAGAGTGACCTCCCCATCCCTCCTTTGAGGCGTCTGAATGAATCGTCATCGACGGGGGAGGTGGCTGAAGAAGAACCGACTTCTTTAGATGTCTGGCTTGGGACCAAGGTCTGAGAAGAGTACGTAGCCGAGGCGGGACTAGTCTTCTCAGGTCTCTTTGCGCGTTTGATGCATACCTTCTCCAAACTCCGGTTGCATCCTTTAGCTGTGCTCTTAGCACTGGGTCTGTCACTGAAGCAAACTGGAGAGAGCCTAGTACCCTCTCCTGTTCGCTTCTTGATATCCTTTCGGAATCTAGAAGTCTCTTGACAGAGCCCGCTATCTCCTTCCTTTTCTTCATCGGGATGGAGAAACTGTGTGACAAAAGGTCCCAGTGGATTCCCAGCCACTGGAACTTTTGGGATGGAGAAAGTCGAGACTTTTTTCTGTTGATCTTGAAGCCTAGGTACTCTAGGAACTGGATCACCTGCCTGGAAGCTTGCAAGCATTCGGTCTCGGATGCTGCCCACACCAGCCAGTCGTCCAGGTAGGCTACTACCTGAATTCCCTTTAGGCGTAATAGTTTGAGAGCTGCGCTCACAAGCTTCGTGAAAATCCTTGGGGCTATGTTTAGCCCGAATGGCATGACTCTGAAGGCGTACAGTCTCCGTTGTAGCCTGAACCCTAGGTAGGGGGAGAGTCGACGGCTGATTGGAATGTGCCAATAGGCGTCTGACAAGTCTATAGAGACTGAGTATGCCCTCTTGGGCAGTAAGGTCCTTATGTGTTGCAGTGTTAGCATCTTGAATTTGCAATTCACTATGAACTTGTTGAGTGGCGACAAGTCCAGAATGACTCTGAGCTTTTCCGAGTCTTTCTTGGGAACACAAAACAGCCTCCCTTGGAATTTGATGGACTTCACCTTTCGGATTACATTTTTCTCCAACAGTTCTTGAACGTACTCCTCCAAAATGGGGGTGGAGTGTTGGAAAACCCTAAGGCACGGGGGTGGAGTGCTGTACCAGCTCCAACCCAGTCCATTCTTGAGTAGGCTTTGGGCCCAGGGATCGAAGGTCCAGCGATCCCAAAATTTCATCAGTCTCCCTCCTACCGGTATCGTTTCACTTGGACTGCCGTCCTGAGGTCTTGCCTCCCTGACCACGACCACCTCTGAATCCCCTTCCCCTTGAGGGGCGCCTAGACGAGCCTCTGGCTGCTCCTCTAGGTTTTGCACGAAAGGAAGAAGACTGTCCTTCGAACGTTGGGGTGAATGTGGTTGACTGACCTGGCACAGCCTGGGGTACCCACTGAAAAGTAGTCGGGGTTTGTGGCACCATCTGGGGCACTGGAGGCAAAGGCAATTGCAGTTGCTGTTGCTGTCTATAAGGCTTGGCTGGCCGAGACGGTAGCCTAGTCCTCATATTCTTCCTCTTTGGTTGAGGACCCTCATCCGGGGAAGATTTTCTTTTGATAGCCAGGCCCCACTTCTGGAGAAGGTTTCTATTCTCCACGGCGGCCTTATCAACAACCTCTTTGACCACATCGGTAGGGAAAAGGTCTTTTCCCCAAATGTTGGAGGAGATTAACTTCCTTGGCTCGTGTCTCACCGAAGCCCCGGTGAACACGAACTCCCTGCAAGCTCTCCTTGCTTTGACGAAGCCATAAAGGTCCTTCGTCACTGTGGCTAGGTGAGACTTAGCCACTACCATGAACATTTCATGGACCTTAGGGTCACTTGCCATCGTCTCAAGACTAGTCTGATGAGACATTGAGGCAGCCAGTCTTTCTTTTGTCTCGAACTCTCTTCGTAAAAGAGATTCGGACAGCTTGGGGAGGTCCTCGCCGAATTGCCGTCCGGCAATATCAGCCTCCAACTTTCCCACTGAGAATGTCAGATGGACATCCTTCCAGTCTTTGTGGTCCATAGGCAGAGCCAGCGACAAGGGTTTACACTCCTCCAGGGAGGGGCAAGGCTTGCCGGCCTCGACTGCCTTTAGGACAGCCGCAAACCCTTTCTGTAAAAAGGGGAAGGCTCTATCAGGAGAGGACACAAAAGAAGGGAGCTTCTTGCTCAATGCAGCTACCTTCGAATTAGAGAAGCCCCTCTCTTTCATCGAGGATGAAAGTAGGGCTTGAGCCTTAGCGTGGTCCATAATAATGACCTCCTTCGGCTCTGTCTCCTCCCTTGAAGCTGGTTCTTTTCTCAGCCAGACATAGCAGTCCGGATATGATGCCTTGCTGGGCCAGAATTCTACCTCCTCTAGGGGAACTGAACCCAGCTTATCCGAGATGACGATCTTTCCAGTCGTCATCGGCATGTGCTCAGCATACCTCCATGGGTTAGCATCTGAGCATATGGGAAGGTCTTTCACATTGAGCCTTTTCTGGGGCCCATGTGATTCTGCCAGGGACTGCATACGCAGTTCCATTGCAGCCGCCTTCTCCTGATTCTCCTTCTGCATTTGTTGGATCATACCAACAATCGAAGAGAGGGCCTGTCCCAGTTCTACTGGGAGACCAGCCGATGTTGAGGGGATAGGCTCCGGCATCTGAACCGGAGTAGCCGACACCTCGTCGACCTCATCCTCTACGACATCCGGGGTTTGAACTTCATCCTGACCTTCTGCCAGGAGGTCTTCTTCCAAACGTTCGTCCAGGTCAGACATCCTGTCATCCAACTGGATGTCTTGCACCGCAACTGCGACTTCCACGTCCACCTGGACTTGATCTTGAGGGATCTCCTCTTGAGGCTGGGGAATCACTGCCTCAGCTGATGCCTGGTGAAAAAGATACGCCCTCATCTTCTCATTTGGAAGATAGGGGCCAGAGGTGTTCTTCTTGAAGCCTCTTACCCAAGTACGAAGCTTTTCCCTTGCTATATCCCTTGATTCCGCCGTTTTAGGGGAATCAAAAGCCTCAGTAATCAGGTTAGTGCATACAGTACATACCTGAGGGTCCCAATACTGGAGATCATCCTTGGAGACAGCGCATGCTGCGTGTCTCCTACAACACCCATGTC
>NC_090756.1:57556347-57570159 GCF_036898095.1 Palaemon carinicauda
ACCCTTTTGTTTTTAAAAACCATGTAATAGACTTCAGTCCCTTTGTTCAGCAGGATAGCTAACCGTCTGTGGCGAGTTTACCTTTGGTTTATTATGACAGGGGTTAAAATTTCTCATATATATATTGTGCATTAAGTGAATGTTTTATTTTGAGTAAAAAAAAAAGAAAAAAGTAAGTGAAGTGAAATTCTATAAATTTTCCAAAGACGTAACTCTCTGAGCACATGTTTATTCCAAAGGGGGCTAACCTGAAATAACTTCCCTCACAGCCGTGTTTCTGAACGAAGCCAGGGTTAGTGTCTGTTATTGTTAGCTCTATTTATAAGCGCACACTAAGATTTTAGTCGAATTATTGCACATTGGTAAGTGATTCAAGCACATCTCAATCATTCAATTTTGTGCAGGAAATATTTTATATTTCATCTTTAGTGCTAGGATACAGGCTGGTCTCATATCGAAACTCTTGGCTTACGATTCAGGTAGGGTAACAGCAAGAACACGTTGTATTCCTTATTTTGATTTTCTTCTTATAATAGTAAGGTTATGTGACTTCATTTGGTTATTTTTTCGTGGGATATATTATTTGCACCTCATATAAAAGAGATAATTTTCGTATGATTGTGGTAAAATTGGTAACCTAAAGATGAAGGATTTAAGATATCACATTCAATTTAATCTTTTTAGTTAGGGTATATGAACATTTAGATAAAATATTTGGGAAGTGTAATTTCTTAGATTATTTTTTTTTTGTTAAAGATAAATCTGTAAAGGGGTTGATTTTCTTAGCGAAACAATAAGCAAACTCATTGACATTGTTTGTTTCATTTAATTTATTATACTTCAAGTATAAATACAAACTTTGCTTTAAGTCACAGTGTTACAAGTGGCGGTGTTGAAAAAACGCACCCACACATTTTTACAAACCCAATTTTTCATAAGTCTAGCATAGAGGGTCACACATCGTGGTGATTCCATTTTTTGATGTCTAGCATAGAGGGTCACACATCGTGGGGATTCCATTTTGCTTATGTCTAGCATAGAGAGGTCACACATCATGGGGATTCCATTTTTTTTATGTCTAGCATAGAAGGTCACACTTCGTGGGGATTCCATTTTTTTTTTGTAAGTCTAGCATAGAGGGTCATGCATCGTGGTGATTCCATTTTTTTTATGTCTAGCATAGATGGTCACACATCGTGTTTATTCCATTTTTTTTTTGTCTAGCATAGAGGGTCACACAACGTGGGGATTCCATTTTTTACTATGACTAGCATAGAGGGTCACTCATCACTGCGATTCCATTTTTTTATTTTTTCATGACTAGCATAGAGGGTCACCCATCGTTGTGATTCCACTTTTTTATATGACTAGCACAAAGGGTTCCCCATCGTTGTGATTCCCTTTTTTTTAGGACTAGAATAGAGGGTCACCCATTGTTGTGATTCCATTATTTTTATGACTAGCATAGAGGGTCACCATTGTTGTGATTTAATTTTTGTTATGACTAGCATAGAGGGTCACCCATCGTTGTGATTCTATTTTTTTTATGACTAGCATAGACGGTCACCCATCGTTGTGATTACAGAGTTTTCATGTCCAGCGTAGAGGGTCACCTATTGTTGTGATTCCATTTTTTTTTAAGTTTAGCATTCTGGATCACCCATCGCTGTGATTCCTGGTGAATTTCTTGTTTATTTATTTTTTAGGCGCATTGTAACCAGACTGCCTACGTGCCCACCTATTGGCGTGCTCCCTGTTTTTCAAGTTAGACTACTGTTTAATTATTTGCTAGTTTTGCTATTCGTCCATAGGTCTTTCCTGAGAGGTATTCTTTATAGCCAGTGTACATTTTGTCAAGCTCCATCTTTATCCTTTCTTCCGTGAGACTCTTGCGTAGGCTAGAGCGTCTTTTCCATCCGTTTAATTTCTTACACGATCAACATCGTATCTTGATCTGGTTGCTGTCTCCACAAGAAATTAGCAAAATGACTGCTGATGAGGTCAGTGCATTTGTAGAGTTAGCATAATGAAAAAGATATGAGGGAGAGGCATTGCGAAGGTTTGTGTGGGAATTCACGAATGAAGCCAATGCCCGAAGAGGAGCAGAACAAGAAAGGATGCAGTATAAAAGAGAGAGAGCGTATGAATTAAAGAAGCGGGAAATGGACATCAAATTAGCCCAGCTCAATAACTCGCTACCTTAACCCAATGGGGCCAAAGCCCAGCAGGACAACTGCAGGGAGGTCCAGTGTATTGAAGAAGTCACCAAAGAACGGATTTTGAAGCGAAGTAAAAAATCTATTTTTGGGTGAGGTAGCCATGTCGTCTTGATGGAATTTCCTTCATTAGTAGCTTCCTAGGTTATATTTGACTACAGTGATATATCCCAGAGAATTTACCAAAGGTATCCAGAATTCTAACTCCTGGAGCGAATATCCCTTAAAATTGGATATCACGTAATCAGAGGACGTATTCTTGACACGTCTCATAGCTATCTACACCCCTAATAGCGTTTCCGCTTCGAGGGGGAAAAAGTGGCAAGAATATAGGAGAGTCGTTAAAGAGAAAACGCTCTCGACACTCCTACTGTACTGTAAATAGTGCGCCGAATCCCCACCGCTAGGCGCCATCAAGCCATTCTTTGTAGCTTTGTAGGTGTTCCAGATACAATACCATAGGGAGAGATTCATTATCCTTTTGTCAAAAAGAGGGTGAGTCCATCAGGACAACATGGCTACCTCACCCAAAAATAGATTTTTCGCTTCGCTTCAAAATCCGTTTTTTTGGCTCAGGCCATGTCGTCCTGATGGAAGTTTATCAGAGCATTAATGTATCTGTGGATTTTCAATAGCGCCGTTATCTCGAGATAAATATTTCCTAGAGACACTTGATGTTACCATTATACATCAATTAACTGATCAAAAACTATGTCAGCTCTTCCTGCCCCCTACAGGGAAGAGTCTGGGTAGACTCTAGGAAAAAAACCCGAGGATTGTGAGTTCAAGGAACAATCTAGCGAACAGTTTGTATATTAGTGTCATCATATACATAAAGTATAGTTTGGACTTAGATGGTATATCTCTGTATAGGTTACTGATACCTCCCAAGTCTGACTGAAAAGAGACAGACAGGTTTATATACGTGTAGGAAATCTTAGTTTAGTAAAATAAACAGTTCTTACCTGTTTGCTTGGAACAGTCTTAACCTTAGTTCCCCAATATTTTCTTAAATATTAAAATAATCATGGATGCTCTGAATTTATTATTAATCTAGAATGTTTGAGGCGAAAGAGACGCAAAGATTCCTTCTATTGTTTTTTACAAAAATAAAAATCATGGTTGTATTCAATTACATCTTATGCAGAACAATTCTGCATAAAAGCATAAATAGTAATAACAGAATTAAAATAAGTTTCACCTGAAAAGGAAAACATTAGCCACTCTATGGGAAATATAAAATTTCACTATGTATTCTGTTGTTACTAGGAACACTGTGCATATAAGTATGCCTGGCACTTGTGTCATTCTATTATGCTTAATGTCACCTGTGTAGAGAGAACAGTCTATAGTGTTATCACTAAACACAATACTCAACATGATATGTCTTACGAGTCTATCATGTACACCCTTCACTAAAAGTCCCAATTAGTGCACTGTTCTTCGCAGTAATCTAGCGGCAGGTTTTATAACACTGCCTGCCGCCACCACATGAAATTTTATTTCTTGTAATTGCTTCGCATAGTGTTTGAAGAAAAACTCTGGATGACTTCCATCCAGTATAAGCACGAAGGCTTTCAAACGAAATCGTCTGAAAGAAATTCAGAGACGAGGCAACTTTTCTCGGATCATGACCTGCGGGTGTACTGTCTGGATCCGCTCTGCATATAAAATAGGTGATTTTCGCCCTTAACTGTTTCAAGGATAATGTTGAACCAGACGTCTCTTCCCTGAAAAGCTGACCTCCCTTAAAGTCTGAAGTTCTACGAAGATAGACCTTTAGGCGTTCCACTGGGAAGAGGGATGCTTCTTCCTTCAGAGGGCAGATTCTCCAGGGACCCCATCTCTTAGTGGGCAGCTCGTTCTTGCCGAGAAACGTTGGGTCAGGAAAGAGGTTATGTTTTCCGGAGTCTGTGAACTGAATGTGACCATCATCCCTCGAGAGGGCCACTATTTTGCTAACTCTGGCTCCTGAGGCTAGTGCAAATAAGAATATCACAATTTGAGTCAAGTCTTTCAGCGAGCAATCCTCATTGTTCAGAGTTGATGCTAAGTGAAGAACCTTATCCAAAGACCATGAAATGGGCTTTGGAGGCGCTGCGAGCCGAAGTTTAGCGCAGGCTTCTGGAATCTTGTAGAAGATTTCATTAGAAAAGTCTACCTGGAAGGCATATAGTATTGGTCTGGCTAGCACAGATTTACATGTAGAAATCGTGTTGGCTACTAAACCTTGTTCATGAAGGACAAGCAAATATCCGTAATCTCCTTAGGTTTCTTCGCCTTGACAAAGCCCACCCATTTTTTCAAGGGAGACTCATATTGTCCTCTTGTTGACTTTGACTTGTATTCTTCTAAGAAGTTAATACTGTCCCTAGATATCCCGAACCGTTTCTTGACCGCTAGGGCGAGAAAATCATAAGATGCAGGTTTTGGGTTTTCTCTGATGAAGCTGAGACAGTCAATTTCTGCACTTGCTGAGTCAGAACTTGGTCCAGCAACAGGATCAGCTTCAGGCGTAGTTCTGTTATCAAAGGGAACCAAACACTGTTGGGCCACTTGTAGGCCACTATTGCTGCTATCCCTTGAAAGGATCTCAGTTGGTCGAGGACTTTCAGCAGAAGGTTGGTTGGAGGGAACAGGTAGATCTTGGACCACCTGTTCCAATCTATGTCTGTCGCTTCTGCTTCTGCTAGAGGATCCTCGTACGGGGCTACATTCCGGGGTAGCTTCTTGTGGTCGCTCGTTGCGAAGTGATCAATCTGCAGTCCTGGGACTTTGCGTAATATGAAGAAGAATGATTTTGCGTCTAGGGACCATTCTGACTATCGGGTTGACCCTGGATAGAGCATCCTCTGTCACATTGCGGAACCCTTGAAGGTGGACTGCTGATAAGTGCCATCTCTTCTTCTTCGCTAGACGGAGGATGGCCAGTATCACTTGATTTATGTGAGGCGATCTCGAGCCTTGTCCATTTAGGCATCTCATTACAACTTCGTTGTCTAGAACCAGACGGATGTGGATTGAGTAGCAAAGTTCCAGTTGCTTCAGAGAGAGAAGAACCGCCATGGCTTCCAGAAAATTTATGTGGAAGGTCTTGAAGAAGGGAGACCAGGTTCCCTGGACTCTCCAATGATGAGAGTGACCTCCCCACCCCTCTTTTGAGGCGTCCATGTGAACGGTGATTGCCGGTGGAGGTGGTTTCAGAGGTGCCTTGCTCTTCAGGTTCTTGGCTTCCGACCATGGATTGAGTAGTGATCGCAGACGTATTGGAATCGGTCTTTGTAGATCTCTTCGAGCGTTTGATGCGTAGTTTTTCCAAACTCCTGATGCATATTTTAATTAAGCTCTCAATATTGGATTTGTCACTGAGGCAAACTGGAGGGACCCCAACACTCTCTCCTGTTGCCTTCTTGATATCCTGTCGGATTGAAGAAGTCTCTTGACAGATCCTGCTATCCCTTTCCTCTTCTCTGATGGAATGGAAAGGCAGTGTGACTGTAAATCCCAGTGGACGCCGAGCCATTGGAACTTTTGAGCTGGAGATAGACGAGACTTTTCCAAGTTGATCTTGAATCCTAAGTGTTCCAGGAACTGGATCACTTGCTTGGAGGCTTGCCTCCACTCTTCCTCGGATGCTGCCTACACTAGCCAGTCATCCATGTAGGCTACTACCTGGATCCCCTTTAGGCGTAGTTGATGAATGACTGCATTCGCAAGCTTGGTGAATACCCTTGGGGCTATGTTTAGACTGAAGGGCATGGCTCTGAAAACGTACTCTCTTTTCTGTAGTTTGAACCCTAGGTAGGGGGAAACTTGACGGTTGATTGGAACATGCCAGTACGCATCCGTCATGTCTATGGAGACTGTGTATGCCCGTTTGGGCAAAAGGGTCCTTATGTGTTGAAGCGTCAGCATTCTGAACTTGTGGTTCACTATGAACTTCTTGAGTGGTGCTAAATCCAGAATGACTCTGAGCTTTCCCGAATCCTTCTTCGGAACACAAAATAGCCTTCCTTGGAATCTGAGGGACTTTGTCTTCCGTATAACTCTTTTGTTCAGGAGTTCCTAAACATATTCTTCCAGAATGGGGATTGAGTGCTGGAAGAATTGAGGAATGTTTGGTGGAGTTGACCTCCAACTCCACCCTAGTCCGTTCTTGATTAGGCTGTGGGCCCAGGGATCGAAGGTCCAACGATTCCGGAAGAGGAGAAGTCTCCCTCCTACCGGTAGCATCTCACTTGGAGTGCTGGTTGGAGGACTTGCCTCCTTGGCCACGTCCACCTTTGTTACCCCTACATTTGAAGGGGCGTCTAGAGGATCCTCGAAAGGAACCTTGAGACTTTGGCCTAAAAGTCGTTGATTGGTTTCGAAGACTGGGTTGAACACCGGCGATTGGGTCGCCAGCGTTTGGGGCACCAGTTGGAAGGTGGTGGTTGGATATGCCACCGTCTGGGGCACCGTGGCAACTGGAAGCTGTTGCTGTTTTTTAGGCCGAGAGGGCACTCGTGGTCGTTTTGATTTATTTTTCAGCTGGGGACCCTTGTCAGCGTAAGATTTTCATTTTGAGGACAAGCCCCACTTGGAGAGGAGATTCCTGTTCTCCGTAGCAGCTTTGTCTACGACCTCTTTGACCACTTCGTTTGGGAAGAGGTCTTTTCCCCAGATATTGGAGGCTATGAGCTTCCTTGGTTCGTGTCTCACCGCAGCCGAGGCGAACACGAACTCTCTACAAGTCCTTCGGGCTTTGATAAAGTTGTACAAGTCCTTGGTGACTGTTGCCAAATGAGATTTGGCGAAGACCATGTACATATCATGGGTGTCCGGGATGCTTGCCATTGTCTCTAAGCCAGTCTGCAGAGACATGGAAGCAGCAAGACGTTCTTTACTCTCTTGTTCCCTGCACAGGAGAGACTCTGACAGCTTCGGGAGGTTTTTGCCGAACTGTCATCCAGCAATATCTGCCTCCAGCTTCCCAACTGTGAAGGTATTATGAACATCCTTCCAGTCTTTATCATCTGATGGAAAAGCAAGGGAAAAGGGTCTACACTCCTCCAGTGTAGGGCAAGGTTTCCCTGCTTTAACTGCCTTTAAGGCTGCCTTAAACCCTTTGTCCATAAAGGGGAAGGCACGTTTGGGGTCAGCAATAAAGGACGGGTGCTTTTTGCTGAGAGCCGGCACCTTGGAACTAGTAAAGGCCCTCTCTTTCAAGGTGGTTGTATATAAGGCCTGAGCCTTAGAGAGTTCGAGGACAATCGTCTTCTTCGGCTCTGTTTCCTCGTTGGATACAGGTTCCGTCCTTAGACAGACATAGCAGTTTGGGTAGGCCCCTTTGCTGGGCCAAAACTCGATTTCCTCTACTGGGACAGCACCCAGTTTCTCCGAGAGGAAGATCTCCCCCCCCCCCACATTGGCATATGCTCTGCATATCTCCAAGGGTTAACGTCAGAGAAAGCGGGGAGATCCCTGACGTTTAGCTTCTTCGGGGCTAAACGTGTTGCAACCAGCTGATGCATTTCCGTCCGAAGAGAAGGTTCTTTCTCGGACAATTTCTTCTGAATGTCCTGCACCATAGACAGCAGCGAGTGCAACGTACCCGTGATGGAATCTAGCTGGGGTGTAGTAGATGAAGTCGAAGGCATCGGCTCAGTCACCGTGGCTGAAGATACTAAAATCGTTTCGGTCTTATCGACTCCAGCCTCAGGAGGTACGTCATCATCCTGCTCCAGTTCTTCCAGTAGGAGATTGTTCTTAGTCTCCTCTGAGACAACCGACATGTTGTCATCTAAATGGATGCCCTTCAAGGCGTCCATGACAACAGATTCCATCGGAATCTGTACTAGGAGAATCTCGGGTTGAGCCTGGGGAATGATTGCATCCGCAGATGCCCTAGGGAAAAGACAGTCCCTCATCCTCTCATTAGGAAAATATGGGCCAGAGGTGTTTTTCTGAAAACCCCTGACCCATTTTCGCAGCGTGTCCCTTGCTGCATCCCTTGACTCAGTAGACTTTTGATCATCAAAAGCCTCTTTTACCAGTTTGTCACAAATGATACATACCTGTGGATCCCAGTATTTGAGAGCTCCCTGGGCGACTGCGCAGCGAGCATGGGCCCTTCACACGTCATGGCCGTAGAAGTTCTTGCTACGGACCCTGCAAAAACTGTTCCCGCACTCGGGATGCTCAACCTGTAAAGAAAGAAAGCATATAAGTATTCGGTGAAATTCTCAGATTTCAGCATACATATTTTTTTTATTTTTATTTATTTTTTTTTTAAATATTAGCTTGGATAGAGTAAGCTAGAAGATAGGAAAGACACCTACACCTACTTGTGTTTCCTGTCCAGCCCATTGCTATGACCTCCTCCAATATTGAACAATAAATTCTTAATGAATTTTGTATGGGAAGATAATATCCTTTGATATAAAGTGTCTTCTTAACACAATGTCCCAGGTTTAATATTGGGGGTAAATTAGTGGTTGATAACCATTAAGTGGTAGAGAGGATCATTCTCTTATATGTGATGGTCTCACAATAGGCTGCCCATGAAGCACCTTGTAGGTTGGAAAAAACTTTGTGGGGCTACAGCAATGACTGGCGGCAGTATGCCGCCAGACCTGCCGGGCTTGCCGGCATATGCTGGGCCTTCCGGCACATTCCGGGCCTGTCGACATATGACGGGCCTGCCTGCATATGCCGGCCTTGCCGACAAATGCGGGTCTATTCTGGGCTATTGAAGGCAGTTACTGTCTTCAGATCTATACTTTGGGTGGCCGACTGCCGGCCGACAACTTAGTTGCCGGCCACTGGTCATAGTATGCTTAATGTCGTTGGGTTATCGCTCAGCGACACCCCCGGCAAGTGGCAGCAGAGTAACTGCCCTTCCGACAGACAACCAACATGGCCGCCAACAGCTATAAGCTGCCAGCGGCCGGCCCAGTATATGGAAAGGTAGAGAAAAAGAGAGAGGATGGAGGAAGGCAAAGGCTCAGCCTTGCCGGCCTACATCCCGAATGAGGGTTCAAGTGGAAGGGGGAATTATATTCGGGCTTCCACCCAACTATATCCCATTCATATGGGCTATGGAAGGCAGTCCAAGGGAGGACTGAAGAACACTCTAATGATTATGAGGGTACCTGCCGGCAGCCGGCCCGGCCGGCAGCAGACAGGGAGCCTCAGGCCAGTTGTATAGATTACTCTTAGGGTCAAATATAGAATGACAGCCAAGGAGGGTGATGGTTCATCCAACACAAAAGAGACAGTGGGGAAGGGGGAAAAGTCCTATAAGTAAGGTAATACCCGATGGCATTACCCAACTTAAAGGATTCTGATCTCATAAGGTAACCTCAAGTAGGGGAAATCATTTCTACCGGTTGGGTTAGTCAAGTGAGAAAGCGGCCATAGGACACAATCTCGCAAAAGAACAGGATCTCGTACCAGGTATCTTAGGCAATGAAGAAATAATTTTTTCGGTCTAAGATCACTAGCACAGGCCTGTATGCTAGACTGAGGAAGGAGGAATTGTAAAACAAAAAACCTCCACGTATACTCAAGGGAGGCCTAGCCTTCTGTATAGACAACTTAACCTGACTCTGAAAATCATTTCACCGCGACAGTAAGATGCCTAACACAGACTTTACTCTGATTTCCTATTCTAACTCAAAAACTGCCTCAGTGGTTAAGAGAAAGAAATGAAACACCCCAGTAAACTTTGCCAGAACTCAGTTCACAGCAAAGCTAACTGAGGGTAGCTTAGGCTTATCAGAGGGAAGGGGAATTGCTCTTAAATCTCACCAAGAGATTGGTATCGACTTAGAAGGTATAGGAGGCATCAACCTCACAAGAGCAATTAGGGATATGTATGAAAGTATACTAAAGCCCCTAGGCTAGTAAGTCTAGGAGCATAGAGAATCGTTCACCGAAACTCTCTTGTATACTATCTTAGAACAGGAAATTTTATGCAGTAATATCTTAATGGTATAAAATATTGCCTGAGCTTTAATAAAACTTTACCAGGAAGGTTATATCATACATGAAGTGTGAAGGTGCCTATTTACAGTACAGTAGGAGTGTCGAGAGCGTTGTCTCTTTAACGACTCTCTTATATTATTGCCACTTTTTCCCCCTCGAAGCGGAAACGCTATTAGGGGTGTAGATAGCTATGAGACGTGTCAAGAATACGTCCTCTGATTACGCGATATCCAATTTTAAGGGATATTTGCTCCAGGAGCTAGAAATCTGGATACTTTTGGTATATTGTATGGGATATATCACTGTAGTCAAATATAACCTAGGAAGCTACTAATGAAGGAACTTCCCTAAGGACGACATGGCCCGAGCCCAAAAAACTCCTTACAGTGGAGTTCAAGGTAACCACGCCCCAGCGTAGTAAGAAGCGTGGACGATGGGCAGTGACTGATCTTGGATATGAGGGCTGCGACATGCACTTGGGTCAAGAGCCCATGAAGGTGATACAGCGAGTGCCCCTTAGATCCATGAAAGGTGCTAAAGCGGAGCCCACAACTGGAAGACAAATTGCTAACTGACATTGACCTTGGGGAAATACCTTGGTTAAGTGAGGAGGGCCAGGAGTCTTCTTCTCCCGCCCCGTATCCGAGAATGCTCCCCATATAAGGTAATGCTGCTTACCACCACAGGGATTAGAGTTATCCAAAACACCAGGCCAGAGGTCTCAGAAGAGGCAAAAAGTGAAGCAACCATCAGCCCAGAGACCCTAAGGAGTCAGACACTGCTCAGCTGATTCCAGCTGTTGGATGAGATGTTGGTAAATCACAGGGCACCCGCCTACTTGAACAAGGTGGAAATAAATAACCCCTCTAAAGATGAGTTCCAGTTAAAGGATGAGGTGCCCCTCAAGCTCACCCGAGGTTCTCACGATCCTGTTAAGGTCTCATGCCGGCAAATATTTGTCCCTCGTAATTTCTGCTTGTCGGTGCTACGCATGGCCCATGAGGGACTGGGAGGACACTTTGGGGTAACGTGTGCTACCCAGCTGATCCAGCATCAGTTCTGGCTGGGCTTGCGTGAGATTGTTAAGGCTTACGTAGCCCCCTGCAATTCTTGCCAAGTCTCCGGTAGCTCTAAGCAAATAGTGCCAAGGGCATCTCTCCATCTAATCCCATCCATAGGTGTCACAAAATTGACATAATTCTTTTATTGGCTTGGCTTCCTAGCTCCATTTCAGAGAAACGAGGGATTCCACTTCATGGCAGAGGAGTCACGACTTCTGACCATACTCGTAACTCCTTTTCGGCTTCACCAGGTGCAAGCAGGAATTCTCAACTCTGGGGTTTATTTAAATGGCAGCTTAAATTTCTTCCAGTCAAGGGAAAACCTCCAAACTCTAGAGAAAGAGCTCTTAGGCATGGGCTTATCTCTTGAGCATCTTGGATCCTATCATGCTGACCATGTGTTCCTACTGACAGTCCTAACAGCCCAGAACCCTCTAACCTACTTGACTAAGCTACGTAATAAGAATGAAGGGCTTATGAGGTGGGGCATAGACCTCCAGAACTACAACTAGAAGGTCGAGCGCCTAAAGAGCTCAGATGAGAGAGTAGCAGATGTGCTCTCCCGGCATTAGTGCCCAATGAACAGTGCCATGTCCATAACACGTAGTCATAGTCAGTAGGCTAATTGAGGTTGTATGAAAAAAAAATTATGGCCTTGGTGTCTTCCGAGGTAGATAAACTTAAGCCATCTAGGCCTCAGTAGTTGCATTTAATTTATTTTTATGTACTTATTTTATCTTTTGCATATGATTTGTCCTTTGCTTTAATTTTCATGACTACCACTGCACTGAGCCACAACTTTAATTACTATTGCATTTTCCAATTTTTTGTTGTTGCTTCACAGCCTGCATGCTTACTTTTATGTGACACTTAAAGTTAATACATTATCAAAATAAAGTAAAATTATGACCCTAGCTGCAGCTTAGAAACCAATTCATTATCATGGTGAGACTCACTGTGGGAGGAGTCATTAAGGCTAATGGCTTCAGACCTTGCTTGCAGAGTTCTTGTCCTGTTTTAGGACAAAATCTCTGTTAAAATGGGGGGCTGTTTTTCAAGACGGTCATTGCGCAAATTTTTTTCAAACAAAAGACCCGAACCCGCAAGGACCGGTTGACATGCCACAAGTGCTGGGACCCTACCCAGAGCCTCACCCACCCCCAACCATCCTATACCAGTCTACTCCTCTTAGGTCTCATTTTAGACATCTTCAAAGCACGTGGCCGCTCAATGCCGCAACAAAGGAACCATTGAGAGGTCAGGAGGCCTATTGAAGGGGGGTGTCGGAAGACGAGACCAAGGTCGATGACCAATAGGTCGGTGGTCAGGCAAATATACCTCCCCCCACAAATTTAGGGGCTGAGAGCAGTCAACTCAACCTAGGAACGGATGGGCATCCTTCTTCGCTCTCCAACCTCCATCTGAGCAGGAGCTGTGATACGTTCTCCACAAGGGAGGAAACAGAGTCCTTTTTATTAAGGAAAGATGTCTGTTTGAGTATCTCAACCTCATCATCCTTATACAGCCCTTCTTTATCACATCCCATCCATATATCCTTACGAATGATCCTACCCACTGAACCTTTTTTATCCCATTTCTCATATCCCAACCAGGTGTGCTGTTTGCTTCTAACCTTAATTAATTCACCCTGTGACAGTGTTGATTCCCACGTGATTGTGGTTATACTCCTAAGTTTAGCAATTTCACTTTATTTGCTTAAAGGTTTTAACCATACGACACCATAGTTTTCCTAGCCTGTAGAAGTAAGTGATCGGTTAATAATTAAATTTATTTAACTTTCCAGGGAATTAAATAGCTGTGCTAAACCATCGCCCACGGTCCAAAAATTCCACGTGAGCATGTTGTACCATAAATCAACAATATCTTCCCTCCTTGTGCTCCCCTTTTAAACAGTGCTGTGAAACATATTATTGTATATATATATATATATATATATATATATATATATATATATATATATATATATATATATATATATATATATATATATATATATATATATATATATATATATATATATATATATATATATATATATTCAAATAAGCTATATAAATTTTTGATACATTAATGTCTGGATTCTCTTAACGACCTCGAGATAAGAGCCCCGGGCGAAATCACACAAAGACAAGATATTGTGCCTGGCCGGGAATCGAAACATGGTCAGCAAGCTTATATAGACAGTGACTAAACCACTTGGCCAAGTGGTTTAGTCACTATCTATACGAGCTTGCCGGCCAGGATTCGATCCCCGGCCGGGCATAAGCTCTTGTCTTTGAGTGACTTCGCCTGCTCTGATCCCGAGGTTGTTAAGAGAATCAAGACATTAATGTATCAAAAAATTTATATGGCTTATTTGAATGTGCAAAATTTATCATATATATATATATATATATATATATATATATATATATATATATATATATATATATATATATATATATATATATATATATTTTATTTTATCGGAATTCCTTATCTTATTGCCGACTGGCCACCTTACCATTCTTCTTTGGTGTTGCCCTGTGTTTTGTAAGCAAGGCCGG
>NC_090756.1:57570659-57575659 GCF_036898095.1 Palaemon carinicauda
TATAGGTATATATATACATATATAATTATTATTAAATATATATATATATATATATTATATATGTCTGTGTGTATATATATATATATATAATATATATATATATAATATATATATATGGAAATATGTTTTGTAGCCATCTTAGTTTTGGTCTCTACCGGCCTCCTTCCTTCCGGTGTCGATTCCAAAAACCTTACAGGATATCGCTCTTCTCCATTCTTTTGACATATCCAAACCATCTAAGCTGTCCTCTCTCCACAAAATCCAGAATCCCCTCCACTCCCAGTTCTCTTCTAATATCTTCATTTCGTAGTCTATCAGTCCTTGTCACACCTTTTTATGTGTCTTAAGGCTTTCATTTCAGCTGCTTGGAGTTGGCTTCTAGTTCTTGATGTTAATGTCCATGATTCATGGCCATAAGTCAATATTGGTCTTAAAATAGCTAGGTATATTATGGTTTTCAATTTGCGAGGTATTTTTCTGTCTTTCTTTAGTGGTAGAGCAGATACAAATTGTTACTGAATTTCTGAACTCGGGTAGTTATTTCCAGTTTTGGATAGTTTTGGTCACAAAACTCCACTCCTAAGTATTTGAAATTTCTAACTGTTTCTATGTATGACCCTTCTAATTCTACATCTACGTTGTTTGGTGTTCGTGATAGGTGCATAATCTGTCTTATCCTTTTGATCCGCATTCCATTTGCTGTTAAGACCGCATTCCAGTTGTTTGACGTTTTCTTGGAGAGCTTCTACTTTGGGGGC
This sequence comes from Palaemon carinicauda, assembly GCF_036898095.1. Taxonomy (NCBI): domain Eukaryota; kingdom Metazoa; phylum Arthropoda; class Malacostraca; order Decapoda; family Palaemonidae; genus Palaemon; species Palaemon carinicauda. The sequence goes on from NC_090756.1 coordinate 57,571,418, forward strand.
TATCATTGCATGGTCATCTGCATACAGAAGGTTGATGATCATATATTCAGCTTCGTCCTCGCCTCGTTCCCTCATACATTTATCTAGGAACAATATAAAAAGAAGTGGAGAAAGGACGCTGCCTGTCTTACTCCTGATTCAATTTCAAACCAATCTTCATTCTCTTGATTTGTTTTACTCTGGATTTGATGTTTTGATAGGTCTTATAAATTGCTCTTATAAGTTTTTCAGGAATTCCATAGTAAGGGTCTTTTAGGCATCCCATATTTTCATTCTTGTACTTTATCAAAAGCCTTTTCTAGGTCTATAAAAATCAATATATCTGTCCCTGTTCCATTCCCAGCTTTCTCGAATATCATCTTGAGTGAGAAAATCATATCGGTTGTCCCTCTTCCTTGCCCGAAACCACTTTGCCATTCCCCAGCTTTGGTTTCAACATATCCTCTCAATCTGGTTTCAAGTATTCTTTCATATACTTAAAGCGTGTGACATTAGGGATATTCCTCTATAATTGCGGCAATTTTTCTTGTCACCTTTTTTATAGATTGGGCATAATAATCTCTTTTCCAGTCTTCAGGTGGTATTTGTCCATTCCAGAGTATGTCCATTAGTTCCAGCAGCCAAATGACTCCATCCTCACCCATGTTTTTAAGGAGCTCTGCAGGTATTGTATCCACTACAGGGCCTTACCATTTCTCCATCCTCTTGAGGGCATTTTCTACTTCCTGTGTTGTTATGTGCAGGTTCTGCATCCCCAACCACATCAAATTCTACATGTTCTTCAAGGTCATCATTTTCATTGTTTAGTATTGTTTCAAAGTGATGCTCCATCCTAATTAAATTTCTCGGGGTTAAGTTAAAATTGTCCCATCCATAGGGTCTTTCATTACATAAGTGGTGGTTGGCTCCCTTTCTATAGTTTTTAGCAGTGCTATATATATGAGTTTTCTAGTACCTTGGAGATCATTTCCTAGATCTTCCCTATTCTTTCCCAGGTTCTCTTTTTGTTTGGCTTTTATTCTTTCTGTTTTTCTCAAGGCTTCTTTATAATTATTGTGATCTTCCAACCTCAAAGTTTTTCATCAATTTTTCTGAAAAGTTTCATTTTATTTGTAACAGCAGACTTAAGTGTGGAAGTCCACAAGCAGTTTGTTTTTCCTCCTACCTCGAACTCTTTTCTTCTGCACTGTATTATTAGCAGCGCTATTACAGCCATCTTAAAGTGTCTCCATTTTTCATTGGGTCGTTGCTCTCCTGTTGCATATATATAATATATATATATATATATATAAACACACACACACACACACATATATATATTATATATATATATATATATTTATATATACACGTATATATATACATATATATATAAAATATATATATATATATATATATATATATACATATAATATATATATATAGTATATATATATATGTATATATAAAAATGTATATGTAATATGTATATATATATATATAAATATATATATATATATATATATATATATACATATATATATATATATATATATATATATATACATATATATATATTATATATATATATATGCTTAAGATATATATATATATATATATATATATTATATATATATATATATATATACATATATACACACACATATATATATATATATATGTATATATACATATTTATATATATAATATTATATATATATATGTATATATAACAGTATATAGATATATACTATATATATATATATACTGTATATATACATATAGTATATATATACTATATATATATAGATATATATATATATATATATATATATATCAAGACTTCTTTGTTCAGAATAATTCAATATTAAGTCATTAGTAGCCTTGCCCATTGATATTCTTTATAAAGACCATTTGAATGAATTTGATACGACGGTATTTAGTAGAATTCTCCGTAACATTTCGTATAAAGTTATCTAAAGACATATAGTTACATACCTAAGTTATACTCCATAAAATATCAAAAAGTAAAAAAAGGTAGTGCAAACATAGGATGAAGGACATTATTATTATTATTATTATTATTATTATTATTATTATTATTATTATTATTACCTCGCCAAAAAAAGTTCACAACTGCTTGTCCGTTTGTCTGTTTGTTTGTTTGTGAGCAACTTCTGAAAACAATTTTTTTATAGAGTAGCGAAACTTTCAGAGATTCAAATTTTAATGACCTAGGTCAAAGGCCAAGGTCAAGTCGAGCAAAGATTGACAGAATTAACCCCAAGATCACATAAGGTTGTCACAAACACTTCAGATACGTCTTCTGTCTAAATTGATCCCGGGAAAGGCAATATGGTTCTGAGAAATAAGCTGCCGTGGTGGAGGTCTGCTCTTTCTGATAGCTTTTTTAAACTTATTTAAAGTTAATTATTATTGTTATTGTTGTTGTTGTTGTTATTGTTCTTCTCTTCTTCTTCTCCTCCTTCTTCTTCTTCTTCTTCTTCTTATTATTTTTATTATTATTATTATTATTATTACTATTATTATTATTATTAGTTAAGCCAACACCCTAGTTCGAAAAGGATCAAGGGCTCCAGCATGGAAAAATAGCCCAGTGAGGAAAAGAAATAAATAAACTACGGAGAAATAATGAACAAGTAATAATATGATATTTTAATTGATTCAGGTCCATTTAAACGGTTTCAATCACTTAATTCGACGCTTAAGCCAGAAGACTAGATCAGAATTGATTAGTAGTATAAACTACGACGTATTCTCTGTAGAATTTGGGAAGAGGTTTTTCGAATGTCAGTCTACTTTAGATTACAGGGATCGAGTCTGTTCTCTCTCTCTCTCTCTCTCTCTCTCTCTCTCTCTCCTCTCTCTCTCTCTCTCTCTCTCCATTCCTTTTATATTACATCTAAATTTCGGGAATGAACAGCCTGTTTAAAATCAAGCCTTCACAATATTGCCTGTTATTATTTTTATCATTTTTATTATTATTATTATTATTATTATTATTATTATTATTATTATTATTATTATTATTATTATTATTATTATTATTAGCTAAGCTACAACCCTAGATGGAAAAACAGGATGTTCTAAGCCTAAGGGCTCCAATTTGGTGAATAGTCCAGTAAGGAACGGAAATAAGGAAACAAACTGAATAGTATGCCTGAGAGTACCCTTAAGCAGAACTGTACCCTAAGACAATCGAAGACCATGGTATAGTGTTTATGCCACTACCTAATTTTGTTTTAAAATTTACTTACATAAGTTTCAGAACATCATTATTCATCTTTTGAGACAATTTTAAAGTAAATCGTTGCATGTTTTTAAAGTGAATTTGTTCTGGATTATAAATAAGAAGCTCTTTCCTGTCGTTTTACCAGTTAGTTTATATCAAAGGCCATAATTTTGAATCATGTTTCAAATCATATACAACCGAAGGAGAAAAGATCATGACAAGAAAAAGACGCTAAACATAGACCAGAAGTTCACGGAAGCACGCATCTAAATCCGGTATTACAAGAATACAGCGTGATTATGATAGGCTTGTAATCATTTGTTTTACATACCTGTCTGTGTGTTCGTGATTTGCATAACTCCAACACTTTTAGTCCGATCTTATACAAAAAGGTGGCGGATTGGCCATAATCCAAAGACAATTTGATTAGATGTTGGGATTGATTGGGTCAAAAATCAATGTCAAGGTCATGATAAGGTAAAAAACGTCTATTTTACCATATCGTGGCCAATTTTTTTCTCATTTGTATGAAAAAAAAAAAAGTTTCCCAGGTAACAAATGTGGCCTTGGCGAAGGTATGCCACTCTACCGAGTGCCCGTTCTAGTTCTGTGTTAGTTATAGTTTTGTGTTTATTGTAGAACATAAAATAAAAATCATAGATTATGATAAAAAATTTATTGATTGAAAACAAATTTAGTGTTCTTTATTCAAAACAACACTAGTTTGGTATCGAGTATGAATATTCCCACATTGGCTGAAATCTATATCAAAGAGGATATTTTTTTATTCTTTAAGAGAAACTCGAAGTACAGTTAGAATATGTATACACACACACACACACACACACACACACACATATATATATATATATATATATATATATATATATATATATATATATATATATATGTGCAACAAAAAATGCAGAAGTTTCTAGAGCACTGCAGGAAAACGGTGTCAGACATATCATTATTGTTGTCTGGGGTTTAGCCATGTTTCATTACCATAC
>NC_090756.1:57580659-57585659 GCF_036898095.1 Palaemon carinicauda
AATAATAATAATAATAATAATAAACACTATATAAATAAGTTACTATAACTCAAATATCAACTTGGGAGTAATGGAATGTACAAAAGTCAAACCACAAAAGTGATTAAATAACTTCATATAAAATAAGATGTTTCCCCTCCCCATCATTATCATCACCATCACATCATCTTATCCGTCCAGTCCTCCCTATCAAGTCTCTCATTGCATCTTCGAGGCATCATCCAGAAAGCGATCTTAAATTTCAGACACCTGTCAATGAGGAACCACAGTAATTCGTTTCTCGAGGCTCAATGTCCAGGAAATTCCACTTTCAGAGAGTAAAGTAACTTCGGAGGATACTCTTAGATGAGGAAGGATATAGGAGAGAGTGGAAAGGGAAAGAGAAGGATGTAAAAGGAGATGTGAAGGAGAGAAGGATGTAGGAGGAGAAACCGAAACGAGGAGGAAGGAAGTCATGAAATTGTTATAATATAATGGCGAACGTAAATTTTAATATGACCTGTGAGAAGAAGTGGAGACGTTTGATATTACTCTTGCTGTTCACCTGGCAATAGTACCGCACATGTATCACACACGGTCGTATGGTATCATTTGTGTTTTTTATATATTGTCTGTCTCACCTCGCACTTATATCCTGTTATTGCCTGTATATGATTTTTTCAATTTGTTAAATTTTTTGTGACCTTCTTTCACTGAGCCTGTTATCATAAAAGCTCGCTGTCTGTTGGAATAAAGTTAGTTGGATTTATACCGTCTCTCAGTTTCACTTAACTTGGTGCTTGCATAAGAGAATTTTTTTGCTGATAAAATAAGGACAATAAGAAAAAAATATATGTATATAAAATAGAATATGTATATAAAAATAGAATATATATATATTATATATATATATATATATATATATATGTATATATGTATATATATACATATATATATATATATATATATATATAATATATATATTTATATTTATATATTATATATATATATATATATATACTGTATATATACATATACATTATATATATATATATATATATATATATATATATATATGAATATATATATATATATATATATATATATATGTATATGTATATATATATATATATATATTATATATATACATATATATGTGTGTGTGTGTATACAATAATATGTTTAACAACACTATTAAAAAAGAGGAGCCCAAAGAGGGAGATAATGTTGATTCAAGGCACAACGTGCTCACGTGGAGTTCTTGGACCGTGGATGATGGTTTAGCACAGCTATTTAATTCCCTGGAAAGTGAAATAAATTTAATTATTAACCGATCACTTACTTCTACAGGCTCAGAAAACGATGAAGTCGTATGGTTAAAACCTTTACGCAAATAAAATGAAAGTGCAGAAGTTAGGACTTTAAACACAATCATATGGGAATCAACACTGTCACAGGGTGAATTAATTAAGGCTAGAAGGAAAAGCACACCTGGTAGGGATATGAGAAATGGGATAAAAAGGGTTCAGTGGGTAGGATCATTCGTAAGGATATATAGATGGGATGTGATAAAGAAGGGCTGGATAAGGATGATGAGGTTGAGATACTCAAACAAACATCTTTCCTTAATAAAAAGGACTCTGTTTCCTCCCTTGTTGAGAATGTATCACAGGTCCTGCTCAGATGGAGGTTGGAGAGCGAAGAAGGATGCCCATCCGTTCCTAGGTCGAGTTGACCGCTCTCATTCCCTAAAATGGGGGGTAGGTATATTTGCCTGACTGCCGTCCTATTGGTCATCTGCCTTGGTCTCGTCTCGCGACACCCCCCCTCAATACGCCTCTGGACCTCTCCGTGGTTCCTTTGTTGCGGCGTTGAGCGCCACGTGCTTTGAAGATGTCTGAAATGAGACCTAAGAGGAGTAGACTGGCATACGATGGTTGGGGATGGGTGAGGCTCTGGGTAGGTTCCCAACACTTGTGGTATGTCAACCGGACCTTGTGGGCGGGTTTTTTTTGTTTGAAAAAAATAGCACAATGACCATCCTGAATAAAAGCCCCCATTTTAGCAGAGATTTTGTCCTAAAACAGAACAAGTACTCTACAAGCAAGGTCTGAAGCCATTAGCTTTAATGACTCCTCCCACAGTGAGTCTCACCACGATAATGAATTGATTTCTAAGCTGCAGCTAGGGTCATAATTTTACTTTATTTTGATAATATATTAACTTTAAGTGGAATATAAAAGTAAGCATGTTGGCTGTCAAACAATAACGAAAAATTTTAAAATGCAATAGTAATTAAAGTTGTGGCCCAATGCAGTGGTAGTCATGAAAATTAAAGCAGAGAATAAATCATATGCAAAAGATAAAATAAATACATGAAAATTAATTAAATGCAACTACTGAGGCCTAGATGGCTTAAGTTTATCTACCTCGGGAGACACCAATGCCATAAATTTTTTTTCATACAACCTCGATTAACCTACTGACTATGATTACGTATTATGGACATGGCACTGTCAATTGGGCACTAATGCTGGGTGAGCACATCTGCTACTCTCTCATCTGAGCTCTTTAGGCGCTCGACCTTCTAGTTGTAGTTCTGGAGGTCTATGCCCCACCTCATGAGCCCTTTATTCTTATTGCGTAGCTTAGTCAAGTAGGTTAGAGGGTTATGGGCTGTTAGGACTGTCAGTAGGAACACATGGTCAGCATGATAGGATCCAAGATTCTCAAGAGATAAGCCCATGCCTAAGAGCTCATTCTCTAGAATTTGGAGGTTTTCCCATGACTGGAAGAAATTTAAGCTGCAATTTAAGTAAACCCCAGAGTTGGGAATTCCTGCTTGCACCTGGTGAAGCCGAAAAGGAGTTACGAGTATGATCAGAGGTCGTGACTCCTCTGCCATGAAGTGGAAATCCTCGTTGCTCTGAAATGGAGCTAGGAAGCCAAGCCAATAAAAGAATTATGTCAATTCTGTGACACCTATGGATGGGATTAGTTGGAGATATGCCCTCGGCACTATTTCCTTAGAGTTAACGGAGATTTGGCAAAAATTGCAGGAGACTACGTAAGCCTTGACAATCTCACGCAAGCCCAGCCAGAACTGATGCTGGATCAGCTAGGTAGCACATGTTACCCCAAAGTGTCCTCCCAGTCCCTCATGGGCCATGTGTAGCACCGACAAGCAGAGATTACGGGGGACAAATACTTGCCAGCACGAGACCTTAACAGGATCGTGAGAACCTCGGGTGATCTTGAGGGGCACATCATCCTTTAGCTGGAACCCATCGTTAGAGGGGTTATTTATTTCCCCCTCGTTCGAGTAGGCGGGTGCCGTGTGATTTACCAACATCTCATTCAACAGCTGGAATCTGCTGAGCAGTGTCTGACTCCTTAGGCTCTCTGGACTGATGGTTGCCTCACCTTATGCCTCCTCTGAGACCTCTGGCTTGGTGTTTTGGGTAGCTCTATTCCCTGTGGTGGTAAGCAGCATTACCGTATCTGGGGAGCATTCTCGGATACGGGGCTAAGACTCGTTGGCGGGAGAAGAAGACTCCTGGCCCTCCTCACTTAACCAAGGTATTTCCCCAAGGTCAATATCAGTAAGCAATTTGTCTTCCGGTTGTGGGCTCCACTTTAGTACCCTTCATGGACCTGAGGGGCACTCGCTGCACCACCTTCTTGGGCTCTTGACCCAAGGGCATGTCGCAGCCCTCATATCCGAGATCAGATACTGCCCATCGTCCACACTTCTTACTACGCTGGGGCGTGGTTACCTGGAACTCCACTGCAAGGAGTTTTTTGGTGACTTCTTCAATACACTGGACCTTGCTGCAGTTGTCCTGCTGGGCTTTGACCCATTGGGTTAAGGTAGCGAGTTATTGAGCTTGGCTAATTTGATGTCCATTTCCTGCTTCTTTAATTCATACGCTCTCTCTCTTTTATACTGCATCCTTTCTTGTTCTGCTCTTCTTCGGGAATTGGCTTCATTCGTGAATTCCTGCACAAACCTTTGCAATGCCTCTCCCTCATAGCCTTGTTATTCTGCTAAATCTACAAATGCACTGACCTCAGCAGCAGTCATTTCGCTAATTTTTTTTGTGGAGAGAGCAACCAGATCAGGATACGATGTTGACCATGTAAGAAGTTACACGGATGGGAAAGACGCTCTAGCCTACGCAAGAGTCTCATGGAAGAAAAGATAAAGATGGATCTTGACAAAATGTACACTGGCTGTAAAGAATACCTCCCAGGAAAGACCTATGGCCGAATAGTGAACCTCACAAATAATTAAACAGAAGTCTAACTTGAAAAACAGGGAGCACGCCAATAGGTGGTCACATAGGCAGTCTGGTTACAATGCGCCTAAAAATAAATAAACAAGAAATTCACCAGGAATCACAGCGATAGGAGATCCGGAATGCTAAACTTGAAAGAAATGGAATCACAGCAATAGGTGATCCTGTAAACTAAACTTAAAAAAAAATGGAATCACAACTATGGGCGACCCTCTATGCTAGACATAAAAAAAAAATGGAATCACAACAATAGGTGACCCTCTACGCTCGACATGAAAACACTGTATTCACAACGATGTGTGACCGTCTATGCTAGTCATAAAAAAATGGAATCACAACGATGGGAGACCCTCTATGCTAGTCATAACAAAAATAAATCAAAACAATGGGTGACCCTCTATGCTATTCATAAAAATAATGGAATCACAACGATGGGGGACCCTCTATGCTAGTCATATAAAAAATGGAATCACAACGATGGGTGACCCTCTATGATAGTCATGAAAAATAAAAAAAAAATGGAATCACAGGGATGAGTGACCCTCTATGCTAGTCATAAAAAAAAATGGAATCACAACGATGGGTGACCCTATATGCTAGTCATAGTAAAAAATGGAATCCCCACATTGTGTGACCATCTATGCTAGACATAAAAAAATGGAATAAACACGATGTGTGACCATCTATGCTAGACATAAGAAAAATGGAATCCCCACGATGCAT
>NC_090756.1:57590659-57593159 GCF_036898095.1 Palaemon carinicauda
ATTCTTTCATATGAGGAGTGAAAGAAATGACCGAGTAGTTTCAGAATAAGATTGTTGACGTGCCTAAAGGAAAACCAGGAGACAGGCAGTGAGGGTGAGCGGACGGTGGGAATTTCTAAAAGGAAGATCTTGGCTTATTCAAGACCTATTTTATAGTTCTCTTCTTACTTTTTTTCCAGCCGTTCCTGATCTTTCTTTTTTTCCATTGTTTTGGATCTCATTCTTCATTTTCCAATTTGGGTTGTAGGTTATCTAGTAATAATAATAATAATAATAATAATAATAATAATAATAATAATAATAATAATAATAATAATAATAATAATAATAAATAAGTTTGACTATGATATGGAAAGCAAATCTTTTTCAATATATATATATATATATATATATATATATATATATATATATATATATATATATATATATATATATATATATATATATATATATATATATATATATATATATATATATATATATATATATATATGAGTGTGTGTATGTATGTTTATGTATGGGTATGTGTGTGTTTATAATCATATAAAAGTTATAATCATGTGAACGTAAATCCTTTCACACAAAATCCATTGCAAATAAAGGGCCAACCGTCAACTCAGAAAATTGCAACAATCAACACCAAATTCATAGCTCTATCAAAGACGGTTATTCCCAATAGTCTGTTTACTTATTAACAGAATAAATAAACAGAAAAGTGTATTCTCTTATATTCTCAAGGGGAGAGCTGGCAGGAATTGGCCGGAATTCTATATCAAGAGAAGGAGGTTATAAGTTTGTTTATTCTAGTTTTTATTCGTTGCCTGGGAATTATTCTATATTTGTTTTATGTTGTTGTTTTATTGAACGTAATATTAGTCTCTTCCACCTGACATTGGATGGAATGCGATTTCACGCACATGCGCAGACACACCTTGAGGAATATACACGTGTTAGATATCTACATAGGACACATACACACACACACACACATATATATATATATATATATATATATATATATATATATATATATAAGAGAGAGAGAGAGAGAGAGAGAGAGAGAGAGAGAGAGAGAGAGAGAGAGAGAGAGAGAGAGAAGTTTATTAACTACTACTCGAAAGAATTCTCATAAACCCTGATACAAAGTCACAAATATAGCCCCATTAATGTCAAACTCTTTCCACATTCAACCGAAAAGCCCAGATTTATAATCAAGATCGCCATCACCTTTGCATATATTCAAAACTAGGCCTACTACTATGAGGAGCTTGGACTATTCTCCTCTGTCTGAATAGTCTTTAAATATTCTGATACATTGTCGAAGGCACCGCTGTTTACAAAAGAAGAAACTGTTGGCAACGCTGCTTGTTATTAAGCTTGTAAATCCGTGATCAAAAGCAGTTTTATTAATTTTACGAGGTGCTGTTAAGTAATCAACAATGTGTTTCTATACAGCACTTCGGAAAATGGATAAAAATGTTTACAAGCTCAGCAACTTTGTTTTACAGGAATCGTTGCCAACAGTTTCTCTTTTGCTAAACACAGCGTGACCTGCTTCATTGGACAGCTGCCACACGTCTCCTTAACTTCACATATAAAGTGTGAAGGAAATAATGAAGTCATATGTACTGTTTTTTTTTTGGTAAATGGAGAGAATGAAAGGCATAAGATCATACAATCTCTAGGCTAGTGCAGTGGTGGAGTTTTCGCCTATCATTTGCTTGGCAGCAGATCGAGCCTAGCCTGGGACCGTGAGTTAAAGGTTTTTTGCTGTGGTTGGTCATTGCAGTAGAGGTTTGGGCTTTCCGGGCTGACGTAATAGTGAGCATCTATTCTGATGAATCTGGAACTGAAACCAGACACCTTCAACCTTTAACTTCTTAGTCACAAAATGTTATAACGTAGAATATACAAATTATTCAATATGCTAAATAATCCACACTATTTCAGACTTGAACCATAAACCTTAAAGACTCAACTTTCTAGATGGCGAAAGAAGCCGTAGAAGCATAAAGATTCCCAGAAATCGATCGGAAATGTCAGATCGGCAGGGAACACCACCGTAGCGAGTCGCTACAGATAAAGGAATGACCGCCAGAGGGAGTTGGCGCGGTTTTGATACAATTGTAGTAGGGGAACTAGGGTAATCTTTGTTGCGGTTACCCTTCTACTCTGCCATGTTTTCACCTTAGAGCCTAGAGGCGTAAAGGCTATTCGGGGTGCAGATTGCCATGTGGCGTGTCAAGAATACGTCCCCCGATGATATACGATACCCTTGGGAGTAATCTTAAAGGTACTCGTGCCAGAAGTTAGAATTCTGTGAAACCTTTGGTTTGAATCTCTGGGAATATCACTGTAGTCATATATCATATATACCCTTCGGAAGCTAATAAAGGAACCTTCCATTAGGGCGTCAGGGCTTGAACCCCCCCCCAAAAAAAAAAGAAAAAAAAAAAAATAAAAATATATATATATATATATATATATATATATATATATA
>NC_090756.1:57595659-57603159 GCF_036898095.1 Palaemon carinicauda
TAAATATATATATATATATATATATATATATATATATATATATATATATATATATATATATATATATATATATATATATATATGTATGCATATATATATATATATACAAATATACATAATATATATATATATATATATATATATATATATATATATATATATATATATATATATATATGTATGTATATATATATATATATATATATATATATATATATATACATATATATATATATATATATATATGTATATATATATATATATATATATATATATATATATATATATATATATATATATATATATATGTATATATATATATATATATATATATATATATATATATATATATATATATATATATATATATATATATATATATATATATATATATATATACGTGCATATATCTATATATAAATAAATAAACATATATATATATATATATATATATATATATATATATATATATATATATATATATATATATATATATATATATATATACTTATATACGTGCATATATCTATATATAAATAAATAAACATATATATATATATATATATATATATATATATATATATATATATATATATATATATATATATATATATATATATATATATATATATATATATATATATATATATATATATATATAACGGATTTTGAGCGAAGCAAAAAATCTATTTTTAGGTGAGATAGCCATGTCGTCCTGATGGAAGTTCCTATAGGGTAGCTTCCTAGGGTATATTACAACTACGGCGATATTCCCAGAGAATTTACCTTAAGGTACCAGAATTCTAACTCCTGGAGCGAGTATCCCTCGTGAAAGGGATATCGCGACATATCAGAGGACGTATTCTAGACACGTCACATGGCAATCTACGACCTGAACAGAGATTCGTCTCGTAGGAGGGAGATTGACGAGATACGAATTCGGGAAAGAAAAAGGGGAGCCGCTCCCAAGGCTTCCCTATCCCCCGATTCGTATGCGTGCCTGGCGCCAATCCTGGCGCCATCTGTATTCCTTGTAGCGTACACGAGGTGCTACAGATACTGTATGTAGGGAGGGGTCCTACAGCCCTTTCTTAGAAAGGCAAGGGCGGGTCCATCAGGACGACATGGCTATCTCACCCAAAAATAGATTTTTCGCTTCGCTCAAAATCCGTTTTTTGGGCTCAAGCCATGTCGTCCTGATGGAAGTGTACCAGAGCATTACTGTATCTGTGGATTCTCAGAACGTGCCGTACTCCCCGGAGATATTTATTCCCGGTCGACTAGACCTAGAGACCTAAGATGTTACCGTTATACATCTTTTCAACTAACTATAAACTATGTTAGAGCTTCCTGCCCCCTACAGGGAAGAGTCCTACTAGACTCTGGAAAGTCTCGAAGAGTACATATATCTATGTATGAATACCAGGCAAGCTAATATAGTGGTCTCGCCCTATATTAAGTAAAGCATAGTTTGTATAGAACCACTGCGTCAATATATTGACCAGTCATCCGCACAATACTTGTATTGGACAAAGGTTTATATCCGCATAGGAAGAAACTAATAAAACCGCCCTCGTCCCTTTATGAGACGGAGTCCTCCCATTAGGGGACTTACATAAACCAATGCAACATAGCTTGCAAAACAGAACAATTCTATCAGAATTATCCCAGATAAGATACATAGAATTAAAATGCTCAATTATACCAATAAATTGACACAGGTGAAAGAGACGCAAGGTTCTCAAGAACAAGTTTATTGACAGATAATAAACAGACAGGTTAACAACAAATATATATATTTATATAAAAGAGGGTAACCCAAAACTTTAAGCATAAGTATGATAGTAAACAGAACTTGTTTATTTGAAAGAAAGACCATTAAACACCACTTTAATGAGATACCAAGGTATCAAGTCATAAAAAATCTGTATTACAAATCAATCACATTAGCGTTAGAAACGCTTGGCACACATGTCTGAACTTATGCAAGGTTCACCTTTGAAGGAAGGAACAGTCTATATGGGCACTTGGTGCCCTCATTTAGTTTGTAGTACAGTATGTACCTACACACTCACCCTGGACTTAATCGTCCCAATTAAGACCACTGTTCCTCGCAGAGTTAAACAGTAGGGTTAACTACACGACCCACTGCTACCACAGATCTCTTAAGTTCCTCTACTTGCTTCGCATAGTGGCGAAAGAACACCCTGGAAGACTTCCAGCCCGTGTATGAACGGAGATGTTCAAAATCCATACAATTAAAGAAATTTAGGGATGAGGCAACTTTCCTCGGATCGTGACCTGCGGGTGTACTGTCAGGATCCGCTCTGCGAATAAAATATGTCATTTTCGCTCTGAGTTGATTCAGAGATAAATTTGAGCCTGATGTTTCTCCCCTGAATAGTTGACTACCCTTGAAGTCTGAAGTTCTACGAAGATAGACCTTTAGGCATTCTACTGGACATAGAGATGCATCTTCTTTCAGAGGACAGATTCTCCAGGGACCCCACCTGTTGGTGGGTAACTCATTCTTGGCGAGAAACGTAGGATCCGGAAACAGGTTCAGCTCCCCCCCATCCAGGAACTGAACACGACCTGCCTCTCTCGAGAGGGCTACGATCTCACTAACCCTGGCCCCGGACGCGAGTGCAAATAGGAAAATAACTTTTTGCGTCAAATCCTTTAACGCACATTCTTCATTGCTCAACAAGGAGGCGAAATGAAGAACTTTGTCTAAAGACCATGAGATGGGCTTTGGAGGTGCTGAAGGTCTGAGCCTAGCGCAGGCTTTCGTAACTTTATTAAAGATCTCGTTACCTAGGTCGATCTGGAAGGCAAATAAAATGGGTCTCATCAAAGCCGATTTACACACTGAAATCGTGTTAGCTGCCAATCCTTGGCCATGGAGGTGGATGAAGAAAGATAAGCAGAAATCTGTTGAGATCTCCTGCGGATTCTTTGCCTTTACAAAGGCCACCCATTTTCTCCAAGATGACTCATATTGCCTTCTAGTCGATTTGCACTTGTATTCCTCTAGGAAGTCTATGCTGGCTTTCGAAATCCCGAAGCGCTTTCTCACCGCTAGGGCGAGAAAATCATGAGCTGCAGGGTCTGGGTTTTCTGTAATGAAGCGCAGACAGTCGACTTCTGGACTCGCTGGGTCAGAACTGGATGTGGTAGCGGCACGAACTTCATCTGTAGTTCCAACGCCAAGGGGAACCACATGCTGTTCGCCCACTTGTGGGCCACTATTGCCGCTACCCCCTTGAAGGATCTCAGTTTGTTGAGGACCCTCAACAGAAGGTTGTGAGGAGGAACAGATAAATCCTGGACCATCTGTTCCAGTCGAGGGACATTGCGTCCACTGCTTCCGCTAAGGGGTCCTCGTACGGGGACACGTACAGGGGCAACTTCTTGTTGTCTTTCGTCGCAAAGAGGTCTATTTGCAGTTCTGGGACTTGATTCAGAATGAAGGAAAATGATCCTGCGTCTAAGGACCATTCCGACTCTATCGGTGTGAACCTGGATAGAGCGTCCGCTGTCACATTGCGGACTCCTTGAAGGTGAACTGCCGACAGGAACCACTTCTTCTTTTCCGCCAATCGGAAAATGGCTAACATCACTTGGTTGAGAGGTGGTGACCTCGACCCTTGTCGATTCAAGCATCTCACAACCACCTCGCTGTCTGTCACCAATCTTATGTGGATCGAGTGACGCGGGGAGACTTTCTTTAAGGTAAGGAGCACTGCCATAGCTTCTAGAAAGTTTATATGAAAGGTCCTGAATAGCTTGGACCAAGTCCCCTGGACTTTTTTCCGATGAGAGTGACCTCCCCATCCCTCCTTTGAGGCGTCTGAGTGAATCGTCATCGACGGGAGAGGTGGCTGAAGAAGAACAGACTTCTTTAGATGTCTGGCTTGGGACCAAGGTCTGAGAAGAGTACGTAGCCGAGGCGGCACTGGTCTTCTCAGGTCTCTTCGCGCGTTTGATGCATACCTTCTCCAAACTCCGGTTGCATCCTTTAGCTGTGCTCTTAGCACTGGGTCTGTCACTGAAGCAAACTGGAGAGAGCCTAGTACCCTCTCCTGTTCGCGTCTTGATATCCTTTCGGAATCTAGAAGTCTCTTGACAGAGCCCGCTATCTCCTTCCTTTTCTTCATTGGGATGGAGAAACTGTGTGACAAAAGGTCCCAGTGGATTCCCAGCCACTGGAACTTTTGGGATGGAGAAAGTCGAGACTTTTTCTTGTTGATCTTGAAGCCTAGGTACTCTAGGAACTGGATCACCTGACTGGAAGCTTGCAAGCATTCGGTCTCGGATGCTGCCCACACCAGCCAGTCGTCCAGGTAGGCTACTACCTGAATTCCCTTTAGGCGTAATTGTTTGAGAGCTGCGCTCGCAAGCTTCGTGAAAATCCTTGGGGCTATGTTTAGCCCGAATGGCATGGCTCTGAAGGCGTACAGTTTCCGTTGTAGCCTGAACCCTAGGTAGGGGGAGAGTCGACGGCTGATTGGAATGTGCCAATAGGCGTCTGACAAGTCTATAGAGACTGAGTATGCCCTCTTGGGCAGTAAGGTCCTTATGTGTTGCAGTGTTAGCATCTTGAATTTGCAATTCACCATGAACTTGTTGAGTGGTGACAAGTCCAGAATGACTCTGAGCTTTTCCGAGTCTTTCTTGGGAACACAAAACAGCCTCCCTTGGAATTTGATGGACTTCACCTTTCGGATCACATTTTTCTCCAACAGTTCTTGAACGTACTCCTCCAAAATGGGGGTGGAGTGTTGGAAAAACCGAAGGCATGGGGGTGGAGTGCTGTACCAGCTCCAACCCAGTCCATTCTTGAGTAGGCTTTGGGCCCAGGGATCGAAGGTCCAGCGATCCCAAAATTTCATCAGTCTCCCTCCTACCGGTATCATTTCACTTGGACTGCCGTCCTGAGGTTTGCCTCCCTGACCACGACCACCTCTGAATCCCCTTCCCCTTGAGGGGCGCCTAGACGAGCCTCTGGCTGCTCCTCTAGGTTTTGCACGAAAGGAAGAAGACTGTCCTTCGAACGTTGGGGCGAATGTGGTTGACTGACCTGGCACAGCCTGGGGTACCCACTGAAAGGCAGTCGGGGTTTGTGCCACCATCTGGGGCACTGGAGGCAAAGGCAATTGCAGTTGCTGTTGCTGTCTATAAGGCTTGGCTGGCCGAGATGGTAGCCTAGTCTTCATATTCTTCCTCTTTGGTTGAGGACCCTCATCCGGGGAAGATTTTCTTTTGATAGCCAGGCCCCACTTCTGGAGAAGATTTCTATTCTCCACGGCGGCCTTATCAACAACCTCTTTGACCACATCGGTAGGGAAAAGGTCTTTTCCCCAAATATTGGAGGAGATTAACTTCCTTGGCTCGTGTCTCACCGAAGCCTCGGTGAACACGAACTCCCTGCAAGCTCTCCTTGCCTTGACGAAGCTATAAAGGTCCTTCGTCACTGTGGCTAAGTGAGACTTAGCCACTACCATGAACATTTCATGGACCTTGGGGTCACTTGCCATCGTCTCGAGAGTAGTCTGATGAGACATTGAGGCAGCCAGTCTTTCTTTTGTCTCGAACTCTCTTCGTAAAAGAGATTCGGACAGCTTGGGGAGGTCCTCGCCGAATTGCCGTCCGGCAATATCAGCCTCCAACTTTCCCACTGAGAATGTCATATGGACATCCTTCCAGTCTTTGTGGTCCATAGGTAGGGCCAGCGACAAGGGTTTACACTCCTCCAGGGAGGGGCAAGGCTTGCCGGCCTCGACTGCCTTTAGGACAGCCGCAAACCCTTTCTGTAAAAAGGGGAAGGCTCTATCAGGAGAGGACACAAACGAAGGGAGCTTCTTGCTCAATGCAGCTACCTTCGAATTCGAGAAGCCCCTCTCTTTCATCGAGGATGAAAGTAGGGCTTGAGCCTTAGCGTGGTCCATAATAATGACCTCCTTCGGCTCTGTCTCCTCCCTTGAAGCTGGTTCTTTTCTCAGCCGGACATAGCAGTCCGGATATGATGCCTTGCTGGGCCAGAATTCTACCTCCTCTAGGGGAACTGAACCCAGCTTATCCGAGATGACGATCTTTCCAGTCGTCATCGGCATGTGCTCAGCATACCTCCATGGGTTAGCATCTGAGCATATGGGAAGGTCTTTTACATTGAGCCTTTTCCGGGGCCCATGTGATTCTGCCAGGGACTGCATACGCAGTTCCATTGCAGCCGCCTTCTCCTGATTCTCCTTCTGCATTTGTTGGATCATTCCAACAATCGAAGAGAGGGCCTGTCCCAGTTCTACTGGGAGGCCAGCCGATGTTGAGGGGATAGGCTCCGGCATCTGAACCGGAGTAGCCGACACCTCGTCGACTTCATCCTCTACGACATCCGGGGTTTGAACTTGATCCTGACCTTCTGCCAGGAGGTCTTCTTCCAAACGTTCGTCCAGGTCAGACATCCTGTCACACAACTGGATGTCTTGCATCGCATCTGCGACTTCCTCGTCCACCTGGACTTGATCTTGAAGGATCTCCTCTTGAGGCTGGGGAATCACTGCCTCAGCTGATGCCTGGGGAAAAAGATACGCCCTCATCTTCTCACTTGGAAGATAAGGGCCAGAGGTGTTCTTCTTGAAGCCCCTTACCCAAGTACGAAGCTTTTCCCTAGCTATATCCCTTGATTCCGCCGTTCTAGGGGAATCAAAAGCCTCAGTAATCAGGTTAGTGCATACAGTACATACCTGAGGGTCCCAATACTTAGTATAGTTTTATCGAAAATAAATTCGGAAAAAACCACTTAGGGATAAGCCCAAGGCTTAAACAGAGGGAAAGGGATTGCATACCTTCTCCGAAGAAAAGAAAGCAACCGGGGAGTATAATAAAGTATACTAAGGCTCCATAAGCAATTAGCCTAGGCACCAAGAGAATCGATTACCTAATTCACCGAAACTCTCACGTATACAATCTTGGAAATATTCCACACAGTCTAAAATGTATAAAATATAGCCTAAAGCTTCAATAAAATTTTAATTACACTCGGAAAAACCATAATCATGCATTAAGTACTAGGACCAAACGACTAGGCTACATGGCCTAGCGTAGGCCAGAATGGCGAATACTTCGCCAAATAATACTAAGCACGAAAGGAAATCCTATGTAAAGCTAAATAGCTAAATTCTATTAAGCAAAACAACCAGGAATGTCACTCTGACTAACTAATTTATACCTAGCGAGTGACAGTGTCCAGGACACCTCTGGTAGGCTACGGCTCTTGTATCAAAGATTAATCCTATTAATCACTCAAAATTTTACCAAGAGCCTACATTTATACATAACAGACACTATACTCAACTTATCCGAGGTCAACGAAGACGAAGAAGCCATGAAAAGCTGAATAAATCCAAGATTTGCGAGAAAAACAGGAAAAAACACCGAGTTGTTAAGCTACGCAAAAAGGAATACAGATGGCGCCAGGATTGGCGCCAGGCACGCATA
>NC_090756.1:57605659-57610659 GCF_036898095.1 Palaemon carinicauda
ATATATATATATATATATATATATATATATATATATATATATATATATATATATATATATATATATATATATGTGTTTATACATACATACATATATATATATATATATATATATATATATATATATATATATATATATATATATATATATATATGTATGTATGTGTTTATACATACACACACATATATATATATATATATATATATATATATATATATATATATATATATATATATATATATATATATATATATATATATGTGTGTGTGTGTGTGTGTGTATACATATATATATATATATATATATATATATATATATATATATATATATATATATATATATATATATATACATGTATATATATATATATATATATATATATATATATATATATACCTGATAACCTAAAAAGATTTCTTTGATATCCATATATATTTTGGGTTTTTTTTCATCTATTTTATTGGCTTCCCCTTGCATGGGTTAGGAGATTCAAGAAAAGGGAGTAATTCTCTACATCCCTGAATATTTATTCATTTATTTAGAAGTGTCATAATAATTGAGATTTCCATTATGATATTTTCATTGCAGTAACGCATGCGGAATATCTCCCGTGTCTTTGCAAACAATTAAATCATTTTTTTTATATAATATTGGGGGTTATATAAATTTAATTTTTCCAGTTTTACGTTCCAGGGGAGTTACGACGCAATGCTTCTCCCATGGGAAAATTACAAGGAAAATCCTGGCAGTGAATAGCATCAGGAACTGTAGAAGGATCTGTTTTCAAGGATATGGTTAATGAAATACTTTTACGTTGGTTGATAAGAAAACCAATGGCATCTTTCTTCTTGAAAAACAAGTATTTGAAAAACAGAAATATTTTCAATCGGTTACAGAATATCTAAATGCTTATAGGAATTTAATAAATACAGGAATGTTAAAATAGGATTGATTTTGTAAATATATTTTGGATTGATAACAAATCTTATTTATTATTATTTAAAATATAAAGAAGGAAACGAAATATCAAAGAATTGATATTATTAGTTTAAAAGATATCAACGTCAGTGGTGCCTGGTTAGTGTATCAGCCTCTTTATTATGGTTTTCCACTTTCTGGTGTTAGAGTTCTCTTGCCTGAGGGGTCACGCAGGTACAGTATTCTATCTGATTTCACTTCCTCTGGTTTGCCTGAAGGTTTTAGAGTTTAAATATCAAAGCTATATTCTAATGCTATTACTGTACTTGAAATAGATTATTTTAATAGCTCATTACTTCTCTTGAAGTTTATCCATTTTCTTATTTTCTTTGTTAACTGTAATCTTGCTAGATTGTAGAAAAGAGAAACTGTAAAAACTATTAAAAATATAAGAAGTTTAGAAAGTTAAAGCTAAAAAAAATTTCTAGCAAAAGTGAATTTTATAAACACAAGTTGTATCAGCGATGGTAAGCATTTAGTACTTATGATTCTTATAGTTATTGAGGAGTCAGTCTTCTGGGTAAAGGTATGATGAAGAAAGAGATAAGGGAAAAAGATGATTAAGCCAGGAAAACAGGAGAGTAATTGCAATATATCAAGAAGTTAATTGGAGTACATGATGAAAACAAGGCTGGTGCATATTAACGTATTATTTTGATCACTTACTCAGACCTGCTGAATGATATTGAGGTATGTGTTCTTGTATTTTAATTAAACGAAAACTGAAATAGACGGAAGTATCATATGAACTATAAACACTGACTAGCCAAATAGAATTGTGGATTGAGTTCACTTATGGAAAGAAACAATTTTATATCTATCAAGATGAACAGTTTTCATATTAAAATCATTATAAAAATGCAAGGAGACAAAAAAGAGGAATATATAGAAGTGTTTGATTAGAAATTCTGAGTTATCTCAATCATTTGGGATGTAGGAGAGGGGAGATTGTGTTCACCTCATATAAATTATCAATTTTATTAAATATACATCTAAACATATATATATATATATATATATATATATATATATATATATATATATATATATATATATATATATATAAATATATATATATATATATATATATATATATATATATATATATATATATATATATATATATATATATATATATATATATATATATATATATATATACATATATATATATATATATATATATATATATATATATATATATATATATATATATATATATATATATATATATATACATATTCATATATAAAATATTATTATTTTTATTACTAGCCAAGCTAAAACCCTAGTTGGAAAAGCAAGATGATATAAGCTCAAGGGCTCCAACAGGGAAAAGTAGCCCAGTGAGGAAAGGAAATAAGGAAATAAATAAATGATGACAATAAATTAACAATATATCATTCTAAAATCAGTAACAGTGTCCAAACAGATATGGCCTATATAAACTATTAACAACGTCAAAAACAGATATGTCATATATATATATATATATATATATATATATATATATATATACAATAAAAAGACTAATGTCACCCTGGTCAACATGAAAACATTTGCTCCAACTCTCAACTTTTGAAGTTTTACTGATTCAACTACCCGATTAGGAAGATCAACCCACAACTTGGTAACAGCTGGAATAAAACTTCTAGAATACTGTGTAGTATTGAGCCTCATAATGGAGAAAGCCTGGCTATAAGAATTAACTGCCTGCCTAGTATTACGAACAGGATAGAATTGTCCAGGGAGATCTGAATGTAAAGGATGGTCAGAGTTATGAAAAATCTTATGCAACATGCATAATGAACTAATTGAACGACGGTGCCAAAGATTAATATATATATCAAGAATAAGAAATTTAATAGACCGTAAGTTTCTGTCCAACAAATTAAGATGAGAATCAGCTGCTGAAAACCAGACAGGAGAACAGTACTCGAAACAAAGTAGAATGAAAGAACTAAAACACTTCTTCAAAATTGATTGATCACCGAAAATCTTGTAAGACTTTCTTATTTAGCTAATTTTTTTGTGCAATAGAAGAAGACACGGACCTAATGTGTTTCTCAAAAGTAAATTTGCTGTCGAGAATCACACCTAAAATTTTAAAAGTGTCATACAAATTTAAAGAAACTTTATCAATACTGAGATCCGGATGTTAGGGAGCCACCCTCCTTGACCTACTTACAATCATACTTTAAGTATTGTGAGAATTCAACATTATACTCCATAATTTGCACCATGCACTAATTTTAGCTAAATCTCTATTAATTGATTCACCAACCCTAAATGTACATTCAGGGGATGGAATTAATGTAGAGAGAGTAGCATCATCTGCATATGCAACAAGCTTGTTTTCTAGGCCAAACCACATGTCATGTGTATATAGTATGAAAAGTAATGGGCCAAGAACACTACCCTGTGGAACACTGGATATCACATTCCTATACTCACTATGGTGCCCATCAACAACAACTCTTTGAGATCTATTACTAAAAAAATCAATAATAATTCTAAGAAAAGAATCACCCAATCCCACTATATATATATATATATATATATATATATATATATATATATATATATATATATATATATATATATATATTATATATATATATATAATATATATATATATATATATATATATATATATATATATATATATATATAAAGATCGCCAGTTTTCAAATTAATCGTACTATTATAATTTCAAGGAAGTGTTTGAGTAGAAATTCTGAGATACCATAATCATCTGGTATGTAAAAAAATGCATTAATAAATGTCATGAGAAGGTTGACTGGATACTCAAGATGAGAGAGAGAGAGAGAGAGAGAGAGAGAGAGAGAGAGAGAGAGAGAGAGAGAGAGAGAGAGAGAGAGAGAGAGAGAGAATTATTCTTGAGTAGAAAGAGATTTTCCAGAGAGAGAGAGAGAGAGAGAGAGAGAGAGAGAGAGAGAGAGAGAGAGGAGAGAGAGGAGAGAGGAGAGAGAGAGGGGGATTTTTCAGAGAGAGAGAGAGAAGGGGGGGATTTTTCAGAGAGAGAGAGAGAGGAGAGGAGAGAGAGAGAGAGAGAGAGAGAGAGGGGAGAGAGAGGAGAGAGAGAGAGAGAGAGGGGGGGGGTTGAAAATTGTTTTAAAAGATAAGAGAGAACAAGTTGTTTTTTAAGTTGAAAATTCTTGTCGAAAATGTACATCCAATATTCTGTAACACCAAATATTGAACCTAATACACGTCTCTTTGATCTCACATTCACTCAGAGAAAAAAAAAAAAAAGAAAAAAATGTATAATATCTTTATTAAAGGAAAATAGGAATTTTCATCTAGGTATTCAGAAAAAAAATGTGAATAGGCCTATGTGACATGTTCACGTAATTCAATCTTTTGCGTAAATAGTAACGGAATCAACCTAATTGTGGCTATTAGAATATGAACTAAATTAGATTCAAAATTCTTTTAGTGACCATATGCAGTTTTCCTTGAAAAGGTATTTCAAATCGTCCATTTCATGTTTTTTCCATTGGAATGTTGACTTTCTATGTGCTGGTAACTTTAACTCTTGTTTACTTGCCCTAACAAACCTTCAATATTTTCGCTTTGATGCATTTGGATTCAATACTGAACGAGTTTCGTACACTTCCATATATTATAACGTTTTTTCTTTTTTTATCTCGCTCCTCCTGCATTGACAATAGAAAATCCTGTTAAACTTATTGTAAGTTTCCCATTGTTGGTAATTTTTGTGTCATTGTTACTCTCAACTTTTTATATGTAAGCTCGTTATGTATTATTATTATTATTATTATTATCATTATTATTATTATTATTATTTACATTTTGGGTAGGAGGGGGGGGGGTTGGCTTCAATTCGTAAAA
This sequence comes from Palaemon carinicauda, assembly GCF_036898095.1. Lineage (NCBI taxonomy): Eukaryota > Metazoa > Arthropoda > Malacostraca > Decapoda > Palaemonidae > Palaemon > Palaemon carinicauda. The sequence goes on from NC_090756.1 coordinate 57,610,514, forward strand.
ATCTTGTTAACATTTCAATGTTTCCTTAGGCAAGAGAGACATATATATTCTTTTTATCATAGATAATTGAATTACTCAAACACACATCTATTATTTCAATAGTGATAGGGGAGAGAGAGCTATAACAATTCTTTTTTTTTACTAAT
>NC_090756.1:57615659-57643159 GCF_036898095.1 Palaemon carinicauda
TTGTCTGTAGAGTTTCAAAATGAAAAGGCTAAGTTTATATCTATCTATCTATCTATCAATCTATATATATATATATATATATATATATATATATATATATATATATATATATATATATATATATATATATATATATATATATATATATATATATATATATATATATATCTGTATATATATATATATATATATATATCTGTATATATATATATATATATATATATATATATATATATATATATATATATATATATATATATATATATATATATATATATATATATATATATATATATATATATATATATATATATATATATATATATATATATATATATATATATATATATATATATATATCCATATATATATATATATATATATATATATATATATATATATATATATATATATATATATATATATATATATAGATATATATATATATATATATATATATATATATCTATATATATATATATATATATATATATATATATATATATATATATATATATATATATATATATATATATATATATATAAATAAATATGGGTAATTTGGTATTTTTGTATTTCGGTTTAGTAAGGTCTGGAACATAATAACCTGCGTATCCATCGATTAAAATCTGAAGTATGCTTTTCACTCTAAGTCCATTTTTCCTATCAGAGAGACTGAAGGGAACTTATTGTGCATGCATTGTTTCCCATGGTTAGGGGAGCTTTCTGTGCATTTATACTGACGTATTTTTTGGCTCAAGCCATGTCGTTGTGATGGAAGTTCCTTAAAGTAGCTTCCTAAGCGATATATGTACTACAGTAATATTCCCAGAGAATTTTACCTTTAGGTATCCAGAATTTTTAAAATTTCTCCAAAAGATATCGAATAATATCAGCGGACGCATTCTTGACACGCATACATAGCAATCTGCACACCAAACAGCGTTTTGGCTTCGAGGAGGATGTGGCGAAAGGGAGCCACCAAAAGGCTCTCCCTGCTCTCGTAATACTATTGGGAATACAACAGCGCCATTCCTACAATGGCGGACATTCCTTTTTTTGTAGCGATCTCGCTCGGTGATATTTCCTGGTGATCTAACTTTTTGATCGTTTTACAGGATTATTATTATGCTTTCTCCATCTTTTTCCGCCTCTGGAAAGTTGAGTATCGGGTCTTTACTATGAGTATATTTTAGCTCCTGTTTCACAATGAAATTAGAGTATTTTATTGTGTTTATGAGCTACGCCAGTTACTGGAGGCGTTCGTTTGGCATGTGTTATTTAGATAGCAGAACGACTTCCAGTTTTTAATAGCTTTATTTAATTATTTTAATCATTTACCTATTTAGGCAATTATTTTTGTAAACTTTCGATAATGTGCATAATTTTTGTTTCCCCCTTTTTTATGTCGATCGTATAGTTAGAGTTTCGGTGAATTAGGTAACCGAGATCTCTTATAGCCTAGGTAACCTTACCTAGACGTTTTACTATACATTCAGACTTTCCCCGGTTACCCTTGTGTATTGTTTTCATTCAGTGGAGACTGATATCTCCTAGAATGTTATGAAACATTATACGTCTCTTCGGAGACTTAGGGGTAATCTCTTTCCCTTTGAGTGTAGCCTCAGGCTACAACCCTAATCGCCGTGCCTTGAATTTCATTCAGAAATGGCTAACGTAGGGTTTGTCCTGCCTCTTCCCTTAACCTTTGGTTGTGGTGTACCATCAGGTTTTGGGATTTAGTCAGAATATCAGAGTATTTAGTCCTCGGCGAACTGCCAGCAGGGCAAATGGGTTGTAAGATACCATCATTTCCCTGCCAGCCAGGTGGCCGGCAATGGAGGTTAGCCCTCATTAGCCGCACTTGAAGTTATGGTAGGATACCATATTCTCCTTGCGACTAAAAGACTAGTCCTATACTATAGTTCTCTGGGCTGAAAAGTAATTTTCTTTAGCCTAGGATACGTGACACTGGAACTCTGTTTCTTCTTTGTTGAGAGGAGGCGGCAGTGCCGCCATCCAATTAACGGTGTCGGTAATCTCTGGAATGGAAAACTGAGTCTCTCCTGCTCCCTAGGATTCTGCCGATACCGAAACAGAGTTTCTTTTACAGGTGGTAGGAATGACAATTTTTGCCAGTTCATTTTCACACTCGTTACAGGACCCTGTCCACTTTTGATGGCTGAGCCATTGTTTTTCTTTAGGCCAGTATCTTGAAACCTTACCTTTGCTGGTAGGTTGACGGAGAAAGGCCAGACTCACTCTATAGTCATGTCTTTAGCTGATGGCAGAGCATACTGCCGCCAACCACATCATCTGTCGGCAATTGCCGGCCTAGCCGGCAACTGCCAGCCCAGCAGGCAGCCAAGATAGCTGCCAGTGACCATGATGGCCGTGAGAGGGAAGTCCCTTCTGTTCCCAAGTTTCTTAGGTTCTCCCTTGGACTGCTGCTACAGGTCTTGTTGCCTGGGTACTGCTGGACGGGCCGGCACAGATAGTGCTGACTCAGTTGGCAGCACGCCGACCGTACTGGTACTGCAGGACTTGCTGGCCGGCAGTGTATCGGCGGTTCCTTGTCAGCAATAGTACTGTAGCTGCATGGAAGCCTGAATGGTACACTCTCCCCTTCTATTGGAACCTTCTTTCTGGAAAAAGGCAGTCAAATTAGACTTTTACATCCTTAATTACTCTATACATTTACAGTAAGGGGTAGCCTTTTTTCCATGGTATCTCTCACTCTCTCTCTAGCTAGCATGCCGGGTATGCCGGAAAGACATAGCTATGCTGGCTACATGCCGGCTGAACTACTGTATATTTTATACAGGTAGCCAGTATATTTGCATTATAGAATATACTGCAGATAGAAAACTACTATATAGTTTATACTAGTAGTTATTTCCTATATATTTTGATATCCAACACTGGCTTTTGCTGAGCCCAATCCTATATTGAATGAATATGATTTCTTCAATAGCATGATTAGAAATCAGTTTTAGGATTACCCTACAATATTAAACACTTCAAGGCAGGAGTAATACACTCCTAACCCTTAAAGGGTGGAGCCTTTTTCCTTGAGTTTCCCTGATCAGGAAACTCTATATCTTAATATAGACTAGTATTTTCCTAGTCCAGCTGGCTTCATGCTAGATGGACCATACTGTCATATGCTACTATGAAGGCAGCATAATGACTAGACTACAATACATGATGTACAGTAGCCAGTAAATTGCAATATAGACTTACTGCAATTAGAAAACTACAGTGCCATGATACAGTAGTATTTTCTGACATACTTTGGGTACCCTTGTACGAGCATTCTGCTGGTACCGTTCATATATGGAATGAATAGTTTTCTTCAATATTCTAATCGAGAATCAGTCATCCTGACCCCACAGTATTAACATTATTTTGGGACAGTGATTTGATACTTCTCTACCCCTAGGGGTAAGAGTCCTTCTACTTGGAGTTACTCTATAGAGAAATCTCCATGTAGTTAATACTGAGGGGAGGCAACAGCATTTGCTCGCAGGGGTACACAAGTATGTATCTCCTACTATCCCTTTATAGCTTACCATCCTAAGCTACTCTATTGTAAAGGACATTTGCATGTTGATTGTCAAGGAGATAATCCATTGTATACTCATTTGGTTTTCCTTTCTTTACAGGAGGAACAGATACCTTGTGCTGCAGTCCTCTGCAAGGCCAAGAGTAAGTATTTTTACGGTCATAATACTTGCAGGTTTCATGCCCCCTGCAATATTATTTCCAGATCCCTATATTACTGGAACCCACAGGTTTGCAATATATGTCGGACATTAATGTCCGAAGGTTTTGAAAATCCCAAGTCTACAGAGGCTAGGGATACAGCTCAATATAAATTACACAACTGGGTGAGAGGCTTCCAAAAGATCTCTCTGGGACTCTTCCTACCTAATGATGGGATGCGTAAGCTACTATTTCCGGAAGCAAGTAAGGAAACAGTAGTGCCTCAGGAGCTAAATACATCCCCTGACTGCCAGAAAACCCTTGGGATTAAGGGCAAGAAATGCCCCAAGGTAGAAAAGTAAAATTTTACATCGGAATTTCCTCAGCCTGTACCGGCTTTAGAGCCATCGATGTTGACATCCTTGTCTTCTACCCCTAATTTGGATAATGTGTTACAATTGTGTATCCAACTGAAGAATCAAATAGAGAGCTTTCGTAGACAAAACGAAAAGCAGGAAGTAAAACGCAAGATAGATCCTCGTAAAGTTTCTCTTGTCACTTCCCAGGGGTCAGTCAAACGACCCATGAATCAAAACCTACCAACATACTTCATAACCAATCCTTGGAGGTTTGCGGAGCAGATGCTGATTTCCAATGGCAATCTCTGCATCTTAGAGAAAATAGGTGCTGTTCCTTTGGACAAAATTCAATTTTGGCCAAGCTTTGATGCTTTCCCTAATTGTGGGGTTCGACTGAAGTACGAACCAAAGTCAAGAAAAGGAATGGAACCAAAGGAGATCTTGATTCTCGACCATGATAAGGCACAGACTATCCTTTCAGGTAGTCTAAGAAAGGCGGGTTATTCAGAGTCGAAGGTATTCTCACTGAATAACGGACACCCTTCCTTTCTTGCTCCTACTTCACTCTCATTCCCCTTTATGGGGAAGGCATTTACTTCTGTTGCCAAAGCGGTAGAGGCGGATAAGCCATGTCCCACACTCGATGAGTGCAAGCCTTTGTCACCAGCTTTTCCCGGAAAGGAAAAGGATTGGAAGGAAGTCCATTTGACATTTTCAGTAGGAAATTTAGACAAGGTCGTCGCAAGTCGACAATTCAAGGTATGTCTCCCTAAATTGTCTGAGTTACTCTTGGGTAATGAACAGGAGTCAAAGGAAAGACTTGCGACATCCCTTTCTCTACAAAACTACATGGAGTTGTGTTTAACCTACGAGAGAACCCCAGACATGCTCATCGTCATAGCCAAAATGCATATGGCTATCTTGGTGAAGGACCTTTACGCCTTTATGAATGCTAGGAGAGCATGTAGATCGCCACCATGGAGAACAGAGGTCTTTCTCAAAAATGGGGCATTCCTTCAAAGAGAAAACCTTCTATGGTTGTCGGTACCCAACCTGAAAAGAAGATCGAAAATATCCGGGATGCTAAACAACATTCCACTATTCCAGTGACCACGATGCTACAGGCAGATGGTGAAAAATCTAAGCCTACTGACTACTCGAAGCTTCGGCTAGGAGGAATTTTCCCTCAGGATCGCAGGACCTTTGATCCATCGGTCCAAAGCCTATTCAGGATGAGCCATGGATGGGAAACAGTAATGTCCCTACCATCATTTCATTACCTTCTCCTACAGTTCAAAACCCTCCTGGAGGAGTATACCTGAGAGCTATAGAGCATACAAGTGGTAAGAAAACTTTAGCTCATCGAGTTCCAGGGAAGGCTGCTTCGTGTTCACGAGAAGGACTCAAGATATCAGTGAGCTATTTTGAACTTGTCGCCACTCAACAAGTTCATAAAAAACAACAAGTTCTGAATGTTTATCCTTTTGAACATGTGGACCTTGTTCCAATTAAGGGTGTTCGTAGTCTTGTCAGACCTGAAAGGTGTCCTTCGGAACATTCCAGTCAACCACCCCTCCTTCCTCCTATCTAGAAATCATGTTACAGAGAGTAACATTCATCCTAAGGAAGATACGTGTCGAACTCACAGTTCTGAGTATCTTTAAAGGATTGACGAACTTAGTCACGTCAAATTCAAGCCTAGAAATAGTTCAGGTATTAATATACCTGATCAAGAGGCTTGAGTGGGTAACACCAGAAGTGTCCGGCCAATGTGCATTCAAGATATGAATCGGTTCCTGGGACATCACGGATGCAAGATAGGCTTCTAGAAGTCTCGACTTTCTCCAGTTCAGAGGTTTCGATGTTTAAAAAACCATCGAAGCCCACAGTCACATCAACTCTCCTCTCCTTTGGAAATATAAAATGAGCTCGTGAGGTCTGTCAAGAGAATCAGGTATTCAGTCAGAATACCAAAACGCCAACAGGAAAAAGCGCTAAACTCTCCCCAGTTTGCTATAGTAACTGACCTGGTGCTAAGGGCACACTGGAAAGATGCGTTAAGAGCTTGGAGAAAACACGCATCAAACGCTTGAAGAGATATTGAAAGACTGAGAATTGATCCCTCGTTAATCGCTTCTCTAACAGAAATTAGAGCACGAAAGTCCCAAGACGTTCATGAGTGGGGAAGCCCCCTCCACACAGATCAGACTCCCTACGACTGATCAGGGAAACCGAAGCGATAATAAGACGTCACATTTGAACATCTCATTCAGTCTTGGTGAAGTTACCCATCCCTCTCTTAAATTGACAGCACTATGAGACTATTTGTATATTCAGTGTGTACTTATGTTTGGTCATACTATATATGTTAACCTCAGGATCTCTTTTCTACTGTCTAGAATGAATCTTTCCCGTAGGACGCAGGAAGCACTAACATTGGTTATGATTAGTGATTGTGACGAATAACGGTAATGTCCCTTGTCTCATGTGGTCCCCATGACCATAGAAAAGGTTGCTATAAGGTTAAGGCACTGATTAAAAATCCACAGATACACTAATGCTCTGTTATGCTTCCATCACGGCAACATAGCTTAAGCCCAAAAAACGGATTTTGAGCGAAGCAAAAAATCTATTTTTGGGTGAGATGGCCATGTCGTCCTGATGGACCCACCCATCTCTTCTAAAAGAAAAGATCTTCACAGTATCCCTCCCGTGGTACTGTATCTGTAACACCATGCTCAATGCTACAAGGAATGTCCTCCGTCGTGGGAATGGCGCTGTTTTATTCCCAATAGTATTACGAGAGCGGGGAGAGCCTTTGGACAGCTCCCTTTTGCCACATCCTCCTCGAAGCCAAAACGCTGTTTGGGGTGCAGATTGCTATGGAGGCGTGTCAAGAATGCGTTCGCTGATATTATGCGATATCCTTTAGAGAAATTTTAAGGATATTCGCACCAGGAGTTCGAATTCTGGATACCTAAAGGTAAAATTGTATGGGAATATCACTGTAGTACATATATCTGTTAGGAAGGTACTTTAAGGAACTTCCATCAGGATGACATGGCCATCTCACCCAAAAATAGATTTTTTGCTCCGCTTAAAATCCGTTTTGTCGGGTGTTTTTTTTTTCTTTTCTTTTCTTTTTTAATCAATTAACAACATACATGTACTTTTTCCTAAGTTCCCGGATATAGTTCTTCAACAGCCATTTTTTTTCCACCTTCCTCTTCAGCTTCCACTTAACCGCCATCACTCAAACAAGTCTCCAAGAGGAACTTAAGTAAAGTACATCAATCTATTTTGAAATTTAGAGTAATTCCATTTATGTTTGCAATTGATTATAATTAGAATGATCTTCATTCAGTGTAAAGCTATTGTTACTCGTGTAGAATAAAAAATTTAAAAAAAATAAAAAAAAAATAATGTCTAAATTTTCGGGAACACCGGCACGTTCTCTACAGAGAAGCTTCTATAAATATTGCTAAAAAAAAAGTAAATAAATAAATAAATAGATAAATAAAAATATGAATAAATAACAAAATCTTGTCAATCATAAGGTAAGGAATTATTTAATTTACTTTTTCCTAATATGAAGATTTAATTGTAATTTACTTTATTATAATGTAATACTTTTGTGATTTACTTTAGGTTGTGACTGGGGGGGGGGGGGGGGAGGGGGTGGCGGAGTCCGGCTAGTGGTTGTGACCCTTGAAGGTTTGCGACCTTGGAAAGGGGGTCCAGATGGCTTGTCTCCTGCTAGTGGTTGTGATCTGGGAATTGGGGTCTGGGGTTCTTGCTCCCCGGCTAGGGGTTATGACCTGGAAACTACTAGGTTTGGTTAGGTGAGTTTGTTAGGTTCAGTGCCCTTTTACAAATCTCAAAAGTGATAAATAAACACGTTTTGGCCAGTTTTTAGCCAATTACATGAACCATATATTTTTCCAACTGGGTATCTTGTGTTTGTTTTTTTTTTCTTTTTTGCATTTCTGACCATTGTTAATGCTGGAAGTCACTCTTTTATGACAATTCCCCCCCCCCCCAAAAAAAAGACTGGTTTCCCACTGGGGTTCCCCATAATTGACTTTATACAAGGGGGTCCAAAAAAATCTCACGAATGGGTAATATATTTGATTAAACAGCCAGTTTTCTTTATAGCGATGGATTTTTTAAATAGCTTATTGATTCTACCTTTCACTTTTACTACCCAATAAGTGTTGGTATATGGTTAGTGATCGTTAAGTGCCTGTATAACAATCTAATGAAGATATACTCTGTGTTTTGGCTAGAGAGCTTAGCAGAACTTAAATATAGATCACTATTAAATTTGATACTGTGCATATATCTTAAACTGTCTTGCTATTATATTAATTTTGATTAAAAGTGGTACTAAAATCACTAACGAAGCTTAACTTACATTCGCAATAAGAAATGGAAAAGTGCTGGCTAGTGTGGAATTTTTCTCTATGGTTAATAGGGGCGTTAATACCTTGCATATAGGTCAATTAAAATATGAAGTCTCTCTTACTTCAAGTCCATTGTTTATATTTGGAAGACTGATGGAGTGTTATTAGTATGTGTTACTAACACTCACTTTTGCTCCACTTTTGTTTTTCTTTTTTTGATGATTCAATGATGACCTGTTCTTTTAGCAATTAGAAGCTACCAAATATATATGCATAATTTCCCGGATGGTGTTTTACAACAGCCAATTTTTCCACCCTCATCTTCAGTTAAAGCTTGACCAAAATCACATAAAGAAGTCTCAAAGAGGGAAGTAAGGGAATCAAAATCTATCTCGAAATTTAGGTAGATTTCACATATGTCGTCACTCGATTATGATGGAAACGCTCTCCGTTCAGTGTATAGCTATTTGTTGCTCATAAGAAAGTAAAAAATAATCCAGAAATGACCCATGGGGACCGAGAGTGCGGCTCAACATATACCGCTTGAAAGAACATAGCAGTGAAATGTTTATCTGCGTGCGAAGAAACCCTTAGGGGAACAGAATCCATTAGAAGGAAGTTTGGTGAATCCTGGATGATTACACTTTAATTTTCAGCCACTTACATGAGATATATTTTTTGAACTGGCTATCTAGTTATTATATAGTACTTCTAACCATTATTATTAGTTCAAATGACTTTCCTAGCATTTCCCACGCCCCCCCAAAAAAAGAAAAAAAAACGGTATCCTACTGGTAGCACCAGTAATTATCTTCATATTAGAGAATCCAAAAACTCATGAAAAGGTGGTTTTCCCAAATAATTATGGTCAGAAATTAATAAAACACTATGATGGCGAATAGGAAAAATATAATTTTCATAGTATTTAGCTAGAAATTGTTTAAGTATCATATAACATACTTCCTAATTATGGTAATTTAAAAAATATAGGATCGAATGTTACTTTGGAGCTAAGGTATTAGTGTATATGTTGACTCAACTTAGTTCACTATGTTAATGTTTTGATAAAGGAAGTTCCTAACCACCATAGCATTATGAAATTAGAAACTTCTAAGTATTCTCTTGCTGACTTTCATATGTCTAAATTTAGGCAATCTAGTTATCTGGCTCGAGTTTTAAATTTTAATGTTAATTGTTATTGTATGGGTCTTTATGTAAATTTTCTTGGTTTCAAAGGGTTGATTAGCTGAGAAGCTTATTCTTTCAAATGTACATTTTGTTTAAATATTCAAAGGTTAGCTAGCATTTAAGTATGAATCTCCAGTATGGATCAAACGTGTAAAGGTTATCTAGCATCTAAGTATGGATCTTTAGTATGAATCTCAAGTTTAAAGGTTAGCTTGCATTTAAGTATTGACCATAGGAGTAGAGATTAGCTAGTATTTACCTATATTTGTATTCATGGCATTCTACTGTATATAGTCCACCTTTGCCTGGGTGGCTGCTGCCGCGAAGACAAAGGCAGATTAGGGTTGTCCATGATAGACTTTAAAAGTCTACCGTGGACAATCTTAAAATTTGTTTACTAAGATATTTTTATCCATTATAGTGCTTTTTAACTTTGTTATATTAAGCCAAAGATAATTTAGTTTAGACATTTGTAATTACCGATATAATAGATTTTATAATATTATCATGTTTCGCCAATGTTTTCTATTTAAATTCCAAAATTGATAAATAATTTTTTCCCCAGCGGTTGATGTATGACAAAAAAGATAAGAGTATATTTATTGGGTAGAGATTAATGTGGCATAAATACAGGCATTTGGTTAACATTTCCACAATGGTTGTCATTAAATAAGTTTTGACTTGGGCGGGCGACTTACAACATTATCTTTATTGTGAAATGTATATTCTTAATGGTGTTGCAGGAAATGTAATAATGTTGCTATTCAGACATTTTGCAATTTTTAGGATATTGTATATACTACTTTTTGTGAAAGTTCATAACTTAACTAGAGTATACTTTAGTGATCAAGGGCCACCTGGAGAATTTAGTTTGCTAAACTGTTAGTTGAAAGAAATAGCTGCGTTTGAGTGCTCTAGTCTAACCTTTCGTGGAGATAAAGCAAAAAAGGGCTGTTACAAGAACTCCAACTTTTTAGTTTTCCTCTCGTAATTTGAATATCAAAGGTTTATAATAAAGGCGTTTATTATATATTATCTTACTGTATCCTCGCCTGTTGCCATTTTACTTATGGGTGGGACTATTGGTTCTTGTGATATCTGAAATTTGGAAGAAGATTTTCAAAGATTGGTAACCAGGCTATGTAAAACATTATACCTGTCTGGATGGCTAAAGTTATTTTAAAGATGGCTCAAGTAGTTTTGAAGAAATCAATAAATTTTCAGTTTAATAAGGGTTCAGCTCATGTAGTATTGTTTTTGAATATTGCTTCAAATAGTTTTAGTTTTGTCTGGGTATTGCTAAAGTTTTGTAATATGGACTGTAGGTACCCCTGTACTGTGGGTACGCCTGGACAGTAAGAGTGCTTTTGATAGCTTTATTTTGTAAATACAAAATACATTAGTTTTGAAAAGTGAGGAACTGGATTATGAGATGTATTAAGTTTATATTTCTTTTGGTAACAGCCTTTATCTAAGGTGGCTTATTTGCGGGAGAGTATTAAACATATAAGTACTTCAACTATAACCTTTTAACAGGCTGGATGTTAAAACACCAATGATTCAAGGTTAACAATTCTGGTCTGTTGACAATTGGAGGCTCTGCCCAAAAAAATTCAGTTGCACGGGGCTTGAAAGCACTGTAGTTTGCTGGGAGAAACTAGTCACTTTAATTCTGGTTTGGTTACCTGCAGCATAATGCGTGAATAGAACGAAGTACCAATTAAATAGATTCCTGCACTTAATAGGACTCTGTGATCTGGTAATGAGGATATATGCTCTTTTAACTCCTCCCACCAGTGACCCCAGCAATCTAAGTTGTCTGGGAGGAGCTTTTTTGGTGGTTCTATCACTTCGCCCGTGACCTGAGCCACTAAAATTTACCTGAGGCATTGAGGGGAGAAGCTGTGACTTGATACTTCAAACCACTCGCAATCGTTATTGAGCCACTCAAGTTTGACTGGAGAATAGAGGGGAAATGCTCTGGTATAGTACTTCTCACTGCTCTCGCCTGTGATCTAAGCCATTGAGGGGAGGTCCTAACCACTCGCACCCATAACCCGAGCCGCCAAAGTTGACCTGGAGCATTGAGGGTAGGAGCTGTTTTGGTTCTTCTAGCTATTCTAACCTATGCCCTGAACTGCCAAAGTTCTTTTGGAGCATTCACGGGAGGAGCTTTGGTTTGATACTACAAACCGTTCCCACCCAATACCGGAGCCACCCTTGTTTGACTAGAGAATAGAGGGGAAAAGCTGTAGCATAGCACTTCTACTCACTTTTACCTGAGACACGAGCCACAAAGTTTGCCCGGAGCATTGAGGGGCTGACCTGTTCTGGGTAGTTCTAACCACTCTCGTCCATGACCCGATTCACCAAAGTTTATCTGGACCGTTGAGGGTAGGTGCGGTGGCATAGGAAACTATAGTTTGATTGGAATAAGATTTAGTAAATTCACCTGTGTATATACATGGCTACAGTGGCGCAGCAGCCTTGCTTTAGTTAAGCACTTTCATCACCTTATCAGGTTCACATATTTTTTAATTGGGTAAAATTTTACTTTTTCATCCTTTCTACATTAATTAATCCCTGAAGTTTTGATTTTTACAACCTATTATGATTGAAAAGGCAATCGTTTGAGGAAGATCTATTTTACTGGATATCTTACAACCTTATAATAACCTTACCTGCAACTTATGTAAAGGTAGCGCTCTTTTTAACTATTAAGAGTAAGTATGTCTGTACGGATTGCTACCATAATCCTAAAAGAAAAAAAAAAGATGTAAAATTATGCTTTCATTTCAAGCAATTAAGGACAATCTGACATTACTTCTGAAGGTAGGGTCTTCCTAACGTTACTTAAATAGTCGAAAACTTCACGACCACTGAACTATTGTAGATGATACTATACAAAATATGCTGAATTCTAATTGAAGTGTCTTCGTCAGGTATTTAACTAAGGGGATTGTAGTAACGAAAACTGAAATGATGATATCTTAGGAAAACTTTAAAAACTAATTTGTGACTATAACCTAAAGTTGCTGATTTTATTTCTTTGAAGAAGAGCTGCAGCCACAATTGTTTGAGTGCCTTTGGTTAGATTTTAAAGCGACATCTGTTAAGATGTTTTTAGATCCATAAGTCTAAACAATGTTTTAAATAACCATAAGTCTCTCTTCAATCTTGCTTTAAGGTTCCGTAGAAATGCCTGTAGAAATGAAATCAATATGTGTAAGATCAAAATGAATAGAAAAAACTGGTAGCCGTGTTATTCTCTAAATTCAAATTCGGAGGACAAAATCTAAACTGCCAGTAGCAATCATGATACTGAGAAAGCTAACCTAGCAGCGAGTGAGTGTATTAGAGGTACGTGGAAAGTCTATACAATAGGTTGAAAATCTGGATTATTCCAGTAACTTTACTTAAACACCAATATTATCCTACTCAAAGTAACATCTTGAATAATTATTGAATATAGTGTTGAAAGTTTTATTTCCCCTTGATTTAAAATTTGTAAATTTTTAAAAGAATTGCAAGAAATGTTGAACTACTCTTTAATAATCCTGTACAGTTAGCCAATATATAGGCTGCCCACCAAGAGCTTTATTGGCTAATGATCATAAAGGTAACATGTACTTGGTATTAAACTCCTTTACTGGTGTCCGAATAAGTTTTCCCCCAAGTTTTTAACTTAATTTTCCTTATAAACTCTTAGTTCTGTTCGCTAAAACTTTAGACATGTTCGACGTATATGAAGAAATGGCATAAGTGGAACATCCTTCTAGTACTCTATAATAGATTTCGAATGTAAGTTACCCACATAGACTTCAGATGGCTGGAAATGAAACCTGTTAAAACTGCTTTCAACTCAGGATTCGACCCATAAGAAATTAACTGTATCGGCTAATTCGTGGCATATTTAGTGACTAGTTTTAATACTCTTTTTTTTATGTGATGAGATAAAATGAAGTTAATAAGTAATTTTATAAATAACTTGATATTTTCTTGAGTTAAGAATCCATGTCATTCATGAAATTTACCACAGAGAAAAATGGAGGATTTTTTAATATTACATTTTATGAGGGGAATGACTTTACATAATTAGATGATTTGGTAAAGGCTTGAAACCTTATGTAGATAGTTATTAGGGTTTTCACTTTCTATAACGTAATAAGAGGGACAAAGTTTCAAAAAACCCTGTTGGACTGGATTTCAGTTCTAAGAGGATCTGCTGCTACCTTACTCCACTAGCAGACCTTAATGATCATTGGGCAAAGTGTCTTCAACTTATTAATCAAATTACTTTTCTAAGAAGTTTTCCTAGAAAGTTCAATATTTCTAACTATACAAAGCACTCTCGTGTGCAATAACTACGCAATAAACATAAACTCCCAATAGTAATAGTTTGGAGAAACTCTACTTACTTTTTTGATAGACAAAAATCTTTTTAGCAATGCCATATGATTTGGCACACGGAGTTACCCAGTGGCTAAACCTAAAGAAAAATTATATAAATTTTTGATTCTCATGATTGTTAAACTTTTTTTTCTGTACTGAAATACAAATGGCTGTCGTGATGAGAGGTTGATCATTTTTAACAATTGATAATACGGTTAATTCTTGGCACATGTAGGAAAACTTTTTTCTTAGGAAGACAAATTTTATCCCTGCCTTATTGTTTAAAAAGTGTCCAATGCAGACTTTGAGATTTCACCTAATTTGATGCGTTGTGATTCACTTGGGCTGTCCCCGTTCTGTAAAATAGATATGTTCAAAGTGAAGTCATTGAGCCCCCCCCCCCCCCCCCCTCCTCCCCCACCCACCTGGAAGCGCTTGGGCCACTCTCCATAACATTTCGGCTTATTGTCAACCCTAGTTACGCTACATAGTGCTACAAAGGATATTCACATAGTTGATAACTTGGTAACGGAGGCAATGGTTATCGATGTTCTTGGGGGACCATCACTGGGAGGTGGACTCTTTCCAAAGATTTAATACACGATATCTTTAATGTTTTAATCTGCATGTTACCCCTTCAAAGAGGAAAGCCCTGAAATCAAACATGATTGGCAGTCTTTAAATATTATTTTCGAAAGCTGGTGTCTTGGAAATTTCTTCTTTAAATGCAGAACTGAAAGGACTGCCTAAGTTATCGATTATAGTCATTGTTATGAAACAAAGGAAGGATAAGAATACAAAACTTTAAATCCAATATAAGAATATAACAAAGAATTAAAGCAGAAAACCTGACTTAGAGTTTACGAAGTAAATAGTCCCCTCAAGAATCCGAGATTTGTAGTTTTCAAAAAGTAATACAGTGAGAAATGGTGATCCTATTTTTTAAATGTTTTTTTTAACATTAGACCTCTAGCTAGGAGCTTATATTATTGTAATTATTACTAGCAGTCTAGAAAGCAGGATGTTATACACCCATGGGCTCCAGCAGTGAAAAATAGCACGGTGACAAAAGGAAATAAGGATACAAACGACAAAAGCAATGAACAATTAAAATAAAATCTTTTAAGAACAGTAAAAATAGTGATATGTCTTATATATACAAGAAAAAAAAAATGAAAAAAAAGAAGATAGAAAAATGTGTCGATTTTACCCACACGCAAAAAAAATGTACCCCAAGACAATGGAGGACATGGTACAGAGGTCATGGCACTACCCAAGACCAGAGAACAAGGATTTGATTTGATTCCCCTTCTCCCAGAAGAGCTGCTTACCATAGCTAAACGGCGTCTTCTACTCTTACCAAGCGTAGAGTAACCAATGAACAATTACGATGCAGTAGTTAACCTTTGAGCGAAGAAGAATTATTTGGTAATCTATGCTGTAAGGTGTATAAAATAGGCCAGACTTTTCAGTGTATGTGTAGGAAAAGGAAAAATTATCCGTAACCAGAGAGATAGATCCAATGTATTACTGCCCGGCCAGTCAAAGGACCCAATAAAACAATAGCCTTTTCTGAGTGCGTATACCTTATGCTGGGGAAAGAGAAGTATCACCATGGTCAGTAAAGCTGTACTAGTCAGCGCCATGGACTAGGTTGGTTTACTGCAAGCGATTAAATTAGTCTCCCATCACAAATCTGCAATGACCAGTGTAGTGATGAAAACTGGCAAAATATCAGACCCGATTAACGCAATGTCTGAGTCTGTTGTCCTGTGGTGGACTAGAAACAGATACAGTTGTTAATTTGTAGGTGGTAGGTTGGCCGGGGAACTTGTAGGTGGTAGGTTGGCCGGGGAACTAGCCACCCGTTGAGATATTACCCCTGAAGAGTTTTGGGGTCGTTCGGCTGGCCAGACAACACTGCATTAGATCTTTTTCTCTGATTACTGTTCACTTTCCCTTTGCCTACACATACACCGAATAGTCTGGCCTATTCTTTACAGATTCTCCTCTGTCCTCATACACCTGACAACACCGAGATTACCAAACAATTCTTCTTCACCTAAGGGGTTAACTTTTGCAATGCAATTGTTCAGTGGCTACTTCCCTCTTGGTGAGGGTAGATGAGACTCTTTATCTATGGTAAGCAGCTCATCTAAGAAAAGGGCACTCCAAAATCAAACCGTTGTTCTCTAGTCTTAACTAGTGTCATAGCCTCTGTACCATGGTATTCCACTGTATTTTGGATTAGAGTTCTCTTGCTTGAGGGTACACCCGGGCACACAATTCTATCTAATTTATTTTCCTATTGTTTTCATGAAGTTTTCATAGTTAATAGAGGGAATACTTATTCCAATGCTGTTACTGTTCTTAAAATATTTTATTTTCCCTCGTATCCTTTCATCACTGGGCTATTCTCCTTGTTGAGGCTCCTGGGCATATAGAATCCTGCTTTTCTAACTAGGGTTGTAGCTTAGCAAGTAATAATAATAATAATAATAATAATAATAATAATAATAATAATAATAATAATAATAATAATAATAATAATAATAATAATAATAATAATAATAATAATATTGTAGATATGTTTTAGTGTATATCATTCATATGGATACTGAGTGGTACTCCTTAAATATATATGTTGATTTACAAAACAATGAAATGGAAGCTAAAAAATAAAAGCATAAAAAAACTACGACCAGATAACCATTGAGATCCTTGATCGAACACATTATACATCATTGGGGTCCATAATGAGCGCAATCCTCATCACTGATTGATAATCATAGTATCAGACGTATATCTATCACATGTCATTAACCACTACATTCCATGATGTAGGCCAGCCATTAATTGCGAATATTGACAGTTCAGTTCATGAATACCTGGTGATTGAGAAACAGGAGCGTCAGAGGTCAATTGAGAAACTATACTTCATTTCGAAGGTAAATTTAGATAATAGCCTTTTTCTCGTTAGTAAATAGAGAAACTATACTTCATCTCGACGGTAAATTGAGAAACTAAAGTTTTCCTCGGAGATAAATTGAGAAACTATACTTTTCCTCGAAGATAAATTGAGAAACTATACATTTTCTCAGAGGTAAATTGAGAAACTATTCTTTTTCTCGGAGGTAAATTGAGAAACTATACTTTTCCTCGAAGATAAATTGAGAAACTATACCTTTTCTTAGAGGTAAATTGAGAAACTATTCTTTTTCTCGGAGATAAATTGAGAAACTATACTTTTTCTCGGAGGTAAATGGAGAAACTATACTTTTTCCTCGGATAACTGACAGTCTCCAAGTAAAAAATTCGTGATGTATTGTGTTCCTTCCCTCTTTCCCGGTTAGAGATTTAGCAACACCTAACATTTACTTGCAAAGATTTTCTATTAATAGCAACGATTAGGAATTAGAAAACGAACATTTATTTGAAGAGCGTGCTATTTAGACTAGCATGATTCCTACCCATTATAGAAACTATCTTTTCAGTTCGGAATGTTAAGAAAAGGATGTGCATATCAGGGTGTTTAAGAGAAAATAATATTTTGTTTTTAATTTAATATATTTCATTGAATAGAAATCTGACGCACTCATCCATATTTCATAATAGAAGCCTGTAGAAAGTGTATCTTATAAAAGAGAAATCTATCGAAAGCGTTTCTTATGGAAAAAGAGTGTTTAAAGCGTATGTTATAGAACAGAAGTTTGCAAAAAGGGTATTTTATAGAACAGAAATCTGTAGAAAGCATATCTTATAGAACAAAAGTTTGTACAAAGCTTATTTCATAGAACAAATATCTGTAGGAAGGATTTATAGAAAGCGTATCTTATAGAACGGAAGTTTATAAAAAGCTTATCTAATGCTATAGAAGTCTGTAGAAAACGTATCTTATAAAACCGAAATCTGTATAAAGCGTCTGTAGAAAGAATATCTTATAGAAAAGAAGCTTGTAAAAAGTGTATATAATGCAGTTGAAGTCCGTAGAAAGCGTAGCCTATAAAGCAGAAGTCTGTAGAAAGAATCAGTAGAAAAAGTGTCTTGTAAAACAGAAATTTGCAAAAAACCCGTGGGAAGCATATCTTATACAACAGCAGTTTGTAAAAGGAGTATCTTATGGAAAAGAAGTCAATAGAAAGCGTATGTTAGAGAAAAGAAAGCTGTAGGAAACATATTTTAAAGCAAAGTAGTCTGTAGAAGGCGTATTTTATTGACTAATAGTCACTAATCCAATTGGCCTTGCTTGTTGCAGAGTGGTCGAGTTTTACGAACTCCCTGCTGTCGATAATGCCATTGGCAACGAGTGATGAAACACTGAAGAGAAAATTGGTGGTTAACGAGGATGTAAAGAAACCCTCATTGCCCTGGCATTGGAAGGAGAGGCATTGTAATTGGTCGTTTCTTTCTACTAAACCGTAAGCCAGTTGCACATGTAATCTCGAGAAATAAAATGAACCAGCTTTTTTTTTTCATTTTTTTATATGAAAATTAAGTAATTTAATCTTTTTAGATACGATGCTATTGTGTAGATATGCAGTTTCACTTTTATTTTGTTCCATATGACGCTTAATCAAGTTATATTTAAATGTCACAGTATTGAAGTTTCTGTAAATATAATATCCTATAAAATTGTTTAGAAAAAGACTGTTACTAAATGTATTTGTGGATATAATGGGTAATTTCACATGACCAAATAGTATAGTAAATGTATATTATAAACAATTAACACAGTAAATACAAATAAAAACTGGAATCAGTAGACTGTGGTTTATGTACCCCATTTTTCCTAGATTTAGTCATGAAAAAAAAAAAAAAAAACTTTTACTGACCTTCAAGGCCAATGAAGAGGAAGAGAAGGAGCAGAGCGAAAGTACCATATAACTATACAAAAGCCTTTTCTCCAAACTCTTCACCAAAAAGAACAAAAAAAGGAAAATACAAATTATAACCAAAAGTAGAGAAAAAATGCATTGAACGTCACTTCCTAGCTTGTTTTCCTTTCATTATAAAATAGAAGTAAGTATCGTCAGAGATACAACAAACCTTCCATGCAAATTGACGCTCAAATCATACAAGATGATAACAATGGAATATGCAGGTGACAATTCTAAATGTATTCAATGCAAATTCGCATTAATGGTATGGAGGACTTTCCGTGCTGACACTGATGGTATACCACGAGCATATTCTTTAAGGATAATGAGTTGTTTGATGAACATTACCTGGCTTTTGGAAAATTGGTATGGACTATTGACCCTGATGTGAAAGTTTTTCTTGTTATATGCCTAAATAGAATATATAAGTGAGTGGAGCTGGTTAGAAAATTGAAATGAAAATTAATACGAGAGAGAGAGAGAGAGAGAGAGAGAGAGAGAGAGAGAGAGAGAGAGAGAGAGAGAGAGAGAGAGAGAGAGAGAGAGAGAGAGAGAGAGAGAGAGAGAACTATATATAACATCTAAATTGAATTAAGAGGAAAATAGTGAAATATTGTTGCAAGATGAAATTCCCTCTGGTTCCAGTCTAAGTTCCAGGTAATACAATTTTACCTTTGGCGTAAGAAAAGACTCCTCAAATCTTTCATCTCAGGAAGCCACTTTTGGTTTGTCGAAAGAGCCAGGCACAAAGGTTATCTTTCCTGAACTATGCTTAATATATTAGGTTTTCCTTTTTGAAAGATGCCTAAAATATCGGGTTATTTTTATTGAATGATGCTGACGATATCATCTTATTGTTTTTTAATCATGATTAAAATAGGTTATTATTCTAAAACTATGATTACGATATCATGTTATGTTTTCTAAAAGATGCTTAAAAGGCTATCACTTTCGAGCAATTCTTACGATACAAATTTATCCATTTTGAACAATTCTTACGATATCAGGTTATCTTTCTCGAACAGTTGTTATTCTGGTCATCTTTTTCGAAAGGGCTTGCGATACCAGGTTATCTCTACTGGACGATGCTTACAACACTAGGTTGTCTCTTTGAACGATGCTTACAATATCAGTTTATCCTACTTGAACGATGCTTACAATATCAGGTTATCCTTTTTGAACGATGCATAAAATATCAGGCTATCATTTTAAACGATGCTTACCATACCAGGTTATCCTTTTTGAACAATGCTTACAATATTAGGTTACCATTTTTCAACGATTGTTACAATAACAAGTTATTTTTTTCGCACGCTGCTTACAATACCGGGTTATCTTTATCGAATGATGCTTACGATATAAGGTTATCTTTTTTGAACGATGCTTATAATATCAAGTAATCCTTTTTCAACGACTGGTACGAAACCATGTTAACACTTTTGACCAATGCTTACAATACAGTACCAGGATAACTCTTTCGAACGATGCTTATGATATCAGGTTTTCCCTTTTGAATGGTTCTAACCGATACTTTATCGTTAAGAGGGTCTATGAAATATATGTAATGAAGTTAAACGTCAATTAATTAAGCACAGCTACTGTAGAGTTATAACTGAACAATAGTGTTCGTGTGGGAGAAGGTTTGCTCGTGTGTGTAGGAGGAAGGGCGGGGCGGTTATCAAGCCTTCTTATTGCGTTGTTGACATTACATTTTTTCCTCAATTTCCTCAAGGTTTTCTAATTTCTCTTTAGAGAAAGATGTCTCTTCTTTTCTGTTTTGATAGAAAGAGAAACCCACTGCAGAAAGCAGGGTCACTTCTTCGGATTACATAGCTATTATTCCATCAAAATGCTGGTTAAATTATCATGGGAAAAAAAAGCATTTAGTGTCCTCTTATGATAAACTATTGCAATATAATCTAACTTCTCTTTTGCATTCTATAGAAAAATAAATTTCATGCTGAATGTTGAATCGATGTATCAACCTAGCACAGATGACTTATGTACGATTTTAAAGAAAAAATAGATTTTTCTTAATTATTATTTCTATGTATCAGACTAGCAGACATGATGTAAATTACTTGTTGCTCACAGACCATGAAACAAACAATAATGGGTGACGCATTGCAGTACGCTATTACAAAACAAAGCTACAGAATCTAAAACTGACTTCAATTGCACATTCAGTTTTACGTGTAAGATTATTTAGCAGTTCTTTAAAAACAAAAACTATTTCAAATGGTTACTGGAGAATTCCATTGAAAAAAAAATCAATTATATCTTTATCATGCATTTTATTTTATTTTTTTACATGAACGGTACTTCATATATGAATCATAATCAGGGAAGACTTCTTCATTTTTTTATACATATTTGATAAGAAAGTTTATTTTTCATGAGAATATCTATACACACACACGCATATATATATATATATACACACACATATATATATATATATATAAATGTATATATATATACAAAATATATATATATATATATATGAATGTATGTCTATATATATATATATATATATTTATATATATATATATATATATACATATATATTTATATATATATATATATATATTTATATATATATATATATATATATGAATGTATCTCTCTCTCTCTCTCTCTCTCTCTCTCTATATATATATATATATATATATATGAATATATATATATATATATATATATATAAATATATATATATATATATATATACATATATATATATATATATATATACATATATATATGAATGTATATATATATATATATATACATTATATATATATATATATATATATTATATATACCTATATATATATATATATATATATAAATATATATATATTATATATATACCTATATATATATATATATATATCTATAAATAAATATATATATATATATATATATAAATGAATGTATGTATATATATTATATATATATATATATATATAGATGTATATTTGTGTGTGTATATATATACATATACATATATATATATATATATATATGTATATATATATATCTGTGTGTTGTGTGTGTATATATATATATATATGTGTGTGTGTGTGTATATATATATATATGTGTGTGTGTGTGTGTGTGTGTGCGTGGATGTAGTACGATAGAGAGTAAAAGATGTGAGATGTGAAGTATGTTTAGAAGTAGAAGGATGGATGTATGGGCCCTGTGTGAGACAAAGATGAAAGGAAAGGGTGAAGTGATGTTTGGTGAAATGTCTGGTAGCGTGTCTGGAATTGAAAGGGGAAGAGCGAGAGAGGGTGTGGCTTTATTGCTGAGTGAATGGATGACAGGTAAAGTAGTGGAATGGAAGGAGATATCATCTAGGTTTAATGTGGGTAAGGGTTAGGTTGGGTAGGGAATGTTGGGCGTTTGTCAGTGCGTATGGGCCAGGTAGTGAGAAAAGTGAAGAAGAGCGGAATGAGTTCTGGAATGAATTAACTAGGTGTGTAGAAGGACTGGGTAGAAGGAATTATGTAGTTGTTATGGTTGACTTAAATGCTAGAGTGGGCGCTGGAGAGGTAGAAGGTGTCATTGGGAAGTATGGCGTACCAGGTGACAATGAGAGTGGTGAGAGACTGGTAGATATGTGTGTTGAACAAGAGATGGTAATAAGTGCTAGCTTTTTTAAAAAGAAAGATAAAAATAAGTATACATTGGTAAGAGTGGCAAATGGAAGAGTAGTAGAAAGGGCATTAATGGATTATGTGTTGATAACTAAAAGAATGTTTGGAAGATTGAAAGACGTGCACGTGTTTAGGGATATGGCTAACGGTATGTCTGATCCTTTTTTGGTGGAAGGAAAATTAGTTGTAGCAAAAGACTGGGGGAATAGAGTAGGTGGATGTAAAAGAAAGCTAGTGAGGGTTGAAGAGCTAATAAAAACCAGGGGTAAAAAGTAAATATCAGGAAAGGTTGAAAATGGCATAGGACGAGGTGAGAGTAAGAGAAACTGGTAATTTAGAGGAGGAGTGGAAGTTAGCAAAAGAAAATTTTGTTGGGATTGCAAGTGATGTATGTGGCAAGAAGGTTGTTGGAGGCAGCATGAGGAAGGGCAGTGAATGGTGGATTGAAGGAGTGAAGGTAAAAGTGGAAGAGAAAAAGAGGGCTTTTGAAGAATGGCTGCAGAGTAATAGTATAGAGAAGTATGAAAAATATAGAGAGAAAAAGGTGGAAGTAAAGCGCAAGGTACGCGATTCAAAGAGGGCAGCTGACCTGAGGTGGGGTCAGGGACTGGTTCAGTCATATGAAGAGAATAAGAAGAAGGAGAGTAAGGAAGGCCGGCGCAAGAATTGAAGAGACAGTGAAAGATGGAAATGGAAGGTTGTTAAAAGGAGAGGAGACAAGGAAAAGGTGGGCGGAATATTTTGAAAGTTTGCTGAATGTTGAGGCAGATATAATTGCTGTTCCAGGTGTTGAGGTGCCAGTGATGGGAGATGAGAATGAGAGAGAGATTACAATAGAGGAAGTGAGGAGAGCACTAGATGAAACGAGAGTAGGAAAAGCATCTGGTATGGATGGTGTGAAAGCCGAGATGTTGAAGGAAGTGGGTGTGACTGTACTTGAATGGTTGGTGAGATTGTTTAATGTGTGTTTTGTGTTGTCAAAGGTACCAGTAGATTGGGTCTGTGCATGTATTGGACCACTATATAAGGGTAAGGGAGATGTGCATGAGTGTGTTAATTCAAGAGGTATTAGTTTGTTGAGTGTAGTTGGAAAAGTGTATGGTAGAGTACTGATTAATAGGATTAAGGATAAAACAGAGAATGCAATCTTGGAAGTACAGGGTGGTTTAGAAGAGGTAGGGGGTTGTATGAATCAGATTTTTACAGTTAGGCAGATATGCGAGAAATATTTAGCAAAAGGTAAGGAGGTGTATGTTTCGTTTATGGATCTGGAGAAAGCATATGATAGAGTTGATAGGGAAGCAATGTGGAATGTGATGAGGTTATATGGAGTTGGTGGAAGGTTGTTGCAAGCAGTGAAAAGTTTCTACAAAGGTAGTAAAGCATGTGTTAAAATAGAAAATGAAGTGAGCGATTGGTTTCCGGTGAGAGTGGGGCTGAGATAGGGATGTGTGATGTCGCCGTGGTTGTTTAACTTGTATGTTGATGGAGTGGTGAGAGAGGTGAATGCTCGAGTGCTTGGACGAGGATTGAAACTGGTAGGCGAGAATGATCATGAATGGGAGGTAAATCAGTTGTTGTTTGCGGATGATACTGTATGGTAGCAGACACAGGAGAGAAGCTTGACCGACTAGTGACAGAATTTGGGAGGGTGAGTGAGAGAAGGAAGTTGAGAGTTAATGTGGGTAAGAGTAAGATTATGAGATGTACGAGAAGGGAAGGTGGTGCAAGGTTGAATGTCATGTTGAATGGAGAGTTACTTGAGGAGGTGGATCAGTTTATGTACTTGGGATCTGTTGTTGCAGCAAATGGTGGAGTGGAAGCAGATGTACGTCAGAGAGTCAATGAAGGTTGCAAAGTGTTGGGGGCAGTTAAGGGAGTAGTAAAAAATAGAGGGTTGGGCATGAATGTAAAGAGAGTTCTATATGAGAAAGTGATTGTACCAACTGTGATGTATGGATCGGAGTTGTGGGGAATGAAAGTGATGGAGAGACAGAAATTGAATGTGTTTGAGATGAAGTGTCCTGAGGAGTATGGCTGTTGTATCTCGAGTAGATAGGGTTAGGAACGAAGTGGTGAGGGTGAGAACGGGTGTAAGAAATGAGTTAGCGGCTAGAGTGGATATGAATGTGTTGAGGTGGTTTGACCATGTTGAGAGAATGGAAAATGGCTGCCTGTTAAAGAAGGTGATGAATGCAAGAGTTGATGGGAGAAGTACAAGAGGAAGGCCATGGTTTGGATGGATGGATGGTGTGAAGAAAGCTCTGGGTGATAGGAGGATAGATGTGAGAGAAGCAAGAGAGCGTGCTAGAAATAGGAATGAATGGCGAGCGATTGTGACGCAGTTAAGGTAGGCCCTGCTGCTTCCTCCGGTGCCTTAGATGACCGCGGATGGTAGCAGCAGTAGGGGATTCAGCAGTATGAAGCTTCATCTGTGGTGGAAATGTGGGTTGTGGCATCCTAGCAGTACCAGCTGAACTCGGCTGAGTCTATGGTTAGGCTGGAGGAACGTAGAGAGTAGAAGTCCCCTTTTTTGTTTTGTTTCTTTGTCGATGTCGGCTACCCCCCAAAATTAGGGAAGTGCCATGGTATATGTATGGATGACGTATGATGTGTGTATATATATATATATATATATGAATGTATGTCTATATATATATATATATATATATATTTATATATATATATATATTCATATATATACAGTATATATATATATATATATACAGTATACATATATATGTATATATATATATATATATATATATAAATATATATATATATATATACATTTATGTATATATACACATATATATATATATATATATATATTTATATATGTATATATATATATATATATATATGTGTGTGTGTGTGTGTGTGTGCTTGTGTGTGTGTTTGTCTGTGTGTGTGTATAATGATGGTTTGTGTGTCGCTTTCTGAGTAGGATACCTTAACATGGTGACAGGGTTTATATATCTCCACGATCAGCAAAGCTATACTAGTCACGGTCACCCATATCAAGTTGGTTTGCTGTAAGTGATCAGCCTAAATTCTCTTTTCATCACCTATTTGCAGTGGTTATCGTGGGAATTAAAACTGCCTAATTCGAAGACATGATTGGGTACATGTCTGGGGCGTTTGTCTTGCAATGGACTAGATACCACTGCATTTGTTGTCGTCGTCGTTGTTGTTTTTGTTGTTGTTGTATATGTGCGTATAAGTTTGTTTTTGCTTGTAGTATCCTTCTAAAACGAGATAAATAGTTTTAATATCCGATTGAATAAATCATGTGGAAAGCAACCAAGGAATAAATGACGTCACGTTTTGCAATTGACGAATTTCTCGGATATTGCGATATTGCGAAGCCTAATGCTATTCGAGGCTCCTTTCCCCATTAATGGAACAAATAATTAATGGAACAGATAATTAGCTGTTAATATTTCAAAAGGCAAATTAAACTGCACTTACAATATCACATTATATAAAAGTGATAGATAGGAATGATCATTTGAAGTTATTTGCAGATGGCTTCAATGGTGATGTTGATATGTTAGTTGTATTATTATTATTATTATTATTATTATTATTATTATTATTATTATTATTATTATTATTATTATTATTATTATTATTTTATGTAATCTATAACCCTAGTTTGAAAAGCATGATGGTATAGGGTGAATGGTTCCAACTGGGAAAAATTGCCCAGTCAAGACAGGAATTAAGAAAATAAACGAAATACAAAAGAATTAATACCTAAATAATATAAAATATCTTTCACTAATAATAACGTTGAATATATTCATCATATATAAACAATGAAGATGGAGTCATATCAGTCTCTTCGGCATATAAACATTTGCAGCAAGTTTGAATTTCTGAAGTTCCCCATATAGAGAGAAAACGTTATTGTGAATCAACTTTCAAGTAAACGTTTGACAAATACGAAGACAAGATTACGCCTTCAGGACATTGAGCCCTTTGGGATTAAGAGCACCAAGTACCAGACGAATTTCAAAAGGATTCCAAAAAGATTCCAGAATGATCCCGAAAGGATTCCAAAATGATGAAAAAAAGATCCTAAAAGGCTCTGAAAAGGATTCCAAAGGAATTTCCGGAGGATAAAAAAAAGTTCCAGGAAGATTCAAAGAAGATTCCAGAGGTATCCAAAAAGGACTCCAAAAAGATTGCAAAAGGATTCAAAAAATTCCACAAGGCTCCCAAAAGGGTTCCAAAAGGCTCTCAAAAGGATTCCAAAACTATTCCAAAAGGATCTCAAAAGGATCACAAAGGATTACAAAAGGCTCAAATAAGGCTCCCAAAAAGTTGCTAAAAAGATCACAAAAGGATTCCAAAAGGATTCAGAAAGGGCCTTAAAAAGATAGAAAATTATTATAAAGAGATTCCAAAATTATCCCAGGATTATCTCAAAAGGATTCCAAAAGACTCTCAAAATGATTCCAAGAGGGCCTCAAAAGGATTCCCAAAGGAACACACTATCTTTAACGACGAAGGATCTCATATATATATATATATATATATATGTGTGTGTGTGTATATATATACATATATATGTATATAATCACACTTTATATATATATATATATATATATAAGAGAGAGAGAGAGAGAGAGAGAGAGAGAGAGAGAGAGAGAGAGAGAGAGGTGTATATACATATGCCTGCTATGTGCATATTTATATTAAATACGTCTAAATAAAGTTGTGGGATAACTAAAGACTTGCCTAGAAAAGAGCATATTTTGTGATAAAAAAAAATCTCTTTCAAAAAATCGTCTGAAAACAATATTATGTACATCCTCATAATGACTTAACCTTCATTTCCTACTTTACTTATATTATTCTTTATGTTGTGTTCAAAGTTTTTTTGATTGTAAATTGATATGAAATTTT
>NC_090756.1:57650744-57653244 GCF_036898095.1 Palaemon carinicauda
CTCAAACATGTCCATATTCATGTCTTGGTTTTGGGTAGTTTTTCATATTCGCGCTGGCCACTGTGGATTGGTAATGTTGGCAGATTTTCGTTAGATGGCTCAAACAAACCAACCTAGCATGAGTGACCGTAAGTAATACAGCTTTGCTGATCATGGCAATACGCAAAACCTTTCAACATGTTAAGGTATCCCAGTTCAGCTGGTTATATCTCTTCATTTATTGATCGCCAAATTTAAAACCTCGTAAAAAATGTTAAATTAATGAGTATTCGAATCATATGGAAAATTATTTTATAATTTAACCACAATATTTGTTAATGTGATTTAATTAGATCATTAAAGGTACTAAATCATTTAGCAATTCATTCTTCATCTGCAATTAAGATCATTAATTTGTGGATTCATATTAGTATAAAATAGAGTTTAAACTTGATTGCATGATATTACAGTTTTTAATAGCATATCAAAGAGAGGAAATAGATCATCTATGCATCATTATATGTTCTATCTCTTGTCTATTATCTATTCCTCTATTCTCATCTACAGTTTATATATATTAGAATATAAACAAAGACACCAACACCGTAAACAAACTCTCATATCTATATGTCTGTATTTATCTATATATCTATTTATCTATCTATCAATCTCTCTATCTATCTATCTGTCTATATATATATATATATATATATATATATATATATATATATATATATGTATGTATATATATATATATATATATATATATATATATATATATATATATATATATATATATGCAGAAGAACCAAAGAGAAAATGAAAATGCGAGTTATACGATCAAGTCCTGACTGGTTTCGTGATACATCTTCAAAGGACTGATTTATTGATAAAGGTTTCTTTACATTTTATAGGGGAAGTAAACGTACGAACATATATATATATATATATATATATTTATATATATATATATATTATATATATATATATATATATATATATTTATATATATATATATATATATATATATATATATATATATATATATATATATATATATATATATATATATATAGGCTTACAGAACAAACACACTCCCATACCAGCTACCTGGGCTGTAATCAGGTGTTTACTGCGCGGAGATCAAACCTCATTAGACACCTGCCAAAAAGGGTCATTTCTGGTGACAGGTAAATTCATGTTTTTGACTTTCAATACAGTTTATTTATATGAGTAACGGTAGTCTTATCTATATAAATACATAAGCAAAACTATATGTACAGATAAAACACATCTATATATATATATATATATATATATATATATATATATATATATATGTGTGTGTGTGTGTATATATATATATATATTATATATATATATATATATATATATATATATATATATATATATATATATATATATATATATATATATATACATATTTATATATATATAAATATATATATATATATATATATATATATATATATATATATATATATATATATATATATATATATATATATATAAAGACATATACATACGTATACACAGACAGGCATTTATACACACACATGCATAATATATGTACATACGTGTACATATACTGGTATACATATACAACCACAAACAGACTTACATATAAATGTTTTTTTTATACATGATTAACATGTATTATTGGTCAGGTGCAAAAAAAATTGGTTCATTCAAATAACTTAGTGAAAAGAAACCTCGACGCATTTATATGTAAAGAGATTTGTAAGCTATATGAAAAAAAAACTTTAACCACTTAATGTAGAACTGAATATATTGTGATTCATTAACGTCACTGTGAAAATAAAATTTAGATCTAAGCTACCATTCACTAAAGGGTACAATTATTCTATATAGTATGCATAAGTACATTGGCACTATATAGAATTATGCTAGATATAAGTATTAATATATACGTAATTATATGGTTATGGTAATAATGTTATATGTGCATATATATATAATATATATTATATATATATATATATATATAATTATATATATATATATATATATATATATATATATATATATATATATATATATATATATATATATATATATATATACATATATATATAAATATATATATATATATATATATATATATATATATATACATGTTAATCATGTGTAAACAACATTTATATGTGGGTCTGTGTATGTGTCTGTATATGTATACCAGTATGTGTACAAGTATGTATACGTCTATGCATATATTGGATGTATGTGTATGAATGCCTGTCTGTGTATACGTATGTATGTCTCTTTATATATATATATATATATATATATATATATATATATATATATATATATATATATATATATATATATATATATATATATATATATTTATATATATATATAGATGTGTTTTACATATATACATATAGTTTTGCTTATGTATTTATGTAGATAAATACAGATAAAAACTGTATTGAAAGTCAAAAACAAGAATTTACCTGTCACCAGAAATTACCCT
>NC_090756.1:57663244-57680744 GCF_036898095.1 Palaemon carinicauda
ACATCATGGAATGTAGTGGTTAATGACATGTGATAGATAGACGTCTGATACCATGATTATCAATCAGCGATGAGGATTGCGCTCATTATGGACCCAAATGATGTATAATGTGTTCGATCAAGGATCTCAATGGTTGTCTGGTCATAGTTTTTTTATGCTTTTATTTTTTGGCTTCCATTTCCGTGTTTTGTAAATCAACATATATATTTAACGAGAACCACACAGTATCCATATGAATGATATACACTAAAACATATCTACAATATTATTATTATTGTTATCATTATTATTATTATTATTATTATTATTATTATTATTATTATTATTATTATTATTATTATTACTTGCTAAGCTACAACCCTAGTTGGAAAAGCAGGATTCTATAAGCCCAGGAGCCTCAACAAGGAGAATAGCCCAGTGATGAAAGGATACGAGGGAAAATAAGATATTTTAAGAACAGTAACAACATTGGAATAAGTATTCCCTATATAAACTATGAAAACTTCATCAAAACCATAGGAAAATAAATTAGATAGAATAGTGTGCCCGGGTGTACCCTCAAGCAAGAGAACTATAATCCTAGACACAGTGGAATACCATGGTATAGAGGCTATGACACTACCCAAGACTAGAGAACAACGGTTTGATTTTAGAGTGTCCTCTTAGATGAGCTGCTTACCATAGATAAAGAGTCTCGTCTACCAAGAAGAAAGTAGCCACTGAACAATTGCAGTGCAGAAGTTAACCCCTTGTGTGAAGAAGAATCGTTTGGTAATCTCGGTGTTGTCAGGTGTATGAGGACAGAGGAAAATCTGTAAAGAATAGGCCAGACTATTCGGTGTATGTGTAGGGAAAGCGAAAGTGAACAGTAACCAGAGAAAAAGATCTAATGCAGTGCTGTCTGGCCAGCCGAAGGACCCCAAAACTCTTCAGTGGTAATATCTCAACGGGTGGCTAGTTCCTCGGCCAACCTACTACCTACAAAATAACAACTGTATCTGTTTCTAGTCCACTGCAGGACAATAGACTCAGACATTGCATTAATCGGGTCTTATATTTTGCCAGTTTTCATCAGAACACTGGCCATTGCAGATTTGTGATGGTGGGAGACTAAATTAATCGCTTGCAGCAAACTAACCTAGTCCGTGGCGCTGACTAGTACAGCTTTACTGACCATGGTGATACTTCTCTTTCACCAACATAAGGTATACGCACTCAGAAAAGGCTATTATTTTATTGGGTCCTTTGACTGGCCGGGCAGTAATACATTGGATCACTCTCTATGGTTACGGATAATTTTTCCTTTTCCTACACATACACCGAAAAGTCTGGCCTATTTTATACACCTTACAGCATAGATTACCAAATAATTCTTCTTCGCTCAAGGGTTTACTACTACATTGTAATTGTTCTTGGGCTATTTTCCGCTTGATAAGAGTAGAAGACACCGTTTAGCTATGGTAAGCAGCTCTTCTAGGAGAAGGGGAATAAAATCAAACCCTTGTTCTCTGGTCTTGGGTAGTGCCATGACCTCTGTACCATGTCCTCCATTGTCTTGGGGTACAGTTTTCTTGCGTGTGGGTACAATCAACACATTTTTCTATCTTGTTTTTTTTTCCTTTTTCTTTTTTTCTTGTTTATATAAGACTTATATCACTATTGTTACTGTTCTTAAAATATCTTATTTTAATTGTTCATTGCTTTTGTCGTCTGTATCCTTATTTCCTTTCGTCACCGTGCCATTTTTCACTGCTGGAGCCCTTGGGTGTATAGCATCCTGCTTTCTAGACTGCTAGTAATAATTACAATAATATAAGCTCCTACCTAGAGGTCTATTGTTAAAAAAACATTTAAAAATAGGATCACCACTTCTCACTGTGTTACTTTTTGAAAACTACAAATCTCGGATTCTTTAAGGGACTATTTACTTTGTAAACTCTAAGTCAGGTTTTCTGCTTTAATTCTTTGTTATATTCTTATATTGGATTTAAAGTTTTGTATTCTTATCCTTCCTTTGTTTCATATCACTGACTATAATCGATAACTTGGGCAGTCCTTTCAGTTCTGCATTTAAAGAAGAAATTTCCAAGACACGAGCTTTCGAAAATAATATTTCAAGACTGCCAATCCTGTTTGATTTCCGGGCTTTCCTCTTTAAAGGGGTAACATGCAGATTAAAACATTACAGGTATCGTGTATTAGATCTTTGGAAAGAGTCCACCTCCCAGTGATGGTCCCCCAAGAACATCGACAACCATTGCCTCTGTTACCAAGTTATCAACTATATGAGTATCCTTTGTAGCACTATGTAGCGTAACTAGGGTTGACAACAAGCCGAGATGTTATGGAGAGTGGCTCAAGCGCTTCCAGGGGGGGGGGGGGGGGGGGGGGGGGGGGGGGGGGGAGGTGGGGGGGGGGGAGGACTTCACTCTGAACATATCTATTTTACAGAACTGGGACAACCCAAGTGAATCACATACGCATCAAATTCGGTGAAATCTCAAAGTCTGCATTGGACACTTTTTAAACAATAAGGCAGGGATAAAATTTGTCTTCCTAAGAAAAATGTTTTGCTACATGTGCCAAGAATTAACCGTATTATCAATTGTTAAAAATGATCAACCTCTCATCACAACAGCTATTTATATTTCAGTACAGAAAAAAAGTTTAACAATCATGAGAATCAAAAATTTATATAATTTCTCTTTAGGTTTGGCAACTGGGTAACTCCGTGTGCCAAATCATATGGCATTGCTAAAACGATTTTTGTCTTTCAAAAAAGTAAGTAGAGTTTTTCCAAACTATTACTATTAGGAATTTAATGCGTAGCTATTACACACGAGAGCGCTTTGTATAGTTAGAAATATTGAACTTTCGAGAAAAGCTTCTTAAAAAAGTAATTTGATTAATAAGTTGAAGACACTTTGCCCGATGATCATCAAGGTCTGCTTGTGGAGTAAGGTAGCAGCAGATCCTCTTAGAACTGAAATCCAGTCCAACAGGGTTTTTTGAAACTTTGTCCCTCTTATTACGTTATGGAAAGTGAAAACCCAAATAACTGTCTACATAAGGTTTCAAGCCTTTACCAAATCATCTAATTAAGTAAAGGCATTTTCCTCATGAAATGTATTATTAAAAAATCCTCCATTTTTCTTTGTGGTAAATATCATGAGTAACATGGATTCTTAACTCAAGAAAATATTAAGTTATTTATAAGATTACTTATTAACTTCAAATATTTAAAAACATTTTATCTAATCACATAAAAAAAGTATTAAAACTAGTCACTAAATATGCCACGAATTAGCCGATACAGCTAATTTCCTATGGGTCGAATCCTGAGTTGAAAGGAGTTTTAGCAGGTTTCATTTCCAGCCATCTTAAGTCTATATGGGTAACTTACATTCGAAATATATTATAGAGTACTAGAAGGATGTTCCACTTATGCCATTTCTTCATATACGTCGAACAGACCTAAAGTTTTAGCGAACAGAACTATGAGTTTATAAGGAAAATCAAGTTGAAAATTTGAG
The DNA here is from genome assembly GCF_036898095.1 of Palaemon carinicauda. NCBI lineage: Eukaryota > Metazoa > Arthropoda > Malacostraca > Decapoda > Palaemonidae > Palaemon > Palaemon carinicauda. The sequence continues at coordinate 57,666,778 of NC_090756.1, forward strand.
GAAAACTTATTCGGACACCAGTAAAGAAGTTTAATACCAAGTACATGTTACCTTTATGATCATTAGCCAATAAAGCTCTTGGTGGGCAGCCTATATATTGGCTAACTGTACAGGATTACTAAAGAGTAGTTCAACATTTCTTGCAATTCTTTTAAAAATTTAAAAATTTTAAATCATGGGAAATAAAACTTTCAAGACTATATTTAATAATTATTCAAGATGTTAATTTGAGTACGATAATATTGGTGTTTAAGTCAAGTTACTGGAATAACCCAGATTTTCAACCTATTGTATAGACTTTCCACGTACCTTTAATACACTCACTCGCTGCTAGGCTAGCTTTCTCAGTATCATTGATTGCTACTGGCAGTTTAGATTTTGTCCTCCGAATTTGAATTTAGAGAATAACACGACTAGCAGTTTTTTCTATTTATTTTGGACTTACACATATTTGATTTAATTTCTACAGGCATTTCTACTGAACCTCACAGCAAGATTGAAGACAGACTTATGGTTATTTAAAACATTGTTTAGACTTATGGATCTAAAAACATCTTAACAGACGTCGCTTTAAAATCTAACCAAAGGCACTCAAATAATTGTAGCAGCAGCTCTTCTTCAGAGAACTAAAATCAGCAATTTTAGGTTATAGTCACAAATTAATTTTTTGAAATTTTCCAATTTATCACCATTTCAGTTTTCGTCACTACAATCCCCTTAGTTAAATACCTGACGAAGACACTTCAATTAGAATTCAGCATATTTTGTATAGTATCATCTACAATAGTTCAGTGGTCTTGAAGTTTTCCCCTATTTAAGTAACGTTTGGGAGACCCTACCTTCAGAAGTAATATCAGATTGTCCTTAATTGCTTGAAATGAAAGCTTAATTTTACATTTTTTTTTTCTTTTAGGATTATGGTAGCAATCCGTACAGGCATGCTTACTCTTAATAGTTAAAAAAGAGCGCTACCTTTACACAAGTTGCAGGTTAGGTTATTATAAATTTGTAAGATATCCAATAAAATAGATCTTCCTCAACCGATTGCCTTTTCAATCCTAATAGGTTGTAAAAATCAAAACTTCAGGGATTGATTAATGTAGAAAGGATGAAAAAGTTAAATTTTAACCAATTAAAAAATATGTAAGCCTGATAAGGTGATGAAAGTGCTTTACTAAAGCCAGGCTGCTGCACCACTGTAGCCATGTATATACACAGGTGCATTTACTAAATCTTATTCCTATCAAACTATAGTGTCCTATGCCACTGCTCCTCCCCTCAACGCTCCAGATAAACTTTGGTGAAATGGGTCATAGGCGAAAGTGGTTAGAACTACCAGAACAGGTCCACCCCTCGATGCTCCAGGCAAAATTTGTGGCTCATATCTCAGGTGGGAGTAAGTAGAAGTACTATGCCACGGCTTCTCCCCTCTATTCTCCAGTCAAACTTGGGTGGCTCCGGTAATGGGTGGGAACGGTTTGTAGTATCAAGCCACAGCTCCTCCCTGAATGCTCCAAAAGAACTTTGGCAGTTCAGGTCATAGGTTAGAGTAGCTAGAAGAACCAAAACAGCTCCTACCCTCAATGATCAAGGTCAACTTTGGCGGCTCGGGTTATGGGTGAGAGTGGTTAGGACCACCAAAATGGGTCCTCCCCTCAATGGCTTAGATCACAGGCGAGAGCGGTGAGAGGTACTATACCAGAGCATCTCCCCTCTACTCTCCAGTCAAACTAGAGTGGCTCAGTAACGGTTGCGAGTGGTTTGAAGTATCTAGTCACAGCTTCTCCCCTCAATGCCTCAGGTAAACTTTGGTGGCTCAGGTCATGGGCGAATGGTTAGAACCACCAAAAAAAGCTCCTCCCAGGCAACTTAGGTTGCTGGGGTCACTGGTGGGAGCAGTTAAAAGAGCATATATCCTCATTACCAGATCACAGAGTCCTATTAAGTGCAGGAATCTATTTAATTGGTACTTCATTCTTTTCACGCAGTATGCTGCAGGTAGCCAAACCAGAAATTAAGTGACCAGTTTCTCCCAGCGAACTACAGTACTTTCAACCCCCGTGCAACTGAATTTTTTGGGCAGAGCCTCAAATTGTCAACAGACTAGAATTGTTAACCTTGAATCATTGGTGTTTTAACATCCAGCCTGTTAAAAGATTATAGTTGAAGTACTTATATGTTTAATACTCTACCGCAAATAAGTCGCCTTAGATAAAGGCTGTTACCAAAAGAAATGTAAATTTAATACATCTCATAATCCAGTTCCTCACTTTTCAAAATTAATGTATTTTGTATTTACAAAATAAAGCTATCAAAAGCACTCTTACCGTCTAGGCGTACCCACAGTCCAGGCGTACCTACAGTCCATATTACAAAACTTTAGTAATAACTAGACAAAACTAAAACTATTTGAAGCAATATTAAAAAAAAAATACTACACAATCTGCACCCTTATTAAACTGAAAATTTATTGAATTCAAAACTACTTGAGCCATCTTTAAAATAACTTTAGCCACCCAGACAGTTTTAATGTTTTACCCAGCGTGGTTACCAATCTTTGAAACTCTTCTTCCAAATCTCAGATATCACAAGAACCAATAATCCCACCCATAAGTAAAATGGCAACAGGGGGTGATACAGTAAGATAATATACAAGAAACGCCTTTATTAAAAACCTCCGATATTCAAATAACGAGAGGAAAACTAAAAAGTTGGAGTTCTTGTAACAGCCCTTTTTTGCTATATCTCCACGAAAGCTTAGACTAGAGCACTCTAACGCAGCTATTTCTTTCAACTAAAAATTTAGCAAACTAAATATTCCAGGTGGCCCCTGATCATTAAAGTATACTCTAGTTCAGTTATGAACTATCACAAAAATTAGTACATACAATATCCTAAAAATTGCAAAATGTCTGAACAGCAACATTATAAAATTTTCTGCAACACCATTAAGAATATACATTTCACAATAAAGATAATGTTGTAAGTCGCCCGCCCAAGTCTAAACTTATTTAATGACAACCCTTTTGGAAATGTTAACCAAATGCCCGTATTTATGCCACATTAATCTCTACCCAGTAAATATACGCTTATCTTTTTTGTCATACAATAACCGCTGGGGAAAAAATTATTTATTAATGTTGAAATTTAAATAGAAAACATTGGCGAAACATGATAATATTATAAAACGTATAATATCGGTAATTACAAATGTCTAAACTAAATTATCTTTGGCTTAATATAACAAAGTTAAAAAGCCCTATAATGGATAAAAATATCTTAGTAAACTAGTTTTCAGATTGTCCACGGTACACTTTTAAAGTCTATTATGGACAACCCTAGTCTGCCTTTATCTTCGTGGCAGTAGCCACCCAGGCAAAGATGGGCTATATACAGTAGAATGCCATGAATACAAATATAGTTAAAAACTAGCTAATCTTTAATCCTCTGGTCCATACTTAAATGCAAGCTAACCTTTAAACTTGAGATTCATACTAAAGATATATACGTAGATGGTAGATAACCTTTACACTTATGATCCACACTGCAGATTCATACTTAAATGCTAGTTAACCTTTGAATATTTAAACAAAATGTACATTTGTTTAAGAGCGTTTGAAAGAACAAGCTTCTCAGCTAATCAACCCTTGGAAACCAAGAAAATTTACATAAAGACCCATACAGTAACTATTAACAATAAAATTTAAAACTTGAGCCAGATAACTAGATTGCCTAAATTTAGACATATGAAAGTCAGGAAGAGAATACTTAGAAGTTTCTAATTTCATAATGCTATGGTAGTTAGGGTTTTCCTTGTATCGAAACATTATTATAGTGAACTAAGTTGAGTCAACATATACTCTAATACCTTAGCTCCAAGGTAACATCCGATCCCATTTTTTTTAAATTACCATAATTAAGAAGTATGTTATATGATACTTAAACAGTTTCTAGCTAAATAATATGAAAATTATATTTTTCCTACTCGCCATCATAGTGTTTTACTCATTTCTGACCATAATTATTTGGGCAAATCACCTGTTCATGAGTTTTTGGATTCCCTTAAATGAAGATAATTACTGGTGCTACCAGTGGGAAAGTTTTTTTTTTTTTTCTTTTTTTTTGGGGGGGGTAAGGGGGGGGGGGGGCATGGGAAATGCTAGGAAAGTCATTTGAACTAATAATAATGGTTACAAGTACTAAATAAAATCTAGATAGCCAGTTCAAAAAATGTATATCGTGTAAGTGGCTGAAGATTAAAGTGTAATTATCCAGGATTCACCAAACTTCCTTCTAATGGATTCTGTTCCGCTAAGAGTTTCTTCGCACGCAAATAAACAATTCACTGCTGTTTTTTCAAGCGGTATATGTTGAGCCGCACTCACGGTCCCCATGGGTCATTTCTGGATTATTTTTTACTTTCCTATGAGCAACAAATAGTTATACACTGAACGGAGAGCGTTTCCATCATAATCAAGTGACGACATATGTGAAATCTACCTAAATTTCGAGATAGATTTTGATTCCCTTACTTCCCTCTTGGAGACTTCTCTATGTGATTGTGGTCAAGCTTTAACTGAAGATGAGGGTGGAAAAAATGGCTGTTGTAAAACACCATCCGGGAAATCATGCATAAATATTTGGTAGCTCATAATTGCTAAAAAAAAAAAAAAACAGGTCATCATCAAATCATCAAAAGAAAAAAAAAAGTGGAGCAAAAGTGAGTGTTAGTAACACATACTAATAACACTCCATCAGTCTTCCAAATATAAACAATGGACTTAAAGTAAGAGAGACTTCATATTTGGATTGACCGATATGCAAGTTATTATGGCCCAGCCCCTATTAACCATAGAGAAAAATTCCAAACTAGCCAGCACTCTTCCATTTCTTATAGCGAATGTAAGATAAGCTTCGTTAGTGATTTTAGTACCATTTTTAATCAAAAGTAATATAATAGCAAGACAGTAAAAGTGAAAGGTCGAATCAAAAAGTTATTTTACAAATCCATCGCTACAAAGAAAACTGGCTGTTTAATCAAATATATTACCAATCTTCATATCTAAAACGTGATGGTAATAATTCAAAGTATTTTCGGTATATAAAGGATACTTTAATTTGAAGCAAAATACATGAACCATATATTTTTCCTACCCGCTATGTCGTGTTTTGTGCATTTCTGACAATGATTACTTGGGCAAACTACCCGTTCGTGAGATTTTTTGGACCCCCTTGTATAAAGTCAATTATGGGGAACCCCATTGGGAAACCGGTCTTTTTTGGGGGGGTGGGGAATTGTCATAAACGAGTGATTTGCAGCAACAACAATGGTCAGAAATGCAAAATAAGAACAAGATAACCAGTTGGAAAAATATATGGTTCATGTAAGTGGCTGAAAACTGGCCAAAACGTTTTTATTTATCACTTTTGAGATTTGTAAAAGGGCAAAAAACCTAACAAACTCACCTAACCAAACCTAGTGGTTCCCAGGTCATAAACTCTAGCCGGGGAGGAAGAACCCCAGACCCCAATTCCCAGATCACAGCCACTAGCGGGGGACAAGCCACCTGGAACCCCTTTCCTAGGTCACAAACCTTCCCGGGTCACAACCGCTAGCCGGACTCCGCCCCCCCCCCCCCCCCGGTCACAGACTTAAAGTAAATCACAAAAAGTATTACATTATGATAAAGTAAATTACAATTAAATCTTCACATTAGGAAAAAGTAAATCAAATAACAAGATTTCGTTATTTTATTTACTTATTTATTTATTTATTTATCTATTTTTTGTTTTTGTTTTTATTAACAATATTTACAGAAGCTTCTCAGTAGAGAACGTGCCGGTGTTCCACCAAAAATTGGGCATTCGTTCCTTTTTTTTTTTCTACATGAGTAACAATAGCTTTACACTGAATGAAGATCATTCTAATTATAATCAATTTCCAACATAAATGGAATTACACTAAATTTCGAAATAGATTGATGTACTTCACATAAGTTCCTCTTGGAGACTTGTTTGCGTGATGGTGGTTAAGTTGAAGCTGAAGAGGAAGGTGGAAAAAAAAAATGGCTGTTGAAGAACAACATCTGGAAACTTAGGAAGAAGTACATGTGTGCTGTTAATTGACTAAAAAAGAAAAGAAATAAAAACACCCGACAAAACGGATTTTGATGGAAGTTCCTTAAAGTAGCTTCCTAAGGGATATATGTACTACAGTGATATTCCCAGAGAATTTTACCTTTAGGTATCCAGAATTGTAACTCCTGGTGGGAATATCCTTAAAATTTCTCCAAAGGTTATCGCATAATATCAGCGGACACATTCTTGACATGCCTCCATAGCAATATGCACCTCAAACAGCGTTTTCGCTTCAAAGAGGATGTGGCAAAAGGGAGCCGTCCAAAGGCTCTCCCCGCTCTCGTAATACTATTGGGAATACAACAGCGCCATTCCCACGACGGCGGACATTCCTTGTAGCATTGAGCGTGGTGTTACAGATACAGTACCACGGGAGGGATACTGTGAAGATCTTTTCTTTTAGAAGAGATGAGTGGGTCCATCAGGACGACATGGCCATCTCACCCAAAAATAGATTTCTCGCTTCGTTCAAAATCCGTTTTTTGGGCTCAAGCCATGTCGTCGTGATGGAAGCATACTAGAGCATTAGTGTATCTGTGGATTTTTAATCAGTGCCTTAACCTTATAGCAACCTTTTCTATGGTCATGGGGACCACATGAGACAAGGGATGTTACCGTTATTCGTCACCATCACTAATCATAACCAATGTTAGTGCTTCCTGTCTCCTACAGGGAAGAGTCATTCTAGACAGTAAAAAAGGGATCTTGAGGTTAACATACATAGTATGACCAAACATAAGTACACACTTAATATACAAATAGTCTCATAGTTGTATATTTGCTAAAATAACATCAGTGTCTCTTATATCTATTATTTGATGCTTACAAATATATGAGGGATACTTACTTTGGTAAGTTGAAGAACTCTGGCATGTATACATACAATTGTCTGGCGAAGGTGGACGCACTACATTCTAATAGACATTTATTAATAATAAATGACTAAAAGATGTTCAGTAAAACGAATGTAGTATGACAATGGGATTATACCTGTAAAAAGTACAGAGACTATATTTCCTTCTGGAAGGAAGAAATGATGAGTGCCACTCACAGACTGAAAAAAATTATAAAACAATTTCTCTTTATAATTCCTCTACTGGTTACTTCTATCTGCACTGTGTACTTCGTACACCGGGACTAGTGCTATTTGTATAATTCCACACCTGGGATTTTGAACAGAGCCAGTGTTATCATGGTAACACTTAATTAAAAGACGTCACACCTAAGAAGGGTGACCTCTTCTCCCTTTAATTGACAGTCTCAGTCAATTAGCCGTTTATCAGAGAATTAGACGGCAGGTTAAATATCATACTTGGTGTCACCACATATTGCTTCAGATCATGGATTTGTCTAGCATAGTGTATGTAGAACACTCTGGAGGATTCTCATCCGTTACATGTGCGAGGACATGTGAGGTCCCAAACCAAAAACTGTTTACTACAGTAATTAGGGGGCAGGTTTTAATACACTACCTGCCGCCACTACGAAGTGTATCAGTTCATGCACTTGTTTTGCATAGTGTTTGTAAAACACTCTGGATGATTTCCATCCAGTGTATGAACAAAGGGGCTTAAAGTCCATATACTGAAAGAAGTTCAGTGATGAAGCAATCTTTCTCGGATCATGACCTGCGGGAGTACTGTCCGGATCCGCTCTACGAATAAAGTAGGTGAGCTTCACCCTTAGTTGTTTTAGGGATAAATTTGATCCAGAAGTTTCTCCTTTAAAGAGCTGTCCTCCCCTGAAGTCTGAAATTCTACGAAGATAGACCTTTAGACACTCTACAGGACATAGAGAGACATCTTCCTTCAGAGGACAGATTCTCCAGGGACCCCACCTCTTAGTGGGTAGCTCGTTTTTAGCGAGAAAGGATGGATCAGGAAAAAGACTAAGTTCTCCCACTTCCGTGAACTGAATGTGACTCTCATCTCCGGATAGGGCCACTATTTCACTAACTCTAGCCCCGGAAGCAATATCGAACAGAAAAATAACCTTTCCGGTTAGATCCTTAAGAGAACAATCTTCATTGTCCACAGATGAGGCATAATATAAGACCTTGTCCAAAGACCAAGAGATGGGCTTTGGTTGTACCACAGGCTTAAGCCTAGCACATGCCTTCGGAATCTTATTAAAGATTTTATTCGCCAGATCCACTTGAAAGGCATATAGGAGAGGCCTAGTCAAGGCTGACTTGCACGTATTTATCGTATTGGCCGCCAGACCTTAGCTATGAAGATGGACAAAGAAGGACAGACAAAAGTTCATTGAAATTTCTTTCGGTCCTTTTGCTTTGACAAACACAACCCACTTTTTCCAGGAAGACTCATATTGTCTTCTAGTTGACTTGGCCTTGTATTCTTCTAAGAATTCTATATTGCCTTTTGAGATCCCAAAACCTTTTTCTAACCACTAGAGTGAGAAAATGACGAACTGAAGGATTTGGATTCTCTATGATAAAACGAAGGCAGTAAATTTCTGAATCTTTGGAAATATACTAAGGGTGAGAGCTAGGACCAGCCTCATCTAGTCTATCAGCCACACTAGAGGATCCTCGTATGGAGCTATATAGTGAGGTAGTTTCTTGAGGACGCTCGTGATGAAGAGGTCGAATTGCATTTTCGGGACTTGTTCCCATCTGGGGAGGGAATATGTCTGCGCCCATGGACCATTCCAAGTCTATCTGTTTGTATCGAAATAGAGTATCCACCCTCACATCGTGGATCAGTTGTAAATGAAATACCGGTAGGTGCCGTCCCTTTAAGAGAGGGATGGGTAACTTCACCGAGACTGAATGAGACGTTCGAATGTGACGTCTTATTATCGCTTCGGTGTCCCAGATCAGTTGTAGGGAGTCTGATCTGTGTGGAGGGGGCTTCTCCACCCATGAAAGGACCAGCAGAGTCTTGGGACTTTCGTGCTCTAATTTCTGTTAGAGAACCGATTAACGAGAGACCGATCTCATTCTTTTTTTTTTATCTCTTCAAGCGTTTGATGCGTGTTTTCTCCAAGCTCTTAACGCATGTTTCCAGTGTGCCCTTAGCACCAGGTCTGTCACTATAGCAAACTGGGGAAAGTTTAGCGCTTTTTCCTATTGGCATTTTGGTATTCTGACTGAATACCCGAGTCTCTTGACAGACCTCACGAGCTCCTTTTATATTTCCAAAGGAGAGGAGAGTTGATGTGACTGAGGGCTTCGATGGTTTTTTAAACATCAAAACCCCTGAGCTGGAGAAAGTCGAGACTTCAAGAATCCTATCTTGCATCCGTGATGTCCCAGGAACCGGGTAATCTCTTGAATGCACATTGGCCGGACACTTCAGGTGATGCCCACTACAGCCTCTTGATCAGGTATAATAATACCTGAACTATTTCTAGGCTCGAATTTGACGTGGCTAAGGTCGTCAATCCTTTGAAGATACTGAGAACTGTGAGTCCGACACGTATCTTCCTTAGGATGAATGTTACTCTCTGTAACATGAATTCTAGAAAGGAGGAAGGGGGGGGGGGGAGGTTGACTGGAAGGTTCCAAAGGACACCTTTCACGTCTGACAAGACTACGAACACCCTTAATTGGAACAAGGTCCATATGTTCAGGAGGATTAACATTCAGAACTTGCTGTTTTTTATGAACTTGTTGAGTGGCGACAAGTTCAGAATGGCTCATTGATATCTTGAGTCCTTCTCGTGAACACGAAGAAGCCTCCCCTGGAACTCGATGAGCTAAAGTTTTCTTATTACCTGTATGCTCTATAGCTCTCTGGTACACTCCTCAGGAAGGGTTTTGAAGTGTAGGAGAAGGTAAGGAAATGATGGTAGGGACATTTCTGTTTCCATCAATGGCTCATTTTGACTAGGCTTTGGACCGTCGAAGGTCATGCAATCCTGAGGGAAAGTTCCTCTTAGCCGAAGCGTATTTATGCTTCGAGTAGTCAGTAGGCTTAGACTTTTGACCATCTGCCTGTAGCATCGTGGTCAGTGGGATGTTGTTGAGCAGCCCGGATATTTCAAGCATTTCCAATCTTCATTTTAGGTTGGGGACCCACAACCACAGAAGATTTTCTCTCTGAAAGAATGACCCATTTTTGGAGAAGACCTATGTTCTCCATGGTGGCATTCTTAATTACTTCCTTAGTTACCTCGTGCGGGAAGAGGTCTTTACCCCAGATGTTGGAAGATATTAGCTTCCTTGTTTCGTGTTTTACTGTTGCATCAGCGAACACAAACTCTCTACATGCTCTCCTAGCCTTCATAAAGGCGTAAAGGTCATTCACCAAGATAGCCATATGCCTTTTGGCTATGACCATGAGCATGTCTGGAGTACTCTCGTAGGTTGAACACAACTCCATGTAGTTTTGTATAGAAAGGGATGTCAAAAGTCTCTCCTTTGACTCTTGTTCATTACACAAGAGCAACTTAGATAATTTAAGGAGACATACCTTGAATTGTCGACTTGCGACGTCCTTGTCTAATTTTCCTACTGAAAATGTCAAATGGACTTCCTTCCAATCCTTTTCCTTTCCGGGAAAAGCTGGTGACAAAGGCTTGTACTCATCGAGTGTGGGACATGGCTTACCCGCCTCTACCGCTTTGGCAACGGAAGTAAATGCTTTCCCCATGAAGGGGAATGAGAGTGAAGTAGGAGCAAGAAAGGAAGGGTGTCCGTTATTCAGTGAGGAATACCTTCGACTTTGAATAACCCCGCCTTTCTTAGACTACCTGAAAGCATAGTCTATGCCTTATCATGGTCAAGAATCAAGACCTCATTTGGTTCCGTTCCTTTTCTTGACTTTGGGTTGTACTTCAGTCGAACCCAACAATTAGGGAAAGCATCAAAACTTGGCCAAAATTGAATTTTTTCCAAAGGAACAGCACCTATTTTCTCTGAGGTGCAGAGATTGCCATTTGAAATCAGCATCTTCTCCGCAAACCTCCAGGGATTGGTTATGGAGAATGTTGGTAGGTCTTGATTCATGGGTCGTTTGACTGACCCCTGGGAAGCGACAAGAGAAACTTTACGAGGATCTATCTTACGTTTTACTTCCTGCTTTTCGTTTTGTCTACGAAAGCTCTCTATTTGATTCTTCAGTTGGATACATAATTGTACCACATTATCCAAATTAGGGGTAGAAGACGAAGATGTCGATATCGATGGCTCTGAAGCCGGCACAGGCGGAGGAAATTCCCACGTAACATTTTCCTCTTCTACCTTGGGGCATTTCTTGCCCTTAATCCCAAAGGTTTTCTGGCCGTCAGGGGATGTAGTTAGCTCCTGACACACTACTGTTTCCTCATTTTCTTCCGGAAAGAGTAGCTTACGCATCCCATCATTAGATAGGAAAGGTCCAGGAGAGATCTTTTGAAAGCCTCTCACCCAGTTGCGTAATTTATGTTGAGCTGTATCCCTAGTCTCTGTAGACTTGGGATTTTCAAAACCCTTCGGACATTAATGTCCGACATATACTGCAAACCTGTGGGTTCCAATAATGTAGGGATCCGGAAATAATATTGCAGGGGGCATGAAACCTGCAAGTACTATGACCGTAAAAATACTTACTCTTGGCCTTGCAGAGGACTGCAGCACAAGGTATCTGGTGTTCCTCCTGTAAAGAAAGGAAAAACAAATGAGTATACAATGGAATATCTCCTTGACAATCAACATGCAAATGTCCTTTACAATAGAGTAGCTTAGGATAGTAAGCTATAAAGGGATAGTAGGAGATACATACTTGTGTACCCCTGCGAACAAATGCTGTTGCCTCCCCTCAGTATTAACTACATGGAGATTTTTCTATAGAGTAACTCCAAGTAGAAGGACTCTTACTCCTAGGGGTAGAGAAGTATCAAATCACTGTCCCAAAATAATGTTAATACTGTGGGGTCAGGATGATTGATTCTCGATCAGAATATTGAAGAAAACTATTCATTAAATATATGAACGGTACCCAGCAGAATGCTCGTACAAGGGGTACCCAAGGTATATCAGAAAATACTACTGTATCATGGTACTGTAGTTTTCTAATTGCAGTAAGTCTATATTGCAACTTACTGGCTACTGTACATCATGTATTGTAGTCTAGTCATTATGCTGCCTTCTTAGTAGCATATGACAGTATGGTCCATCTAGCATGAAGACAGCTGGACTAGGAAAATAAAGACATATATTTGTATATCCCACTCAGCCTATTTGCTATAGTCTTCCTACTATATTAAAATATAGAGTTTCCTGATCAGGGAGACTCAAGGAAAAAGGCTCCACCCTTTAAGGGTTAGGAGTGTATTACTCCTGCCTTGAAGTGTTTAATATTGTAGGGTAATCTAAAACTGATTTCTAATCAGTATATTGAAGAAATCATATTCATTCAATATAGGATTGGGCTCAGCAAATGCCTGTGTTGGATATCCAAAATATGTTGGAAAAAACTACTAGTATAAACTATATAATAGTTTTCTATCTGCAGTATATTCTATAATGCAGATATACTGGCTACCTGTATAAAATAAACAGTAGTTCAGCCGGCATGTAGCCGGCATAGCTAGGTCTTGCCGCATACCCGGCATACTAGCTAGAGAGAGAGAGAGAGATAACATGGAAAAAACGCTACTCCTTACTGTAAATGTATACAGTATTTAAGGATGTAAAAGTCTAATTTTACTGCCTTTTTCCAGAAAGAAGGTTCTAATAGAAGGGGACAATGTATCATTCAGTCTTCAATGCAGCTACAGTACTATTGCTGACAAGATACCGCCGATACACTGCCGGCCGGCAAGTCCCGCAAGTACCAGTACAGTCGGCGTGCTACCAACTGAGTCAGCACTATCTGTGCCGGCCTGGCTGGTAGTACCCCGGTAAACAGGACATGTAGCAGCAGTCCAAGGGAGGACTGAAGAACCTTGGGAACCGAAGGGACTTCCCTCTCACGGCCATCATGGTCACGTTGCCGGCTGGGGCCGGCAGTTGCCGGCTGGGCCGGCAGTTGCCGGCTAGGTTGGCAATTGCCGACAGATGATGTGGTTGGCGGCAGTATGCTCTGCCGTCAGCCAAAGACATAACTAGAGAGGGAGTTTGGCTGGCTCCGGCAACCTACCAGCAAAGGTAAGGTTGCAAGATGCAGGCATAAAGAAAGACAATGGCTCAGCATCAAAAGTGGACAGAGGGGTAGGGAACAGGGTCCTGTAACGAGTGTGAAAGGAAATGGCAAAAATTGTCAGTCCTAGACCTGTAAAAGAAACTCTGTTTCGTTATCGCCAGAATCCCAGGGAACAGGAGAGACTCAGTTCTCTATCCCAGAGATTGCCGACACAGTTAAGGGGATGGTGGCACTGCCGCCTCCTCTCAACAAAAAAGAAACAGAGTTCCAGTGCACGTATCCTAGGCTAAAGAAAATTACTCTTCAGCCCAGAGAACTGTGGCATAGGACTAGTCTTTTAGTCGCAAGGAGAATATGGTATCCTACCATAACTTCAAGTGCGGCTAATGAGGGCTAACCTCCATTGCCGGCAGGGGAATGATGGTATCTTACAACCCTTTCGCCCTGCCGGCAGGTCGCCGACATAAGACTAGATAATCTGAAATTCTGACTGAATCCCACAACCTGATGGCATACCACAACCAAAGGTTAAGGAAGAGGGCAGTACAAACACTAAGTTAGCCATGTCTGAATAAAATTCGAGGCACGGCTATTAGGGTTTTAGCCTGAGACTACACTCAGAGGGAAAGAGATTACCCCTAAGTCTCCTGAAGAAACGTGGTAATGTTTCATAACATTCTAGGAGATATCAGTCTCCACTGAATGAAAACAATACACGAGGGTAAACCAGGGAAAGTCTGA
>NC_090756.1:57685744-57698244 GCF_036898095.1 Palaemon carinicauda
AATGCCAAAAAAAGATTACAAATATGAAATAACAGGTAAAACACTTACAAATACAGTAAATTATAAAATATAAAACACTGAACATACAATATGTAAATAAATACAACAAGTGAAGCATGCACATGTAAAATCCCGTAAGTAAAGAATTGGATGAAACATTAAACCCATTCAAATTAATGAGGAAAGTTTGTGACCTGGATTCTGTATCTCCTCTCCCTTGGTAAAGAAACAAAAACTCTCTACGAATGTGTGCGACTCTGTACCCAAAAATACAGACTACATCTAATTAACAGCGACGTCCCGACTCTCATCAATTAGCATAAAACCCTCCCAATGGTTCTTTAAACTTTCCTCACAATTGAATTTATTCATTGTTGAATTATGCTCAAAGGAAATAATGATTCCCTGTGTTAATGTCATCACTTCGGTCATACTAATTTAGGTCAGTCTTGTGGTATGGATGAGGAAGTTTATCTTTTCCATACTATAATATTATTATTCATATGTATATATTTTTTACCAGTAGATGTTATGTTACGTGCATCTAAGTAATTAGCATATACATTGTATAACAACTCTATGGGGCATATATATATATATATATATATAATTTATATATATATATATATATATATATATATATATATATATATATATATATATATATATACATATATATATATATATGTATATATATATATATATATATATATATATATATATATATATATATATATATATATATATATTACTAGCTAAGGTACAACCCTATTTGGAAAAGCAGAATGTTATAAACTATTGGTCTCCAACATGGAAAAGTAGCCCAGTGAGGAATGGAAACAAATAAACTAGAAAAGATGTAATAAATAATTAAGAATAAATATTTCAAGAACAATAATAGTATACGCACACAAATAAATATGTGCGTGTATTTATATATATATATATATATATATATATATATATATATATATATATATATATATATATATATATATATATATATGTGTGTGTGAGTGTGTGTGTGTGTTTGTGTGTGTGTGTGTGGGGGTATGGGTTGATTTATAAATATACATACTTTATTCATGTCTTTTTCCCTTTTCCGCCAAGTGATCATTAACTGAAGTTTCTAGCTGGACGCAATGTCCCTTAACTATTCAACGAGATATAACGAATCAACGAATTATAACATTTGTCTTTTCTTGTTGCTCACTCACCCAAGGGTTGGTCAGGCTAAACATTAATTAATTTTGCTGGAAAAACTTACAATAATAAAGCGAACATGTTATATAAATATTTCCACTATTTAAATATGATAAATAACTTGCCCGAGTATCTGAAGTGTAAAGTTGTAATACTAACCCATCTGCCTCATTGAAGATCGTAATACTCTACATCTCTTTAGCTTTCCTTGGATTTGAATGGTGTGAACAAATGTAGACAAATGCAAACGGAAATAAGTTGCTAAATGAAACAAGGATCACATTGATTAGATTATCATTATAATAATTTCCACTACTATTATGATTTTCAACAAGACATGTGTCAACCATAAATGAACAAGTGAAATATTTCAAGCTACTTTCCGTTGGTTCTTGAAATATCTTTGTCAGAACTGAGACAGGTGGTAACAAAAGTTGTTCTTCATAAGATTATTTTTTAATGAACGATAATTCATTATTCATTATTTCATATCTTCTTCTATATCTCTAGGATGAACGAAGGAGCAAAATATCAACTCCTACTTATTTGTCAAATTGGTAAAAGGATAAAATGAATACTTGAGCCAATGTTAAACTTAACGTTGTTTGACAATGATTAAGCTTTCAGGCTAGATCTCTTGCTCAACATCCATTGTGCCTATTGGGAAACGACCCTGCAGGCATTGTTTGATCCTCCCTGTTCCTAGCATGGGTAGAGAGGAGCTTGGGCACTGATCGTATATATGGCCAGTCTCTAGGGCATTGTCACTACCTTTTGCCCCTACCATTCATGAGAGACCTTTAAACACCGATACCTTGCTCTTGCAGGGGTTCTCAAACAAGGGTACATGTACCCGCCATGGTACATTTTTACTCTTCAGGGGGTACATTGGATCTCTTCTAATGGTAACTGAAATCTTCAATGAAACCTCCTTTGAAAGAAATTAAAATCTTCCCAAGGAGAATGCCAGCGAATGATAAAATCTTGTGTCGATTCGATGATTTTGGAGTAATAAAAAAGGAAGCTTTGGGTGAGACGCCAGAGAAATTAGAGGCGATTAAAGAGGATTAGGGCCGGCTTTGCCTCAGTCATAAGCGCACACACAAGGAGAGAGATAGAGAGAGAGAGAGGAAAGAGAGAGAGAGAGAGAGAGAGAGAGAGAGAGAGAGAGAGAGAGAGAGAGAGTCAACTTATGGAATATTTCATGTATGTATGTATATATATATATATATATATATATATATATATATATATATATATATGTATATATGTATATATACATATATATATGTGTATATATATATACATACATATATATATATATATATATATATATATATATATATATATATATATATATATATATATATATATATATATATATATGTATATATATATATATATATATATATATATATATATATATATATATATATATATATATATATATATATACATATACATACATATATGTGAATATATATATATATATATATATATATATATATATATATATATATATATATATATATATATATATATATATGTATATATGTATGTATATATATGGGGTGTTTGAATGTGCGTGGATGTAGTACGATAGAGAATAAAAGATGTGAGATTGGAAGTATGTTTAGGAATAGAAGGATGGATATATTGGCCTTGTGTGAGGCAAAGATAAAACGGAAGGGTGAAGTGATGTTTGGTTAAATGTCTGGTAAAGTGTCTGGTGTTGAAAGGGGAAGAGCAAGAGAGGGTGTGGCTTTATTGCTGAGTGAATGGATGACAGGTAAAATAGTGGAATGGAAGGAGATCATCTAGGTTATTGTGGGTATGGGATAGGTAGGGTAGGGAATGTTGGGCTTTTGTCAGTGCATATGGGCCAGGTTATGAGAAAAGTGAAGAAGAGCCGAATGAGTTCTGGAATGAATCAACTAGGTATGTAGAAGGACTGGGTAGAGGGAATTATGTAGTTATCATTGGTGAGGTAGGTGTCATTGGGAAGTATGGCGTACCCGGTGAAAATGAGAGTGGAGAGAGACTGGTAAATATGTGTGTTGAGCAAGAGAGGGTGATAAGTTCTAGCTTTTTCAAAAAGAAAGATAAAAACAAGTATACATGGGAAAGAGTGGCAAATGGAAGAGTGGTAGAAAGGGCATTGATGGATTATGTGTTGATAACTAAAAGAATGTTTGTAAGATTGAAAAATGTACATGTGTTTGGGGTATGGCTAACGGTATGTCTGATCATTTTCTGGTGGAAGGAAAATTAGTTGTAGCAAAAGAGTGGGGGAATAGAGTAGGTGGATGTAAAAGGAAGCTAGTGAGGGCTGAAGAGCTAATAAAACCGGGGTAAAAAGTGAATATCAAGAAAGGTTGAAAATGACATATGACGAAGTGAAAGTAGGGGAAACTGGTAATTTAGAGGAGGAGTGGAAGTTAGTTAAAGAAAATTTTGTTGGAATTACAAGTGATGTGTGTGGAAAGAAGCTTGTGGAAGGCAGCATAAGGAAAGGCAGTGAATGGTGGACTGAAGGAGTGAAGGTAAAAGTGGAAGAGAAAAAGAGGGCTTTTAAAGAATGGATGCAGAGTAATAGTGTAGAGAACTATGAAAAATATAGAGAGAAAAATGTGGAAGTAAAGCACAAGGTAAGTGAGGCAAAGAGAACAGCTGACCTGAGGTGGGTCAGGGATTGGGTCGTTCATATGAAGAGAATAAGAAGCAGTTTTGGAAAGAAGTGAAGAGAGTAAGGGAGGCTTGCTCACGAATTGAAGAGTCAGTGAAAGATGGAAATGGAAGGTTATTAAAAGGAAAGGAGGCAAGGAAAAGGTGGACGGAATATTTTGAAAGTTTAATGAATGTTGAGGATAATAGGGGGGCAGATATAATTTCTGTTGCAGGTGTTGAGGTGCCAGTGATGGCGGATGAAAAAGAGAGAGAGAGCGATATTACAAGAAAGGAAGTGAGAGGAGCACTAGATGAAACGAGAGTAAGAAAAACATCTGGTATGGATGGTGTGAGAGCTGATATGTTGAAGGAAGGAGGTGTGACTGTACTTGTATGGCTGGTGAAATTGTTTAATGTGTTTTATGTTGTCAATGGTACCAGTAGATTGGGTTTGTGCATGTATTGTACCATTATATAAGGGTAAGGGAGATGTACATGAGTGTTGTAATTCAAGGGGTATTAGTCTGTTGAGTGTAGTTGGAAAAGTGTATGGTACAGTACTGATTAATAGGATTAAATATAAAACATAGAATGCAATCTTAAGAGTACAGGGTGGTTTTAGAAGAGGTAGGGGTTGTGAGAATCAGATTTTTACAGTTAGGCAGATATGCGAGAAATATTTAGCAAAAGGTAAGGAGGTGTATGTTGCGTTAATGAATCTGGAAAAAACGTATAATAGAGTTGATAGGGAAGTAATGTGGAATATGATGAGGTTATATGGAGTTGATGGTAGGATGTTGCAAGCAGTGAAAAGTTTCTACACAGGTAGTAAGTCATGTGTTAGGATAGGAAATGAAGTGAGCGATTGGTTTTCGGTGAGAGTGGGGCTGAGACAGGGATGTATGATGTCTTCGTGGCTGTTTAACTTGTATGTTGATGGATGGTGAGAGAGGTGAATGCTCGAGTGCTTGGACGAGGATATAAACTGGAAGACGAGAATGACCGTTAATGGGAGGTAAATCAGTTGTTATTTGTGGATGATACTGTACTGGTTGCAGATGCAAAAGAGAAGCTTGGCCGTTTAGTGACAGAATTTGGAGGGTGTGTGAGAGAAGAAAGTTGAGAATTAATGTGGGTAAGAGTAAGGTTATGAGATTTACGAGAAGGGAAGGTGGTGCAAGGTTGAATGTCATGTTGAATGGAGAGTTACTTGAGGAGGTGGATCAGTTTAAGTACTTGGTGTCTGTTGTTGCAGCAAATGGTGGAGTGGAAGCAGATGTACGTCAAAGATTGAATGAAGGATGCAAAGTGTTGGGGGCAGTTGAGAAATTAGTAAAAAATAGAGGGTTGGTCATGAATGTAGAGAGTTCTGTATGAGAAAGTGATTGTATCAACTGTGATGTATGGATCAGAGTTGTGGGGAATGACAATGATGGAGACAGAAATTGAATGTGTTTGAGTTGAAGTATCTGAGGAGTATGGCTGGTGTATCTCTAGTAGATAGGGCTAGAAACGAAGTGGTGAGGGTTAGAACGGGTGTAAGAAATGAGTTAGCAGCAAGAGTGGATATGAATGTGTTGAGGTGGTTTGGCCATGTTTAGAGAACAGAAAATGGCTGTCTGCTAAAGAAGGTGATGAATGCAAGAGTTGATGGGAGAAGTACAGGAGGAATACCAAAGTTTGGGTGGATGGATGGAGTGAAGAAAGCTCTGGGTGATAGGAGGATAGATGTGAGAGAGGCACGAGAATGTGCTAGAAATAGGAATGAATGGCGAGCGATTGTGACGCAGTTCCAGTAAGCCCTGCTGCTTCCTCCGGTGCCTTAGATGACCACGGAGGTAGCTGCAGTAGGGGATTCACCGTTATGAAGCTCCATCTGTGGTGGATAACGTGGGAGGGGCGGGGGCTGTGGCACCCTAGCAGTACCAGCCGAACTCGGTTGAGTCCCTTCTCAGGCTGGGAAGAAGGTAGAGAGGGGAGGTCCCCTTTTTTGTTTCGTTTCTTTTATGTCGGCTACCCCCTAAAATTGGGGGGAGTGCCTTGGTATATATATGAATGTATGATATATAAGATATATATATATATATATATATATATATATATATATATATATATATATATATATATATATACAAATATATATATATATATATATATATATATATATATATATATATATATATATATATATTTCCATATATATATACATATAAAAATATATATCTATATATATATATATATATATATATATATATATATATATATATATATATATATATATATATATTTATAAATATGTATATATATATATATATATATATATATATATATATATATATATATATATTTTTACATATGCATATATATATATATATATATATATATATATATATATATATATATATATATATATATATATATATATATATATATATATATATATAAATATATATATACATATAGATATATATATATACATATAAATATATATATATATATATATATATATATATATATATATATAAATATATATATATATATATATATATATATATATATATATATATATATATATATATATATATATATATATATATATATATATATTTATATATACATATATAAATAAATATATATATATATATATATATATATATATATATATATATGTATATATATATATAATATATATATATATATATATATATATATATATATATATATATATATATATATATATATATATATATATATATATATATATATATATATATATATATATATATATATATAAAATATATATATATATATATATATATATATATATATATATATATATATATATATATATATATATATATATATATAAATATATATATATATATATATATATATATATATATATATATATATATATATATATATATATGTATATATATATATATATATATTCATATGTATATATGTATATATATATATATGTATATATATATATAACGGATTTTGAGCGAAGCGAAAAATCTATTTTTGGGTGAGATGGCCATGTCGTCCTGATGGAAGTTCCTATAGGGTAGCTTCCTAGGGTATATTACAACTACGGCGATATTCCCAGAGAATTTACCTTAAGGTACCAGAATTCTAACTCCTGGAGCGAGTATCCCTCGTGAAAGGGATATCGCGACATATCAGAGGACGTATTCTAGACACGTCACATGGCAATCTACATCCTGGACAGAGATTTCGTCGCGTAGGAGGTGATTGACGAGATACGAATTCGGGAAAGAAAAAGGGGAGCCGCTCCCAAGGCTTCCCTATCCCCCGATTCGTATGCGTGCCTGGCGCCAATCCTGGCGCCATCTGTATTCCTTGTAGCGTACACGAGGTGCTACAGATACTGTATGTAGGGAGGGGTCCTACAGCCCTTTCTTAGAAAGGCAAGGGCGGGTCCATCAGGACGACATGGCCATCTCACCCAAAAATAGATTTTTCGCTTCGCCCAAAATCCGTTTTTTGGGCTCAAGCCATGTCGTCCTGATGGAAGTGTAGCAGAGCATTACTGTATCTGTGGATTCTCAGAACGTGCCGTACTCCCCGGAGGTAATTTTTTCCCGGTCGACTAGACCTAGAGACCTAAGATGTTACCGTTATACATCTTTTCAACTAACTATAAACTATGTTAGAGCTTCCTGCCCCCTACAGGGAAGAGTCCTACTAGACTCTGGAAAGTCTCAAAGAGTACATATATCTATGTATGAATACCAGGCAAGCTAATATAGTGGTCTCGCCCTATATTAAGTAAAGCATAGTTTGTATAGAACCACTGCGTCAATATATATTGACCAGTAATCCGCACAATACTTGTATTGGACAAAGGTTTATATCCGCATAAGAAGAAACTAATAAAACCGCCCTCGTCCCTTTAAGGGACCGAGTCCTCCCATTAGGGGACTACATAAACCAATGCAACATAGCTTGCATAACAGAACAATTCTATCGGAATTATCCCAGATAAGATACATAGAATCAAAATGCTCAATTATACCAATAAATTGACACAGGTGAAAGAGACGCAAGGTTCTCAAGAACAAGTTTATTGACAGATAATAAACAGACAGGTTAACAACAATTATATATATATATATATATATAAAAGAGGGTAACCCAAAACTTTAAGCATAAGTATGATAGTAAACAGAACTTGTTTATCTGAAAGAAAAACCATTAAACACCACTTTAATAAGATACCAAGGTATCAAGTCATAAAAGTCTGTATTACAAATCAATCACATTAGCGTTAGAAACGCTCGGCACACATGTCTGAACTTATGCTAGGTTCACCTTTGAAAGAAGGAACAATCTATATGGGCACTTGGTGCCCTCATTTAGTTTGTAGTACAGTATGTACCTACACACTCACCCTGGACTTAATCGTCCCAATTAAGACCACTGTTCCTCGCAGAGTTAAACAGTAGGGTTAACTACACGACCCACTGCTACCACAGATCTCTTAAGTTCCTCTACTTGCTTCGCATAGTGGCGAAAGAACACCCTGGAAGACTTCCAGCCCGTGTATGAACGGAGATGTTCAAAATCCATACAATTAAAGAAATTTAGGGATGAGGCAACTTTCCTCGGATCGTGACCTGCGGGTGTACTGTCAGGATCCGCTCTGCGAATAAAATATGTGATTTTCGCTCTGAGTTGATTCAGAGATAAATTTGAGCCTGATGTTTCTCCCCTGAATAGTTGACCACCCTTGAAGTCTGAAGTTCTACGAAGATAGACCTTTAGGCATTCTACTGGACATAGAGATGCATCTTCTTTCAGAGGGCAGATTCTCCAGGGACCCCACCTATTGGTGGGTAACTCATTCTTGGCGAGAAACGTAGGATCCGGAAACAGGTTCAGATCCCCCCCATCCAGGAACTGAACACGACCTGCCTCTCTCGAGAGGGCTACGATCTCACTAACCCTGGCCCCGGACACGAGTGCAAATAGGAAAATAACTTTTTGCGTCAAATCCTTTAACGCACATTCTTCATTGCTCAACAGGGAGGCGAAATGAAGAACTTTGTCTAAAGACCATGAGATGGGCTTTGGAGGTGCTGAAGGTCTGAGCCTAGCGCAGGCTTTCGGAACTTTATTAAAGATCTCGTTACCTAGGTCGATCTGGAAGGCAAATAAAATGGGTCTCATCAAAGCGGATTTACACACTGAAATCGTGTTAGCTGCCAACCCTTGGCCATGGAGGTGGATGAAGAAAGATAAGCAGAAGTGTGTTGATATCTCCTGCGGATTCTTTGCCTTTACAAAGGCCACCCACTTTCTCCAAGATGACTCATATTGCCTTCTAGTCGATTTGCACTTATATTCCTCTAGGAAGTCTATGCTGGCTTTCGAAATCCCGAAACGCTTTCTCACCGCAAGGGCGAGAAAATCATGAGCTGCAGGGTCCGGGTTTTCTGTAATGAAGCGCAGACAGTCGACTTCTGGACTCGCTGGGTCAGAACTGGATGTGGTAGCGGCACGAACT
This sequence comes from Palaemon carinicauda, assembly GCF_036898095.1. Lineage (NCBI taxonomy): Eukaryota > Metazoa > Arthropoda > Malacostraca > Decapoda > Palaemonidae > Palaemon > Palaemon carinicauda. The sequence goes on from NC_090756.1 coordinate 57,695,148, forward strand.
TCATCTGTAGTTCCAACGCCAAGGGGAACCACATACTGTTCGGCCACTTGTGGGCCACTATTGCCGCTACCCCCCTTGAAGGATCTCAGTTTGTTGAGGACCCTCAACAGAAGGTTGTGAGGAGGGAACAGATAAATCCTGGACCATCTGTTCCAGTCGAGGGACATTGCGTCCACTGCTTCCGCTAAGGGGTCCTCGTACGGGGACACGTACAGGGGCAACTTCTTGTTGTCTTTCGTCGCAAAGAGGTCTATTTGCAGTTCTGGGACTTGATTCAGAATGAAGGAGAATGATCCTGCGTCTAAGGACCATTCCGACTCTATCGGTGTGAACCTGGATAGAGCGTCCGCTGTCACATTGCGGACTCCTTGAAGGTGAACTGCCGACAGGTACCACTTCTTCTTTTCCGCCAATCGAAAAATGGCTAACATCACTTGGTTGAGAGGTGGTGACCTCGACCCTTGTCGATTCAAGCATCTCACAACCACCTCGCTGTCCATCACCAATCTTATGTGGATCGAGTGACGCGGGGAGACTTTCTTTAAGGTAAGGAGCACTGCCATAGCTTCTAGAAAGTTTATATGAAAGGTCCTGAATAGCTTGGACCAAGTCCCCTGGACTTTTTTCCGATGAGAGTGACCTCCCCATCCCTCCTTTGAGGCGTCTGAGTGAATCGTCATCGACGGGGGAGGTGGCTGAAGAAGAACCGACTTCTTTAGATGTCTGGCTTGGGACCAGGGTCTGAGAAGAGTACGTAGCCGAGGCGGCACTGGTCTTCTCAGGTCTCTTCGCGCGTTTGATGCATACCTTCTACAAACTCAGGTTGCATCCTTTAGCTGTGCTCTTAGCACTGGGTCTGTCACTGAAGCAAACTGGAGAGAGCCTAGTACCCTCTCCTGTTCGCGTCTTGATATCCTTTCGGAATCTAGAAGTCTCTTGACAGAGCCCGCTATCTCCTTCCTTTTCTTCGTCGGGATGGAGAAACTGTGTGACAAAAGGTCCCAGTGGATTCCCAGCAACTGGAACTTTTGGGATGGAGAAAGTCGAGACTTTTTTCTGTTGATCTTGAAGCCTAGGTACTCTAGGAACTGGATCACCTGACTGGAAGCTTGCAAGCATTCGGTCTCGGATGCTGCCCACACCAGCCAGTCGTCCAGGTAGGCTACTACCTGAATTCCCTTTAGGCGTAACTGTTTGAGAGCTGCGCTCGCAAGCTTCGTGAAAATCCTTGGGGCTTTGTTTAGCCCGAATGGCATGGCTCTGAAGGCGTACAGTCTCCGTTGTAGCCTGAACCCTAGGTAGGGGGAGAGTCGACGGCTGATTGGAATGTGCCAATAGGCGTCTGACAAGTCTATAGAGACTGAGTATGCCCTCTTGGGCAGTAAGGTCCTTATGTGTTGCAGTGTTAGCATCTTGAATTTGCAATTCACTATGAACTTGTTGAGTGGCGACAAGTCCAGAATGACTCTGAGCTTTTCCGAGTCTTTCTTGGGAACACAAAACAGCCTCCCTTGGAATTTGATGGACTTCACCTTTCGGATCACCTTTTTCTCCAACAGTTCTTGAACGTACTCCTCCAAAACGGGGGTGGAGTGTTGGAAAAACCGAAGGCACGGAGGTGTAGTGCTGTACCAGCTCCAGCCCAGTCCATTCTTGAGTAGGCTTTGGGCCCAGGGATCGAAGGTCCAGCGATCCCAAAATTTCATCAGTCTCCCTCTTACCGGTATCGTTTCACTTGGACTGACATCCTGAGGTCTTGCCTCCCTGACCACGACCACCTTTGAATCCCCTTCCCCTTGAGGGGCGCCTAGACGAGCCTCTGGCTGCTTCTCTAGGTTTTGCACGAAAGGAAGAAGACTGTCCTTCGAACGTTGGGGTGAATGTGGTTGACTGACCTGGCACAGCCTGGGGTACCCACTGAAAAGTAGTCGGGGTTTGTGCCACCATCTGGGGCACTGGAGGCAATGGCAATTGCAGTTGCTGTTGCTGTCTATAAGGCTTGGCTGGCCGAGATGGTAGCCTAGTCCTCATATTCTTCCTCTTTGGTTGAGGACCCTCATCCGGGGAAGATTTTCTTTTGATAGCCAGGCCCCACTTCTGGAGAAGGTTTCTATTCTCCACGGCGGCCTTATCAACAACCTCTTTGACCACATCGGTAGGGAAAAGGTCTTTTCCCCAAATGTTGGAGGAGATTAACTTCCTTGGCTCGTGTCTCACCGACGCCCCGGTGAACACGAACTCCCTGCAAGCTCTCCTTGCCTTGACGAAGCCATAAAGGTCCTTCGTCACTGTGGCTAGGTGAGACTTAGCCACTACCATGAACATTTCATGGACCTTGGGGTCACTCGCCATCGTCTCAAGAGTAGTCTGATGAGACATTGAGGCAGCCAGTCTTTCTTTTGTCTCGAACTCTCTTCGTAAAAGAGATTCGGACAGCTTGGGGAGGTCCTCGCCGTATTGCCGTCCGGCAATATCAGCCTCCAACTTTCTCACTGAGAATGTCAGATGGACATCCTTCCAGTCTTTGTGGTCCATAGGCAGGGCCAGCGACAAGGGTTTACACTCCTCCAGGGAGGGGCAAGGCTTGCCGGCCTCGACTGCCTTTAGGACAGCCGCAAACCCTTTTTGTAAAAAGGGGAAGGCTCTATCAGGAGAGGACACAAAAGAAGGGAGCTTCTTGCTCAATGCAGCTACCTTCGAGTTAGAGAAGCCCCTCTCTTTCATCGAGGATGAAAGTAGGGCTTGAGCCTTAGCGTGGTCCATAATAATGACCTCCTTCGGCTCTGTCTCCTCCCTTGAAGCTGGTTCTTTTCTCAGCCGGACATAGCAGTCCGGATATGATGCCTTGCTGGGCCAGAATTCTACCTCCTCTAGGGGAACTGAACCCAGCTTATCCGAGATGACGATCTTTCCAGTCGTCATCGGCATGTGCTCAGCATACCTCCATGGGTTAGCATCTGAGCATATGGGAAGGTCTTTCACATTGAGCCTTTTCCGGGGCCCATGTGATTCTGCCAGGGACTGCATACGCAGTTCCATTGCAGCCGCCTTCTCCTGATTCTCCTTCTGCATTTGTTGGATCATTCCAACAATCGAA
>NC_090756.1:57718276-57735776 GCF_036898095.1 Palaemon carinicauda
ATGCCGCATTGTACTTAGGAAACGGGGATGGGTTGGAAAGGGTTAAATGTGTGTGCATTAGGAACATATTGCCTGCTTGCAATTTAACTGTATTTAGTGCTTTACTATGTTTAGGACTTCGAATTCTAAATTTTATTTTGTATTATATATGGATTATTTCTTATAATGTTATGACTATAAATATATTTAAAAAATATTGTAGTATCCATTCAAATGCATAACGCCGACAAAAAATTATTGTACTATACATTCAAATGTGTAACGCCGATGGGCGGAAAAAAAATTATTTAAACAAAATTTCTCTCTCTCTCTCTCTCTCTCTCTCTCTCTCCTCTCTCTCTCTCTCTCTCTCTTCTCTCTCTTCTCTCTCTCTCTCTCTCTCTCTCTCTGTTAATAGAAAAGTTTCATATCATTAAAGATTTCATGTCATTGTTATCCTCAACCATTTGTATATGATAATAATAATAATAATAATAATAATAATAATAATAATAATAATAATAATAATAATAATAATAACAACAACAAAAACCACAACAACAACAAATGCAGCCATTTCTAGTCCACTATAGGAAAATGACCTTAGTCATATCAGTTCATGTGTGGTGTATGGTCATTTTTCATCATCACGTTGGCCAGTGCGGATTATTGATATTAAGAGATTTTCCTCTGAACAATCATAGCCAACCAACCTTGTATTGGTGGCCCTGACTAGTAAAGCTTTTTCTGATTATGGTCATACACAAACCTTTTCAGCATGTTAAGGTATCCCTACTCATAGAAGTAAATAGTAAAAAATAGATAAGAAATATTGATACACAAATGACAAATATCATTTCTATTCAAAAGCAAGTTGGATAAACACTAATCCTATATTGAAACTTACTTTGAAAATGTGCAACAAAGTCAACACTGATACCAACAACAGTAACATTTGCTAAAAACCTTTGGACCATCGTGACACATTTTAAAACGAATTCCTCGCCAGACTCTGGTGTCGATGCCAGAAGCTTTTCTCAGGAACAACAAAGTGAGAAAGAGAGAAGGGAACAATAAGCCCTCCTAAGCAATCTCGTCTGAAGTAAATATCACCCAAGAGGGTTATGCATAGTAATAAGTAGAAAGAGAAATCAAGAGATTTCACACCTCTCTCAATGCAGATTATCAAAATTTTACTAAAGTCTACGGACCAAGTTTTCCCTTTTTCATATAGTGACTGTGAATGAATCTAGTGTTTGATAAAAATCATAGATCCGGATAGTGATCCTAAGCACAACCTAAATCTAATCTCTTCTAAGTGACTAAATTTCCCACATATCCTGAATATTTCATTAAAATTCGTCGGCAAAATTTTCAATAAGACTGATGACAAACTTATGAAAAAAAAACAACAGATGTGAAAACATAACAATAACAATGAAACAAAGGGTCTTCTCACTTGTAACAACAATACCATACATCTTGATAACAATGGCAGATGCATTCAAAGATATAACATCATAGACCGTCAAACACTAACATTAATAGGTAGAGACGGAAGGGCTCTTACTCAACTGACTTCTAAAATCTGTAGCTCCGTGAAAAGTTTTTTTCTTTTATCTTTTCTTATCTGACGCATGACTAATGTCTAGTTGAATTTGCCCTTTGATATGACTCTGGGAATACTGCCATGTTTAGCATGGGTAAAGGCATGTTTACATGCCCCCTATTCCTTATTCATTTTTCAATATATATATATATATATATATATATATATATATATATATATATATATATATATATATATATATATATATATATATATATATATATATATATATATATATATATATATATATATATATATATATATATAGAGGAATAAAATAGTCAATGCTGCTATCATCATCTTTATTCGGGAGCTTTCGACATAACTTATGTCATCTTCAGCCTATCTGCAATTATCATATATAAATTTAATAAAATTAATAAAATCATCCTAAGTACATAGTTAGGAAGATACAATTTCATGAATTGATCAACTAGTTCTAAAATCAACCAATCAAGGAACATAAAACCTTAAAAAAAGACTTATTAACACACAATTATATAAAAGACTTAATAACTAATACAACTAGTCACCCGCAGGAGATGATGACCACCCATTCAGACCAGCAACCCACAGACCAAACGGATCAATGGGCCACCGGCAACTGAACAGGTAAGCTCTCATTCAAGCTTTATTTTTTACTAATATCTTAACTGCCCCCAACACTTTGAATTCTTCATTCAATCTCTGACGTAATTATGCTTTCACTCCACCATTTGCTGCAACAACAGACCCCAAGTACTTAAACTGATCCACTTCCTCAACTAACTCTCCATTCAACATGACATTCATCCTTGCACCACCTTCCCCTCTCGTAAATCTTATAACCTTACTCTTACCCACATTAATTCTCAACTTCCTTCTCTCACACACCCTCCAAATTCTGTCACTAAACGGCCAAGCTTCTCTTTTGCATCTGCAACCAGTACAGTAGCATCCACAAATAACAACTGATTTACCTCCCATTCACGGTCATTCTCGTCTACCAGTTTCAATCCTCGTCCAAGCACTCGAGCATTCACCTCTCTCACCTTCCATCAACATACAAGTTAAACAACCACGAAGACATCACACATCCCTGTCTCAGCCCCACTCACCGAAAACCAATCGCTCACTTCATTTCCTATCCTAACATATGCCTTACTACCTGTGTAGAAACTTTTCACTGCTTGTAACATCCTACCATCAACTCCATATATCCTCATCATATTCCCCATTACTTCCCTATTAACTCTATTATACTCTCTCTCCAGATTCATTAACGCAACATACACCTCCTTACCTTTTGCTAAATATTTCTCGCATATCTTCTTAACTGTAAAAATCTGATTCATACAACCCTATCACTTCTAAAATCACCCTGTACTTTTAAGATTGCATTCTATGTTTCATGTTTAATCAGTACTCTACCATACACTTTTCCAACTACACTCAACAGACTACTACCTCGTGAATTACAACACTCATGTACATCTCCCTTACCCTTATATAGTGGTACAATACATGCACAAACCAAATCTACTGGTACCATTGGCAACATAAAACACATATTAAACAATCTCACCAGCAATTCAAGTACAGTCACACCTCCTTCATTCAACATATCAGTTCTCACACCATCCATACCAGATGTTTTTCCTACTCTCGTTTTGCTCTTCTCACTTCCTCTCTGGTAATATCTCTCTCCCTCTCTCTCTTTCTTATCTGCCATCACTGGCACGTCAACACCAGCAACAGAAATTATATTTGCCCCCCTATTATGCTCAACATTCATTAAACTTTCAAAATATTCCGCCCACCTTTTCCTTGCCTTCTCTCCTTTTAATAACCTTCTATTTCCATCTTTCACTGTCTCTTCAATTCTTGAGCCAGCCTTCCTTACTCTCTTCACTTCTTTCCAAAACTGCTTCTTATTCTTTTCATATGAACGACCCAATCCCTGACCTACCTCAGCTCAGCTGCTCTCTTTGCCTCACTTACCTTGTGCTTTACTTCCACATTTTTCTCTCTATATTTTTCATAGTTCTCTACACTATTACTCTGCAGCCATTCCTTTTTTTCTTCCACTTTTACCTTCACTCCTTCAGTCTACCATTCACTCTCTTTCCTTATGCTACCTCCCACAAGCTTCTTTCCACACACATCACTTGTAATTCCTACAAAATTTTCTTTTACTAACTTCCACTCCTCCTGTAAATTACCAGTTTCCCTTACTTTCACTTCGTCATATGTCATTTTCAACCATTCTTGATATTTACTTTTTACCCCGGTTTTATTAGCTCTTCGACCCTCACTAGCTTCCTTTTACATACACCTACTCTATTCCCCACTCTTTTGCTACAACTAATTTTCATTACACCAGAAAATGATCAGACATACCGTTAGCCATACCCCAAACACATGCACATTTTTCAATCTTTCAAACATTCTTTTAGTTATCAACACATAATCCATCAATGCCCTTTCTACTACTCTTCCTTTTACCACTCTTACCCATGTATACTTGTTTTTATCTTCCTTTTTGAAAAAGCTAGAACTTATCACCCTTTTTTGCTCAACACACATATTCACCAGTCTCTCACCACTCTCATTTTCACCTGGTACGCCTTACTTCCCAATGACACCTACCTCACCAATGATAACTACATAATTCCTTCTACCCAGTCCTTCTACATACCTAGTTAATTCATTCCAGAACTTATTCGGCTCTTCTTCATTTTTTTCAGAACCTGGCCCATATGCACTGACAAAAGCCCAACATTCCCTACCCAACCTAACCCTTACCCTCAATAACCTAGATGATTTTTCCTTCTATTCCACTATTTTACCTGTCATCCATTCACTCAGCAAGAAAGCCACACCCTCTCTTGCTCTTCCCCTTTCAACCCCAGACACTCTACCAGACAAGTCACCAAACATCACTTCACCCTTCCGTTTTATCTTTGTCTCACACAAGTCCAATATATCCATCCTTTTATTCCTAAACATACTTCCAACCTCACATCTTTTATTCTCTATCGTACTATATCCACGCACATTCAAACACCCCATACACACACACAAACTCACACACACACAAACACACACACACACACACACACACACACACACACATATATATATATATATATATATATATATATATATATATATATATATATATATATATATATATATATATATATATATATATATATATATATATATATATATATATATATATATATATATATATATAACAGATTTTGAGCGAAGCGAAAAATCTATTTTTGGGTGAGATAGCCATGTCATCCTGATGGAAGTTCCTATAGGGTAGCTTCCTAGGGTATATTACAACTACGGCGATATTCCCAGAGAATTTACCTTAAGGTACCAGAATTCTAACTCCTGGAGCGAGTATCCCTCGTGAAAGGGATATCGCGACATATCAGAGGACGTATTCTTGACACGCCACATGGCAATCTGCATCCTAGACAGAGATTTCGTCTCGTAGGAGGGATTGGCAAGAAACGAATTCGGGAAAGAAAAAGGGGAGCCGCTCCCAAGGCTTCCTTATCCTCCGATTCGTATGCGTGCCTGGCGCCAATCCTGGCACCATCTGTATTCCTTGTAGCGTACACGAGGTGCTACAGATACTGTATGTAGGGAGGGGTCCTACAGCCCTTTCTTAGAAAGGCAAGGGCGGGTCCATCAGGACGACAAGGCTATCTCACCCAAAAATAGATTTTTCGCTTCGCTCAAAATCCGTTTTTTGGGCTCAAGCCATGTCGTCCTGATGGAAGTGTACCAGAGCATTACTGTATCTGTGGATTCTCAGAACGTGCCGTACTCCCCGGAGGTAATTTTTCCCCGGTCGACTAGACCTAGAGACCTAAGATGTTACCGTTATACATCTTTTCAACTAACTATAAACCATGTTAGAGCTTCCTGCCCCCTACAGGGAAGAGTCCTACTAGACTCTGGAAAAGTCTCGAAGAGTACATATACCTATGTATGAATACCAGGCAAGCTAATATAGTGGTCTCGCCCTATATTAAGTAAAGCATAGTTTGTAAAGAGCTACTGCGTCAATATATATTGACCAGTAATCCGCACAATACTTGTATTGGACAAAGGTTTATATCCGCATAGGAAGAAACTAATAAAACCGCCCTTGTCCCTTTATGGGACGGAGTCCTCCCAAATAGGGGACTACATAAACCAATGCAACATAGCTTGCATAACAGAACAATTCTATTAGAATTATCCCAGATAAGGTACATAGAATAAATGCTCAATTATACCAATAAATTGACACAGGTGAAAGAGACGCAAGGTTCTCAAGAACAAGTTTATTGACAGACAATAAATAGACAGGTTAACAGCAATTATATATATATATATATATATATATATATATATATATATATATATATATATATATATATATATATATATATATATATATATATATATATATATATATATATATATATATATATATATATATATATATAAAGAGGATAACCCAAAACTTTAAGCATAAGTATGATAATAAACAGAACTTATTTATCTGAAAGAAAAAAACATTAAATGCCACTTTTTTAAGATACCGAGGTATCAAGTCATAAAAGTCTGTGTTACAAATCAATCACATTAGCGTTAAAAACGCCCGGCACACATGTCTGTACTTATGCTAGGTTCACCTTTGGAAAAAGAAACAGTCTATATGGGCACTCGGTGCCCTCATTTAGTTTGTAGTACACTATGTACCTACACACTCACCCTGGACTTAATCGTCCCAATTAAGACCACTGCTCCTCGCAGAGTTAAACAGTAGGGTTAACTACGCGACCCAATGCTACCACAGATCTCTTTAGTTCCTCTACTTGCTTCGCATAGTGTCGAAAGAACACTCTGGAAGACTTCCAGCCCGTGTATGAACGGAGATGTTCAAAATCCATACAATTAAAGAAATTTAGGGATGAGGCAACTTTCCTCGGATTGTGACCTGCGGGTGTACTGTCAGGATCCGCTTTGCGAATAAAATATGTGATTTTCGCTCTGAGTTGATTCAGAGATAAATTTGAGCCTGATGTTTCTCCCCTGAATAGTTGACCACCCTTGAAGTCTGAAGTTCTACGAAAATAGACCTTTAGGCATTCTACTGGACATAGAGATGCATCTTCTTTCAGTGGGCAGATTCTCCAGGGACCCCACCTGTTGGTGGGTAACTCATTCTTGGCGAGAAACGTAGGATCCGGAAACAGGTTCAGTTCCCCCCATCCAGGAACTGAACACGACCTGCCTCTCTCGAGAGGGCTACGATCTCACTAACCCTGGCCCGGGACGCGAGTGCAAATAGGAAAATAACTTTCTGTGTCAAATCCTTTAACACACATTCTTCATTGCTCAACAGGGAGGCGAAATGAAGAACTTTGTCTAAAGACCATGAGATGGGCTTTGGAGGTGCTGAAGGTCTGAGCCTAGCACAGGCTTTCGGAACTTTATTAAAGATCTCGTTACCTAGGTCGATCTGGAAGGCAAATAAAATGGGTCTCATCAAAGCAGATTTATACACAGAACTCGTGTTAGCTGCCAACCCTTGACCATGGAGGTGGATGAAGAAAGATAAGCAGAAGTCTGTTGAGATCTCCTGCGGATTCTTTGCCTTTACAAAGGCCACCCATTTTCTCCAAGGTGACTCATATTGCCTTCTAGTCGATTTGCACTTATATTCCTCTAGAAAGTCTATGCTGGCTTTCGAAATCCCGAAACGCTTTCTCACCGCAAGGGCGAGAAAATCATGAGCTGCAGGGTCCGGGTTTTCTGTAATGAAGCGCAGACAGTCGACTTCTGGACTCGCTGGGTCAGAACTGGATGTGGTAGCGGCGCAAACTTCAGCTGTAGTTCCAACGCCAAGGGGAACCACATGCGGTTCGGCCACTTGTGGGCCACTATTGCCGCTACCCCCTTGAAGGATCTCAGTTTGTTGAGGACCCTCAACAGAAGGTTGTGAGGGGGGAAAAGATAAATCCTGGACCATCTGTTCCAGTCGAGGGACATCGCATCCACTGCTTCCGCTAAGGGGTCCTCGTACGGGGCACGTACAGGGGCAACTTCTTGTTGTCTTTCGTCGCAAAGAGGTCTATCTGCAGTTCTGGGACTGATTAAGAATGAAGGAGAATGATCCTGCGTCTAAGGACCATTCCGACTCTATCGGTGTGAACCTGGATAGAGCGTCCGCTGTCACATTGCGGACTCCTTGAAGGTGAACTGCCGATAGGTACCACTTCTTCTTTTCCGCCAATCGGAAGATGGCCAACATCACCTGGTTGAGGGGTGGTGACCTTGATCCTTGTCGATTCAAGCATCTCACAACCACCTCGCTGTCCATCACCAATCTTATGTGGATCGAGTGACGCGGGGAGACTTTCTTTAAGGTAAGAAGCATTGCCATAGCTTCTAGAAAGTTTATGTGAAAGGTCCTGAATAGCTTGGACCAAGTCCCCTGGACATTTTTCCGATGAGAGTGACCTCCCCATCCCTCCTTTGAGGCGTCTGAGTGAATTGTCATCGACGGGGGAGGTGGCTGAAGAAGAACAGACTTCTTTAGATGTCTGGCTTGGGACCAAGGCCTGAGAAGAGTACGTAGCCGAGGCGGCACTGGTCTTCTCAGATCTCTTCGCGCGTTTGATGCATACCTTCTCCAAACTCCGGTTGCATCCTTTAGCTGTGCTCTTAGCACTGGGTCTGTCACCGAAGCAAACTGGAGAGAGCCTAGTACCCTCTCCTGTTCGCATCTTGATATCCTTTCGGAATCTAGAAGTCTCTTGACAGAGCCCGCTATCTCCTTCCTTTTCTTCGTCGGGATGGAGAAACAGTGTGACAAAAGGTCCCAGTGGATTCCCAGCCACTGGAACTTTTGGGATGGAGAAAGTCGAGACTTTTTTCTGTTGATCTTGAAGCCTAGGTACTTTAGGAACTGGATCACCTGACTGGAAGCTTGCAAGCATTCGGTCTCGGATGCTGCCCACACCAGCCAGTCGTCCAGGTAGGCTACTACCTGAATTCCCTTTAGGCGTAATTGTTTGAGAGCTGCGCTCGCAAGCTTCGTGAAAATACTCGGGGCTATGTTTAGCCCGAATGGCATGGCTCTGAAGGCGTAGAGTCTCCGTTGTAGCCTGAACCATAGGTAGGGGGAGAGTCGACGGCTGATTGTGATGTGCCAATAGGCATCTGACAAGTCTATAGAGACTGAGTATGCCCTTTTGGGCAGTAAGGTCCTTATGTGTTGCAGTGTTAGCATTTTGAATTTGCAATTCACTATGAACTTGTTGAGTGGCGACAAGTCCAGAATGACTCTGAGCTTTTCCGAGTCTTTCTTGGGAACACAAAACAGCCTCCCTTGGAATTTGATGGACTTCACCTTTCGGATCACCTTTTTCTCCAACAGTTCTTGAACGTACTCCTCCAGAACGGGGGTGGAGTGTTGGAAAAACCGAAGGCACGGGGGTGGAGTGCTGTACCAGCTCCAGCCCAGTCCATTCTTGAGTAGGCTTTGGGCCCAGGGATCGAAGGTCCAACGATCCCAAAATTTCAGAAGTCTCCCTCTTACCGGTATCATTTCACTTGGACTGCCTTCCTGAGGTCTTGCCTACCTGACCACGACCACCTCTGAATCCCCTTCCCCTTGAGGGGCGCCTAGACGAGCCTCTGGCTGCTCCTCTAGGCTTTGCTCGAAAGGAAGAAGACTGTCCTTCGAACGTTGGGGTGAATGCCGTGGACTGACCTGGCACAACCTGGGGTACCCACTGAAAAGTGGTCGGGGTTTATGCCACCATCTGGGGCACTGGAGGCAATGGCAATTGCAGTTGCTGTTGCTGTCTAAAAGGCTTGGCTGGCCGAGACGGTAGCCTAGTCCTCATATTCTTCCTCTTTGGTTGAGGACCCTCATCCGGGGAAGACTTTCTTTTGATAGCCAGGCCCCACTTCTGGAGAAGGTTTCTATTCTCCACGGCGGCCTTATCAACAACTTCTTTGACCACATCGGTAGGGAAAAGGTCTTTTCCCCAAATGTTGGAGGAGATTAACTTCCTTGGCTCGTGTCTCACCGTAGCCCCGGTGAACACGAACTCCCTGCAAGCTCTCCTTGCCTTGACGAAGCTATAAAGGTCCTTCGTCACTGTGGCTAGGTGAGACTTAGCCACCACCATGAACATTTCATGGACCTTGGGGTCACTTGCCATCGTCTCAAGAGTAGTCTGATGAGACATTGAGGCAGCCAGTCTTTCTTTTGTCTCGAACTCTATTCGTAAAAAAAAGTCGGACAGCTTGGGGAGGTCCTCGCCGAATTGCCGTCCGGCAATATCAGCCTCCTTGCAGTCTTTGTGGTCCATAGGCAGGGCCAGCGACAAGGGTTTACACTCCTCCAGGGGGGGGCAAGGCTTGCCGGCCTCGACTGCCTTTAGGACAGCCGCAAACCCTTTCTGTAAAAAGGGGAAGGCTCTAGCAGGAGAGGACACAAAAGAAGGGAGCTTCTTGCTCAATGCAGCTACCTTCGAGTTAGAGAAGCCCCTCTCCTTCATCGAGGATGAAAGTAGGGCTTGAGCCTTAGCGTGGTCCATAATTATGACCTCCTTCGGCTCTGTCTCCTCCCTTGAAGCTGGTTCTTTTCTCAGCCGGACATAGCAGTCCGGATATGATGCCTTGCTGGGCCAGAATTCCACCTCCTCTAGGGGAACTGAACCCAGCTTATCCGAGATGACGATCTTTCCAGTCGTCATCGGCATGTGCTCAGCATACCTCCATGGGTTAGCATCTGAGCATAAGGGAAGGTCTTTCACATTGAGCCTTTTCCGGGGCCCATGTGATTCTGCCAGGGACTGCATCCGCAGTTCCATAGCAGCCGCCTTCTCCTGATTCTCCTTCTGCATTTGTTGGATCATTCCAACAATCGAAGAGAGGGCCTGTCCCAGTTCTACTGGGAGACCGGCCGATGTTGAGGGAATAGGCTCCGGAATCTGAACCGGAGTAGCCGACACCTCGTCGACCTCATCCTCTACGACGTCCAGGGTTTGAACTTCATCCTGACCTTCTGTCAGGAGGTCTTTTTCCAAACGCTCGTCCACGTCAGACATCCTGTCATCTAACTGGATGTCTTGCATCGCGACTGCGACTTCAACGTCCACCTGGACCTGATCTTGGGGGATCTCCTCTTGAGGCTGGGGAATCACTGCATCAGCTGATCCCTTGGGAAGAAGATACGCCCTCATCTTCTCACTTGGAAGATAAGTGCCAGAGGTGTTCTTTTGGAAGCCCCTTACCCAGGTACGAAGCTTCTCCCTTGCTATATCTCTTGATTCCGCCGTCCTAGGGGAATCAAAAGCCTCAGTAATCAGGTTAGTGCATACAGTACATACCTGAGGGTCCCAATACTGGAGATCGTCCTTGGAGACAGCGCATGCTGCGTGTCTCCTACAACACTCATGTCCGCAGAGGTTCTTGCTGCGGACGTTGCAGAAAACATTTCCGCACTTCGGAGGGTCCTCCTGTAAAGAGAAGAAATTTCCATGAGTATCAAGTGAACTATGTATCACTGGATATGCATAGTATAGCATAACAATTCATAAAGGAAAGACACACACTTGTGTTTCCCTCTCAACCCATTGTTGCAGCCTTCCAGATAATAAAATCAAATGGTTAATCTCTTCTAGAGTAACCAATGCAAGGTTTCCAGAAGAAACAGGTTGAGCTCACACCTAAGCAATGATTTTAAAATCCTGGATAATAGACAGGAAAGAACTCACTTTCCTATCTGTAGGGCAACAGCAAAATGATGTGCAAGAAAACACAATAGTGTTAGAAGACACAGTGCTCTACCAAAACCCTTACCATAGTTTTCTTCTTACAGTACATGTTATACTGAAGAATACTAGTACAGCATAGGGGGATGCGTGCCGGCCGGCACTTGCTGGGCGGCACACACCATAACTAGCTTTAAAGTATACTACTTAACAGCTATAAGGCGGCAGTACTCTGGTTCAAATGCATGTACCGGTCGGCAGCAACTGCCGGCCGGCAACAGCCAATGTCGGCCGGCAATGGCTGCCGGTCGGCAACTACACAAGGTAGTACCCAGCTGCCGGCCACACTCTTGGTGACCGGCAGACAAGGGCTGACATAAGCCGGCCGGCAAATGTACAAGACCGATGCCAGCCGGCAGCAAAAGAACCAGAAGACTACACCTGCCCGGCTGCTGGCCTCATAGGCCGGCAGCCGGGTCGGGTACAGCACTAGAAGAAAAATAGAATGGATGCCGGGATAAGAGTGTACACATCCTCCAAGCCCGGCAACCGAAAGAGTGCATATAAGGAAGGGGAGAAACTAATTCAGGCTTCCTGACCAATGCCGTCTGGCTCTACAGGCAGGCATGGATGAGGGACCAAGAGAGGTCCGGGCAGCACTCGAAAACATAAGACCCTTGCCGGCCGGCAGCTCTGCCGGCCGGCAAGGGGCTGAGTCAATTCCACATCCTAACCTATACTAGGTCCAGATGTAGAATGACGTACAGTACAGTAATGGCTAGGCCATTACGGAGAAAGAGGGGGAAGGGACAAGAGGGTCCTACCAACCTTGCTTTAGTGACAGATCACCCGCAGCCAAGAAACTTATCTTAGCCTAAGGAAGATCTAAGGGGGAAGGCCAGCAATACTTGCCAGCTCCCAGAGCACCAAAGCAAGGAAGGTGTTGCTACTCCCAGGGAAAGAAACTTATCCTCCCCCGAGAACAGCAACAAGAACTAGTCTGGTAGATCACAAAAGAAGGAATCATATCCACAGAAACCTTCGGTAGTGACCTAAGGGGGCTAAGCTCCCTTTGTCTGTGTCAGGCCAGCGAGGGGTACTCTGCCCCAAGCCAGACAACACAGACTCAGACTAAAAAACTCTGTTGTTCTGTCCCTCTTTGAACCATACTACAGGAACAGGAAGGTACAGTAACACCCCAGTATAGTTTTATCGAAAATAAATTCGGAAAAAACCACTTAGCGATAAGCCCAAGGCTTAAACAGAGGGAAAGGGATTGCATACCTTCTCCGAAGAAAAGAAAGCAACCGGGGAGAATGATAAAGTATACTAAGGCTCCATAACCAACTAGCCTAGGCACCAAGAGAATCGATTACCTAAATCACCGAAACTCACTCGTATACTATCTTGGAAATATTCCACACAGTTTTAAATGTATAAAATATAGCCTAAAGCTTCAATAAAATTTTTATTACACTTGGAAAAACCAAAATCATGCATGAAGTACTAGGACCAAAGGACTAGGCTACATGGCCTAGCGTAGGCCAGAATGGCGAATACTTCGCCAAATTATTACTAAGCACGAAAGGAAATCCTATGTAATGCTAAATAGCTAAAATTTATTAAAGCAAAACAACCAGGAATGTCGCTCTGACTAACTAAATTTATACCTAGCGAGCGACAGCGTCCAGGACGCCTCTGGTAGGCTACGGCTCTTGTATCAAAGATTAATCCTATTAATCACTCAAAATTTTACCAAGAGCCTACATTTATACATAAAAGACATTATACTCAACTTATCAGAGGCCGACGAAGACGGAGAAGCCATGAAAAAGTAGAATAAATCCAAGATTTGCGAGAAACACAGGAAAAACACCGAGTTGTTAAGCTACGCAAAAAGGAATACAGATGGCGCCAGGATTGGCGCCAGGCACGCATACGAATCGGAGGATAAGGAAGCCTTGGGAGCGGCTCCCCTTTTTCTTTCCCGAATTCGTTTTTTTGCCAATCCCTCCTACGAGACGAAATCTCTGTCTAGGATGCAGATTGCCATGTGGCGTGTCAAGAATACGTCCTCTGATATGTCACGATATCCCTTTCACGAGGGATACTCGCTCCAGGAGTTAGAATTCTGGTACCTTAAGGTAAATTCTCTGGGAATATCGCCGTAGTTGTAATATACCCTGGGAAGCTACCCTATAGGAACTTCCATCAGGACGACATGGCTTGAGCCCAAAAATATATATATATATATATATATATATATATATATATATATATATATATATATATATATATATATATATATATATATATATATATATATACATATATATATATATATATATATATATATATATATATATATATATATATATATATATATATATATATATATATATATATATATATATATATATATATATATATATATATATATATATATGTATATATATATATATATATATATATATATATATATATATATATATATATATATATATATATATTCTTACATATGTGTGTATTTGTTGGTCTGTGTGTCTGTGTCTGTGTTGTTTCATAAAGTCATAAATTTAGTTTTTCTTTGATTTCTATAAAACAAATAATGATCACCGTTCCTTACGAAATACATTTCACGATGATTTGCTCTTTCTCTGATTTTTTTTTATCTATATGCTGTTTGGCTTATATGATTATATGCCATTATATACTTTTTTTCTGTCTATCCTCTGCTTGTTTTAGTCTATGAAATGTTCCATAAGTTGACTCTCTCACTCTCTCTCTCTCTCTCTCTCTCTCTCTCTCTCTCTCTCTCTCTCTCTCTCTCTCTTTCCTTGTGTGTGCGCTTATGACTGAGGCAAAGCCGGCCCCAATCCTCTTTAATCGCCGCTAATTTCTCTGGCGTCTCACCCAAAGCTTCCTTTTTTATTACTCCAAAATCATCGAATCGACACAAGATTCTATCCTTCGCTGGCATTCCCCTTTGGAGGATTTTAATTGCTTCCAAAGGAGATTTCATTAAAGATTTCAGTTACCATTAGAAGAGATCCAATGTACCCCCAGAAGAGTAAAAATTTACCACTGCGGGTACATGTACCCTTGTTTGAGAACCCCTGCAAGAGCAAGGTATCGGTGTTTAAAGGTCTCTCATGAATGGTAGGGGCAAAAGGTAATGACAATGCCCTAGAGACTGGCCATATATACGATCGGTGCCCAAGCCCCTCTCTACCCACGCTAGGACCAGGGAGGGTCAAACAATATCTGCAGGGTCGTTTCCCAATAGGCACAAAAGATGTTGAGCAGGAGATTTAGCCTAAAAGATTAATCATTGTCAAACAACGTTCAGTTTAACATTGGCTCAAGTATTCATTTTATCCTTCCACCAATTTCACAAGTGAACAGAAGCTGATATTTTGCTCCTTTTTTCATCCTAGAGATATAGAAGAAGATATTATGAAATAAAGAATAATGAATTATCGTTCATTAAAAAATAATCTTATGAAGAACAACTTTTGTTACCACCTGTCTCAGTTCTGACAAAGATATTTTAAGAACCAACGGAAAGTATTTTGAAATATTTCACTTGTTCATTAATGGTTGACACATGTCTTGTTGAAAATCATGATAGTAGTGGAAATTATTATAATGTTAATCTAATCAATATGATACTTGTTTCATTTAGCAACTTACTTCATTTTACATTTGTCTACATTTGTTCACACCATTCGAATCCAAGGAAAGCTAAATAGATGTAGAGTGTTACGGTCTTCAATGAGACAGATGAGTTAGTATTACAACTTTACACTTCAGATACTCGGGCAAGTTATTTATCTTATTTAAATAGTGGAAATATTTATATAACATGTTCGCTTTATTATTGTAAGTTTTTTTCCAGCAAAATTAATAATGTTTAGCCTGACCAGTCCTTGGGTGAGTGAGCAACAAGAAAAGACTAATGTTATAATTCGTTGATTCGTTGTAACTCGTTGAATAGTTAAGGGACATTGCGTCCAGCTAGAAACTTCAGTTAATGATCACTTGGCGTGAAAGGGAAAAAGACATGAATAAAGTATGTATATTTATAAATCTACTAATACCCCCCCCCCCACACACACACACATATATATATATATATATATATATATATATATATATATATATATATATATATATATATATATATATATATATATATATATATATATATATATATATATATATATATATATATATATATATATATATATATATATATATATATATATATATACACATATTTATTTGTATGCATATACTATTATTGTTCTTGAAACATTTATTCTTAATTATTTATTACATCTTCTCTAGTTTATTTGTTTCCTTTCCTCACTGGGCTACTTTTCCATGTTGGAGACCCATAGTTTATAACATTCTGCTTTTCCAAATAGGGTTGTACCTTAGCTAGTAATATATATATATATATATATATATATATATATATATATATATATATATATATATATATATATATATATATATATATATATATATATATATATATATATATATATATATATATATATATATATATATATATATATATATATATAAATGCCCCATACAGTTGTTATACAATGTATTTGCCAATTACTTAGATGCACGTAACAAAACATCTACTGGTAAAAAATATATACATATAAATAATAATATTATATTCTGGAAAAGATAAACTTCCTCATCCATACTACAAGACTAACCTAAATTAGTATGACCGAAGTGATGACATTAACACAGGAAATCATTATTTCCTTTGAGCATAATTCAACAATGAATTAATTCACTTGTGAGGAAAGTTTAAAGAACCATTGGGAGGATTTTATGCTAATTGAAGAGAGTCGGGACGTCGCTGTTAATTAGATGTTGTCTGTATTTTTTGGTACAGAGTCACACACATTTTTAGAGAGTTTTTGTTTTTTACCAAGGGAGTGGAGATGCAGAATCCAGGTCACAAACTTTTCTCATTAATTTGAATTGGTTTAATGTTTCCTTTGATTCTTTACTTACGGGATTTTACATGTGCATGCCTCACTTGTTGTATTTATTTACATATTGTTTGTTCAGTGTTTTATATTTTATAATTTACTGTATTTGTAAGGGTTTTACCTGTTATTTAATTTTTGTAATTTTCTATTTTGGCATTTATTTCGTCTGATTGTTTCTGTTGGTTTGGTTGTTCAACTGCTTCATTACCTGTTGAAAAGAGTAGGATATAAACCATTTATTCACTAGTATTTTTTTTTAATAAACATATAAGATCCATATAATAATACTTTTATTTATGGATATTTTAGACTTCTTGCTAACAGCAAATATATCAAATTGTAATTTCGGTCTCAACGAAGGTGATCCTGATGAAAGCCATAAAATAGCAGATGAAACAGCTGTCGGGAACATATATTGATTGGAATAGCATAGTCATATTGAATATTAATCTATAATTTCATTGCTCAACAAATGTGACCCTGATGAAAGCAATAAAACAGGACATGAAACACCAGTCGGCATCAGATATTGATTCGAAGAGCATAGTAGCATTGTACATATTTCCCTTCAGTGGTTTGACCTTGAGTTTGATATAAGCTAATTAATCGAAAAGAGTTGTATTTGGATGCTGCAGGAAACATGAAAACTATAGAGTGATAGAAAAGAAAAAAGAATATATTATATCCATAATAATCAAACGCACAAGCTCACACAGGTACACAGAGAAATAGGTTCAAATCCTTGCTAGGCCAATGAATATAATTAGGAATGAATTTCCCTAAAGGAATGTGATCAAAAGACTGGGTCAATTCAGCAGAGAGAGAGAGAGAGAGAGAGAGAGAGAGAGAGAGAGAGAGAGAGAGAGAGAGAGAGAGAGAGAGAGAGAGAGAGAGAGAGAGAAATAAATCAAATTCACTGTATAAATTTAGAACTGGGTCACCTTGAAAGCTAATTTTCATAAAAAGAGTTTAAAAGGCCTCATAAGAAACTAATGCCTTAACCACAATATCTTTAGCTAATTTTTGAAGAAAGAAATTTTCTGATGCCGTATGAATTATGGAGATTAGAAGCTTATCTCATCTCCGTACCTGATGTACTATGA
>NC_090756.1:57740776-57743276 GCF_036898095.1 Palaemon carinicauda
CCAGCTCCATTTCGAGTAGGGACAGTGAGAGATTGGTTTTTCTTCTTATTCTACTCTCTCATCCTCTTCATTTATTATTATCATTATTATTATTATTATTATTATTATTATTATTATTATTATTATTATTATTATTATTATTATTATTATTATTAGGATCCTATAAGGCCAAGGGCTGAAACTCGGAAAAATAGCTAAGTGAGGGAACGAAACAAAAAAATTGAAAAACTACAAGATAAGTAATGAATAACTAAATTGACATATTTAAAAAAAAACATCTACAATTTTTAAATAGATACTTCATATATAAATCATACAAACTTTAAAAAGAAATAAGAGGAAGATAAATCAGTCACTTATTTGACAATAGTTTAAAGAAAATAACAGACAATCTGTTAGATTCTATCTTTGTTCTCTGGTTTCAGGTGATTTGGTCCATCGGGAGCGAAATTCGAACTTAGATCCCTAAATTGAGGTATGCGTTCAATATTTTGTACCAACCGTGTGTCACACAATTGTACATAATTATTTTGTATATATTATGCTTGTATCTGGGCTCTTCCCTCGCACTAAAAAGAACCTGAATGATCATGTCTCCGTTTTGCTCAGTAACATTATCTGTCTCTCGAACAGGTCATGTCCTGTTGCCTTGAGGTTTTGTATATAAAAAAGAGTGTTCCTTAATAAATAACTCAGTGGTTTTCAATCTGCCTTTGAGTTCACAACTCCTCTCTCGGCCCGTCACATTGGTGACCCTGGAAGTCGACTCGCTCCCACTGCCTTCCACCCCCACCTCCCTCACCCCTCCATCGTTGGTAATATGACGGAGGCGGACTCTACCCCAGCAGTTGCTACTGCGGCCGCTCTATTGAAACTTTCACCGTTCGCTAGCGGAGAAGCATTCGCTTGGTTTCAACGCGCTGAAGTCCACTTTCGTATCAGGGGCGTGACTCGCTCAACCACCAAAGCGGATTATGTTCTCGCGGCAATACCCGAGGACACCTTCCCAGAAATATCCGACTGGCTTTGTGAACAAGGAGACACCCCAAAAGCGTATGACGACCTCAAATCATACCTTCTGCAGCAGTACTCGCCGTCGCCAGCCGCCCGTACAGCAAAGCTTTTTCAGCTCTCGCAACAACCGTTGGGGGACCAAAGGGCTTCGCTTGCCCTCAGGGAAATGACCAGTATCGCTCGTCTTCAACCTGCCGCAGACGGCTCTCCTCGTGAGGTGAACCTACTCCGTGCCCTTTGGATACGCCGTTTACCTGAACCTGTGCGCGCTGCCATACCCGATGTCGATAGTTTACCCATAAAGGACTTGATGACCAAAGCCGACGCCCTTATGGACAGCCACTTCAAGACCTCCATCAACGCCTCCACCCCTGACGACGAGGATGCCTATTAAACATCAACCGAAGCTTACATGAATTCCGTAGGACATACACGCCTACCCCGTGACGTGCCGAAGCGGCGACAAAGCCGCCCACCCCCCACCAATCGCTCGCGCCCCAACGAACGACCTCTACAGCCACTTACTACCTCCCATTCGCCGCAGTTTTGCTACTACCACTTCAGATTCGGGGCAACCGCGAAGAAATGTGCCAAAGATTGTCAGTGGCCAAAAAACGTGTAAGTAGGCCATCGTTTGTGGCGGTGGCCTCCCATGTTTCTAATCTTTTCTTTTTACAGGATGCAGGAACGGGCGTGCGATTTTTGGTAGACTCGGGTGCTTGTCGTTCTCTTTTGCCAAGGAAACTCTTCAAGGCACAACGTAGTCTGTCTACATCTGCCGACGTCCGCTTGGTATCTGCCAACGGATCTGCGATACCCACCTACGGTTACGAGAATCTCACATTATCGTTCGGAAACGGTAAATTCAATTGGAAGTTTCTCGTTGCTGACGTCACAATGCCAATCCTCGGTGCGGATTTCCTCTCTCATTTCCACCTTCTGGTCGATGTCGCCCACCGACGATTGGTCAACGCAGACTCGTACTTGTCGACACCTCTTCAACCCGCCCCCTCTAACCTCGCTCTCCACATCAGCGCACCCACGGATGCCTACGCCCACCTCCTCACGTCGTACCCGGAAGTTTTCCGTCCAGAACTTCGCCAAACGCCCACGGTTCCTGCCAAACACGGTATTTATCACCATATCAAGACGACGGGACCCTCAGTCTTCGCAAAATTTAGACGTCTAGCACCGGAACGATTGGCAGCCGCCAAACAGACGTTCGCCGAAATGGAGAAAATGGGCCTTTGCCAAAGGCCTCCAGCCCATGGTCGTCACCCTTACACATTGTTCTGAAGAAAGACGGCTCCCTCCGTCCATGCGGGGATTACAGGCACCTGAACATGCAAACAGAACCGGATAACTACCCCCTCCCAAACATTGCCTATGAACCCAGAAGACATCCCCAAGACCACCATCACCACTCTGTTTGGCACATACACCTTCAATTACTCCTGTTTTGGCCTTCGTAATGCTGGGGTAAAGT
>NC_090756.1:57748276-57770776 GCF_036898095.1 Palaemon carinicauda
ATTTTTTGCTTTATTTTTTACAAATCACCTTGTCGGTATTGCGTGTGTGTGTGTTTTTTTTTTTTTTTTTTTTTTTTTTTTTTTTGGTGTAGTGATATTTCCTTTTTTTTTATTCTATGTACGTCTCGACCATTGCGTGTTATCTTTTTATACTAATTGGTAAAACTCTATGTTTGTATAAGCCGTTTAGTATCTGTTGTGATATGTGGTTGTTGCGTATTAGTGTTGTCTCGGATGAAAATGACTTTCAATTTGACAGAAAGTCATTATTTCTAAATCTGGTTAAACCTTCAATCTTAATTCTTTGCGAATTTTTCTAGATATCTGGTTTGGTTGAAAATACGATAAATATATATTACTTTAATTACTACCGAAACTCGAATTCACTATAAGAAATGGACGAGTGCTGGGTAGTTTTGTATTTTTGTATTTATGTTTAGAAAGGTCTGAAGCATAACTTGCGTATCGGTCGATTAAAATCTGAAGTATACTTTTCACTCCAAGTCCATTTTTCCTATCAGAGAGACTGAAGGGGACTTATTGTGCATGCATTGTTTCCTATGGTTTAGGGAGCTTTCTGTACACATTTTTACTGACGTATTTGTCATTTTTTTTTTCGTTTTTTTAATCAATTACATGTACTTTTTCCTAAGTTCCTGGATGTTGTTCTTCAACTGCACCTTTTTTCTACCTTCCCCTCCAGCTTCAACTTAACCACCATCACATAAAGAAGTCTCCAAGAGGAAATCAAGTAAAGTACATATATTTATTTCGAAATTTAGTGTAATTCAATTTTTGTTGGCAATTGATTATAATTAGAATGATCTTTATTCAGTCTAAAGCTATTTTTACTCATGTAAAAAAAAAGCCATTGTTACTCATGTAAAAAAAATTGATAAAAAAGAAACGAAGTAATGCCTAATTTTTGGAGAGCATCGGCACGTTCTCTACTGAGAAGCTTCTGTAAATATTGCTGAAAAAAAAATTAAAATAAATAAACTTGTCAATCATAAGGTAAGGAGTTATTTGATTTGCTTTTTCCCAATGTGAAGATTTAATTGTAATTTACTCTATCATAATGTAATACTTTTTGTGATTTACTTTTAGTTTGTAACTTGGGGCGGGGGGGGGGGGAGTCCTACTAGCTGTTGGGACCCGGCAAGGTTTGTGACCTTAGAAAGAGGGTAGAGGTGGCTTTTCCCCAGCTAGTGGTTCTTGCTTCCCGGCTAGGGGTTGTGACCTGGGAACTACTAGGTTTGGTTAGGTGAGTTTGTTAGGTTCTGTGCCCTTTTACAAATCTGAAAAGGGATAAATAAACACGTTTGATAAAAATAAGTTATCGATTATAGTTACTGATTTGAAACAAATGAACGATAAGAATACAAAACTTTAAATCCAATATAAAAATATAACGAAGAATGAGAGCAGAAAACCTTAATTAGAGTTTACAGAGTAAATAAGCCCTCCGAGAGTCCTAGATTTGTAGTTTTAAAAAAAGTAAAACAGTGAAAAGTGGTGATCCTATTTTTTAAATGTTTTTCAACAATAGACCTCTATTATTATAACTATTATATTATTATAATTATTACTAGCAGTCTGGAAAGCAGCATGCTATACACCCAAGGGCTCCAACGGGGAAAATGGCTCGGTGGCGAAAGGAAATAAGGATACAAATATCAAAAGCAATGAACAATTGAAATGAAATATTTTGAGAACATTAGCAATATTGATATAAGTCGTTTATTTATAAAATAAAAAAAGAAGAAAAAAAACATGATAGAATAACGTGCTGATTGTACTGTATCCTAAGACAATGGAGGACATGGTACACAGGCCATGGCACTACCCAACATCAGAGATCAATAGTTTGATTTTATTTTCCATCTCCTAGAAGAGCTGCTTACCATAGCTAAACGGTGTCTTCTACTCTTACCAAACGGAGAGTAGCCACTGAACAATTACAATGCAGTAGTTTACCCTTGAGTGAAGAAGAATTATTTGGTAATATGTGCTGTAAGGTGTATAACATAGGCCTGACTATTTGGTGTATGTGTAGGAAAAGGAAAAATTATCTGTAACCAGAGAGAGGAATCCAATGTATTACTGCCCGCCCAGTTGAAGGACCTAATACGACAATATCCTTTTCTGAGTGCGCATACCTTATGTTGGTGAAAAACAAATATCACCATGGTCAGCAAAGCTGTACTATTCAGGGCCACGAACTAGATTAGTTTATTGCAAGCGATTAAATCAGTCTCCCACCATTCCAAATCTGCACTGGCCGGCGTAGTGATGAAAACTGGCAAAATAACAGACCAGATTGAAGAAATGTGCGAGTCTATTATCCTGCAGTGGAATAGAAACAGATACAGTTGTTACCTTGTAGGTAGTAGGTATGCCGGGGAACTAGCCACCGGTTGAAATATTACCACTAAAGAGTTTTGGGGTCCTTCGGCTGCCCAGACAGCACGGCATTCGATTCTTTTCTCTGGTTATCGTTCACTTTCCCTTTGCCTACACATACACCGAATATTCTGGGCCCATTATTATTAGTATTATTATTATTATTATTAATATTATTATTATTATTAGCCAACCTACGACCCTAATTGGAAGAGCAAGATGCTATAAGCCCAAGGGCTCCAATAGGGAAAAATAGCGAGGAAATAGTGAGGAAAGGAAATAGTGAAATAGATAAATGATTAGAACAAATTAACAATAAATCATTCTAAAAACAGTAACAACGTCAAAACAGATATGTCCTATATAAACTATTAACATCGACAAAAACAGATATGTCATATATGAATTATAAAAAGTCTCATGTCAGACTGGTCAACATGAAAACATTTGCTCCAACTTTTAACTTTATAAGTTCTACTGATTCCACTACCCGATTAGGAAGATCATTCCTCAACTTGGTAATAGCTGGAATAAAGCTTCGAGAACAATGTGCAGTATTGAGCCTCATGGTGGAGAAGGCCTGGTTGTTAGAATTAACTGCTTATCTAGTATTACGAACAGGATACAATTGTCCAGGGAGAGGTGAATGTAAAGGACGGTCAGAGTTATTACTAATTGAACGACGGTGCCAAAGATTAATATCTAGATCAGGAATAAGAAATTTGATAGACCGTAAGTTTCTGTCCAACAAAATAGAATGAGAATAGGCAGCTGAACACCAGACAGGAGA
This sequence comes from Palaemon carinicauda, assembly GCF_036898095.1. NCBI lineage: Eukaryota > Metazoa > Arthropoda > Malacostraca > Decapoda > Palaemonidae > Palaemon > Palaemon carinicauda. Next base: position 57,751,470 of record NC_090756.1, read on the forward strand.
ACAATACTCAAAACAAGGTAGAATGAAAACACTTCCTCAGAATACATTGATCACCGAAAATCTTGTAAGACTTTCCCGATAAGCCATTTTTTTTGTGTAATTGAATAAGACACTGACCTAATGTGTTTCTCAAAAGTAAATTTGCTGTCAAGAATCACACTTAAAATTTTAAAAGAGTCATACAAATTTAAGGAAACTATCAATACTGAGATCCGGATGTTGAAGAGCTACCGTCCTTGACCTAGTTACAATCATACTTTGAGTTTTGTTAGGATTCAACTTCATAACCCATAATTTGCAATATGCACTAATTTTAGCTAAATCTCTTTTAAGGGATTCACCAACCCCAGATCTATATTCAAGAGATAGAATCGATGCAAAGAGAGTATCATCATCTGCATTTGCAACCGGCTTCTTTTCTAGGCCAAACCGCATGTCATGTGTATATAGTATGAAAAGTAACCTGTGGAACACCGGATATCAAATTTCTATACTCACTATGGTGCCCATCAACAACAACTCTTTGAAATCTCTTACTTAAAAAATCAATAATACTGCTGGGAAACGACCCACCCACTCCTAAATGTTTGAGTTTGAAAACAAGGGCCTTATGATTAACACAGTCAAAGGCAGAACTAAAATCAAGGTCAAGCATACGAACTTCTTGACCACAATCAAGGGATATCTGTACAGCATTGAAGATTGTAAGAAGGACATCACATGCTCCAATGCCTTTACGAAAAACAAATTGATAACTAGGGAATAGATGATTACCTTCAGCAAACCTATGAAGACGTTTTGCCAGAAGACGTTCAAAAACTTTAGATAATATGGGGGTTATGGAAATTGGGAAGTAATCAGTGGGAGTTGAGCTACCACAAAGACCTTTACATGGAGGAGTAACATCACCAATTTTCCAACAAGTGTTAAAAGCTCCTCTTCTTGCATAACTTGCGCAAAATAACAAATAACTTTGGAGCTTAGAAAACTGCGGTCTTTATAAGAAATAAGGGAAAAAAACCATTTTGGTCTACACCTCCATAAGCATCAAAGTCCATCAACAGAGCTTTAATCTCACGAGATCGAAAAGCTAGATTAGTTAGTTTAGCCTCAGGAAAACGGGAATGGGGAAGTTCAAGTTTTTCATTACTATAAATACTGTCAAAAACATCAGCCGAAAGGGTTGCCTTTTCCTTTGGACAGTGAGTGACTGAGACATCTGGTTTAAGTAAAGGAGGAACTGTTGCATTTACACTAAAGAATGCAGATATAAGGGTAGACCACCATTCATGTTCCTGAGTTGTACCAGAAAGGGTTTCTTTTATGGTTGAATCGTACTCCTTTTCAGTTGAGGCATAAACTCTCTGAGCAAAAGCTCAAAGCTGAGTATAGCTCTCTCATGTTAAATCTGATCTGTTACCGTTTTAAGGATGATAGGTCTCCTGCTTCTTCAAATAAGCACATCTGGAATCCTCATTGAACCACGGTTTGTCCTCCACTCGGTACCTTAGCACACGAAAAGGGATACATCTATCAATTATGCTGACTAGATTCTCATTCAAAGGGACAACAGGATCTACACTACTATATAATTGTGACCAATGCCAGCAAAAAAGATCATGCAAAAAGCCATTCCAGTCAGCTTGGGATTTCATATAAATTTTACAAGAGTATGATATATCAGGGACAGGCCTCGCAGTCTTCACTACTAATGGAATCAAGGCATGATCAGATATCCCGACTGGAGAACCAACCTTACTCGTTATAGCGCCAGGGGAGTCAGTGTTTATGATGTTCAAGCAATTACCAGACCTGTGAGTAGCTTCCTTTATGATTTGCTCACAGCCTGATTCAGAGGCAAAGTCTAAAGCCCTTAAGTCATGGCGATAGGTAGGAGAGATAGAACTTAACCACTTCCTATGGTGACCATTAAAATCACCAACAAAGACAAAAGGAGCTTTTCTATCATCTTCTTTTATCTTAGCCATAGCGGTAAGAAGACAATCGAAGATAAAATCATCCAAGTCTGGATTCCGGTAGATCGAACACAAATAAAAGTTGGTATGCCTGCCACAAACTTTTATTACCTGAATCTCATGACATCCACATTGATAGCAGGACTTATGAGAAGCAGGGTACTCTGTCCTAATATACACCACCATTCCCCTGGCCCTAGGGATGGCATCACGTTTTAACCCTTTAAGGTCCACCCTAGGTTTTATGGGAAACTTTAAAAATTCCTTTTGGTATGTTGTAGATTTAGAAAATACAAGACCTTTTTATTCTTGTGTACTTTTAAATTTTTTTCCAAATTACCGAAATAATTGCATGCAATGAAGTATCCCATTTGGGTACCTTGGGCGAGTTTACGCGGACCACGCTCATCCCATATGGGATCTATTGGACCATAACGGCACAGATTTTGAAGTTTTGCCCAACAGTTTTTTTATAGTTCCAATATATAACAGACAGTTTTTTTATAGTTCCAATGTATAACAGAGAGTTTTTTTATAGTTCTAATGTATAACAGAAACACATATATGGCTTAACAATTTAATTAAATAAGAAATACGTTATAAATACAAGAAAATACAATATTCAATAAATACAAAAATACTATAAAAATACAAAAATACTCTGAAAATGCAAAAAAATATATTAAACCTTACTCATCATTGATAAAATAGAAACATTATAAAACTTACTTTAAAATCTATTGAAAAAGAGCAAAAAAAATTACTTGGAAATCTTATGAAACAAAGCAAAACAATTTCGATTTTCAGTGAGGCAAAGGGCCACCTTGCACTCCTCACACGTCCAGCGAGACCTGTGGATGTGGCCTGCAGTTGAACAGAACTTGCAGGTCTGCCTCATGGGGACATGCTTTGGCATGTGTAGGGCAGTGGCATCCTGGCGTGACTCTATACTTGGCAAAACTGCCTGTTGGCCCCTTTTGGGCAAAGGGACATCCCTGGTGCCAAGAGAATTCCTAGTAATCCTGAAGTTTGATGTCTTGAAACTTCTCAGCCAATTGGAGATATCCAGTCGGAAGTTCTTGAGGGGCTTTGGGTTCGTCTGCCAAGCCAAGCAATCCCTCTTGTACAGAATCCAAGCGTTGCAGATGATCAGGTCCAGGAGGTAAGCAAAGAGCCTCATGTAGTACCTCTTTGCTCTGAAGGGGGTCTTGTAGAGGTGTGTCAACATGTCACTTTTGTCGATGCCACCCATGCGGTTGTTGTACATCTGGATGGCAGATGGACAAGGAATGGGAACCTTCTTCTTCTGTGCCCTGTCGTACCGCTCCACTGTTCCCATGGGGTTGACACCGACATCAGTGGACAAGATTGTCACGACGCTGTTGTCCTTCCATCTTGCAACGAGGATGCCATCAGAAGAGACGTAGTCCAGTGTGCCCCTTTGCGTCGTCTTCTTGCTCATCTCCTTCACAGACTTCAGGGGAGGATGTCCAACTCGGTTTTCCCTGGCAGTTCCCACATACCGGCATCCATACTTTGATCTCAGGTACTTGGCCAACCCTATACTGGTGAAGTAGTTGTCTGCATACACTGCTGCGTGACTTGGGTCCTTGATGGTCTTAACAAGGGAGACAACAAACTTGGAAGTGACAGACATGGCATTCTCCTCTTCAGACAGCTGAGTAGGGTGGCTCATAAAGGTTGTCTCCCCTTGGTACATAAGAATATCATGCACAAATCCATCCACGCTGGAGCGGCAGAACACCTTGTAGCCCCACTTGTCAGGCTTCTTGGCTACATACTGGCGAAGGTTACCAGCCCTTGTGGCCTTGAAGGCAACCATCACTTCATCAATGGAATGGATAGGAGTCTCGGGAACTTTCAGGAACTCTCTGGTGACCTTGCTGAAGGGGACTCTCACCTTGAAGAACCGATCTTGAGAGCCTGCTGCCTGGTCATTGTCGTTGAAGTGAAGTGATGATCGAATGGCCTTGAAGCGGTTCCTGGACATGAAGTCTGCAACCTGAGGAATCCTGGTCTTCACGGCCCAGAAGTCGACGATGCTAGGGAGAGGAACCAGGCCCATGTATATGATGAGGCCAAGGAAAACCATGACATCCTCTTCTGATATGTGGAAGTTACTGCCTACATCCTTCTGTCTTGAGTACAGGTTGGACTGGAAAACGATGTGATCCCTCAAAATACTCATAAGGTTCCCTCAAGAAGTCCGGCTGTGGATGAATGAAGTCGGGCAGGGGTTGGATGTCAATGTCGTCCTTCTTCCATTCACCAACACGAGGCCTCTTAGGGTTAACCTCACCTTCACCTTCCTCTTCCACAGGCATCTCCTGAGGGACAACAACATTGACCCTGCGACCTGAAACAAGAATAAAGTAAGTGAAACAGTACATGAATCGTGTGTGCTGGTGTGTCTACATGCATGTGTGTGCATGTGTATGTCAGTGAGTATGCATGTGTGTGCATGTGTATGTCAGTGAGTATGAATGTGTGTGCATGTGTATGTCAGTGAGTATGAATGTGTGTGCATGTGTATGTCAGTGAGTATGCATGTATGTGCTTGTGTATGTCAGTGAGTATGCATGTGTGTGCATGTGTATGTCAGTGAGTATGAATGTGTGTGAATGTGTATGTCAGTGAGTATGCATGTGTGTGCATGTGTATGTCAGTGAATATGCAAGTACACAAATAAGTTTTAAAAATACCTATTGTTTACAAAAATTTAAAGAACAACACAATGAAAAAAAATTTAAAGAGCAACCATTGTAACAACTAGGCTTTTAAATTTTTTTTTTAAACAAATCTCTCTCTCTCTCTCTCTCTCTCTCTCTCTCTCTCTCTCTCTCTCTCTCTCTCTCTCTCTCTCTCTCTCTCTCTCATACTAACATCTAGCGTTGGGAGGGTCAAAAGCATCCTCCAGAGTAAGGCCTTCGTCGTCAGGAACGTACGAAGGGTCGTCATCATCACTGTCGACATCCAAAGGGCTCACATCGACCTCACTTCCTTCAGCATCGTCAGGGGCAACCCATGGTGTACGTTCCTGAGTCTCCAATGCAGTGTTGCGATGCCCATAAAACGTATGGCCACGAAACTGCAAAAAAAAAAAAAAAAAAAATTGAAATCATGTAATGAAAAAAATGTAACTGCCTAACAAAAAAGTAATTTAATCCCTTGTAAGGTAATATTTTGAATGCACATGAGCCTAACATATCTAAATCATCACTATTATTTCTACAAATATGGTCAAAACTATTCACAAATGTCTCAGACAATCACTAAAATAAATTGCAAAAGTGATGTGCGTCGTAACCTAGTGCACGGTAGAACCGTTACGGTCCAATAGATCACATATTGGATGAGCGTGGTCCGCCTAAACTCGACCGAGGTAGCCCACGTGGGATCTATACTTTTTCCGATAGTCACTATGACACGTCAGTAACACTACAGCCCTTGAAACCCACATCAAAAGGTAAGCATATCACTATGTTTCACTATTCTACAGTCACTGTGTACTTACCATGATTATGAAGGTCGGGGGGGGGGGGGGAAACGTGGGCGTTACTGCGACGCGTCTTGACACTTTTGCGGCTGGAGCACAAGTGAGGTGTCTTTGGAAGGAGCTACAGACTTGGCGAGAAGGGCAGGTGGCTTCTGATTGGCTGATTCGAAGAGCAGAGGCGTGTCTCTATGAGTTGCCAAAGCGTCAATTTCAGACAAGCATAAACATGTTCACCACGACTACCCAAAAGTAACTGTTTTAAAGATCCCGTTTGGGCTATTTGGTACTTAAAGGGTTAACATTATTGGCTTCTTAAAACCACTTATAAGGAGCTCAGATGAGTGCCTCGAATTAGAAAGCAAAGTTTTTGTGAACAAAAGAATATCATACTGTCTGGACGCAACTGTAAGGTCTCGAATATTTTCATGAAGACCACGAATATTGCAGTACAGAAGACGACATTAACGAAATTTAGGACGTACTCGTGCTGGATTTCACCCAATATCTCCAGACAGCATAAGAAATAATAGAAATAAAAAAGAGACACCATACTTAAAAACTAGATTATCAAGAATTATAACAAAAATATGTACAGAATTATAAATAAAGTGATTGATTCTTTACAGATTCTCCTCTGTCCTCATACACCTGACAACACTGAGATTATCAAACGATTCTTTTCCACCCAAAAGGGCTAACTTCTGCAATACAAATGTTTAACCCTGGATAGGTACGATGGGTCGTTTGCGACCCCGAGCGTAAAAAAAAAACAGGTTTTTCTCACGTGACTCACCCCCGTGACTGAATTTGTGGGTGATCGACCTGCAGGAGGTGTCTCCCCTACACGCTCTAGTAGTGTCCAGATGTGCATTGCTGTAGCTGTACTCCTTCCCCGATTTCTGAGACGTGTCGGGGTCGTTCGCGACCGAGTTTACCCTTCTAAGGTAGTTTGCATAATTATCAAAGTTATTACGTATTATAAAAATGTCGTAGAATGGTGCAACTTGTATAGGTTATCAGTTGTGGAAAGTCTTGGTGGATTGTTTGGCTACCATGTGCATGATTTTTTTTTTAGTTAAAATGTCGTTCATCACCACGAGGACCATTTTACCGCGAGTGCCCCTTTTTCATTTTTTTTCATTTTTTTGCCAAGTCATTTTTCCGTAAGATATTGCCAAATAGGGTCGTAAAACTTTTGCTTGTTTAGTGTTGGAAAGTATGTCTAGATGATCTGGCTACCCATGCATGACTTTGTTTTTGTCAGATACGACGTAGTTATTGGTATATTGGGTATTTAACTGCGGTTACCAATTTCTGTTTTTTTTCAATATTTGTAAAAATTACTACGTAGTAAGGAATTGCCGTATATTATTCATTTTTTTTTCATGTTTATGCGTTAGAAAGTGTGCCTTGATGGTTGGGCTAACACGTGCATGTCTTTTTTTTATCTGAGATGCCATATATTAGAATGTCGGGCATTTTACCGCGAGTGTCCATTTTTCATTTTTTTTCATTTTTTCGGCAAGTCATTTTTCCGTAAGATATTGCCAAATAGTGTCGTAAAACTTTTGCTTTTTTAGTGTTGGAAAGTGTGTCTAGATGATCTGGTTGACGTATTTATTGGTATATTGGGTATTTAACTGCGGTTGCCAATTTCTGTTTTTTTTCAATATTTGTAAAAATTTACTACGTAGTAAGGAATTGCCGTATATTATTGATTTTTTTTTTCATGTTTATGTGTTAGAAAGTGTGCCTTGATGGTTGGGCTAACACGTGCATGTCTTTTTTTTTATCTGAGATGCCGTATATTAGAATGTTGGGCATTTTTCCGCGAGTGCCCCTTTTTATTTGTTTTGCATTTTTTTGCTTAGTCATGTTACCGTAAGGAATTGGCAAGTAGTGTCGCAAAACTTATATTTTCATAGTGTTGGAAAGTGTTTCTAGATGATCTGGCTACCCATGCCTATTTTTTTTTTAGCCAGATATGGCGTATATATAAGTATGTGTTCGATTTTCCTGTGATTGCCATTTTTTCGTTTTTTCCCATTTCTTTCAAAATTACTACGTACTAAGGAACTATCACAGAGTAATATTTCATTTATATGTTTATTTGTCGGAAAATATGCCTTGATGGTTTACCTAGCACGTGGCTGAAATTTTTTTTTTCTGAAATGCCGTATATTAGAATGGCCATTTTTCCACGAGTGCCCCTTTTTATTTGTTTTGCATTTTTTTGCTTAGTCATGTTACCGTAAGGAATTGGCAAGTAGTGTCGCAAAACTTATATTTCTATAGTGTTGGAAAGTGTTTCTAGATGATCTGGCTACCCATGCCTATCTTTTTTTTAGCCAGATATGGCGTATATATAGGTATGTGTTCGATTTTCCGGTGATTGCCATTTTTTCGTTTTTTCCCAATTCTTTCAAAATTACTACGTACTAAGGAACTATCACAGAGTAATGATTCCTCTAGATGTTTATTTGTCGGAAAATTTTGTTTACTTTTTTTTTGATTGAATATCATCAAATTTTCTTAGCTAAAATATTATATTGTTTTACATTTTTTTTTTCGATTTTATTTCCCTTCAAAAAATTTTTTTTTGGGTCAGAATTTTAATTTTATAGTCGTAGAATAATCGACAATTATCCAGAAACCCACCATACAATTTTTATGCATATCCAATAATAATTAGATTAGTAAATAACACCTTGAAATTGACATACACTTCCTACATTTCAAGTGGCAGATTAGGGAGTCTGAGTCAGTGTGGTTGGCGGCCATTTTGTGGACATATCCGAAGCGTAAGCTGCCCTATCTATGTATATTCTTGTTCCCTATAGAATTTGTGATATTTTGGTATATTTTTACCTGCATAAATATCATATTATATATTAAATATATGTATTTTTTTTACGAAATTTCTAAGTACTCAAAAAATTACCTTTAGATATGGCCCCTGATATAAATGTAATTTACAAAATAATGAAGATTTTTTTACATATTTCTATTTTAGGATAACATATGTTTATTCCCTAAAAAAATTAGCCACTTCCTATTTCATTTGGGTACCCAAAAAAATTCATGAAATTTGGACAAATTTTTTTGGCCAAAAAAAGTTACCCTTTTTTTCTCATTTCAGATCTTCACCTCCATGGGTCTGACTTCATCCAATATACATCAAGATGTGTCCTAAACATTCAAGAATCAATTCCTAAAAGGATTTGTGTATATATGTATAAACTTTTTTTTTATGAATTTTTATGTCAGGTCTTTTTTTTTCTACTTAATTTTTTAAAATATTTATAATAAATAGTTTTTCTGCAGATGAGTAGTATTTATCTTTACAGTTGTTTTAAGCATTCATTGAAGTTTTTTTTGGCAAAAGAAAAAAGGAGGTTACTGCAAAAACTGATTTTTCAAGAATTTTTTTTGGCGTCGGGGTCGTTCGCGTCCGAGTATACCCTTAAAGGGGTGTCCGAGGAGCGTACCTATCCAGGGTTAATATGTACTTTATTCTTGGTAAGGGTAGAAGAGACTCTTTATCTATGGTAAGCAGCTCATCTAGGAGAACGACACTCCAGAATCAAACCGTTGTTCTCTAGTCTTGGGTAGTGTCATAGCCTCTGTACCATGGTATTCCACTGTGTTTTGGATTAGAGATCACTTGCTTGAGGGTACACTCGAGCACAATATTCTATCTAATTTCTCTTCCTATTGTTTTGTTGAAGTTTTCATAGTTTATATTGGAGGCAGCATGAGAAAGGGCAGTGAATGGTGGAATAAAGAGTGAAGGTAAAAGTGGAAGAGAAAAATAGGGCTTTCGAAGAATGGCTGCAGAGTAATAGTATAGAGAAGTATGAAAAATATAGAGAGAAAAAGGTGGAAGTAAAGCGCAAGGTACGTGAGGCAAAGAGGGCAGCTGACCTGAGGTGGGGGCAGGGACTGGGTCAGTCATATGAAGAGAATAAGAAGAAGTTTTGGAAAGAAGTGAAGAGAGTAAGGAAGGCCGGCGCAAGAATTGAAGAGACAGTGAAAGATGGAAATGGAAGGTTGTTAAAAGGAGAGGAGGCAAGGAAAAGGTGGGCGGAATATTTTGAAAGTTTGCTGAATGTTGTGGATAATAGGGAGGGAGATATAATTGCTGTTCCAGGTGTTGAGGTGCCAGTGATGGGAGATGAGAATGAGAGAGAGAATACAATAGAGGAAGTGAGGAGAGCACTAGATGAAACGAGAGTAGGAAAAGCATCTGGTATGGATGGTGGGAAAGCTGAGATGTTGAAGGAAGGGGGTGTGACTGTACTTGAATGGTTGGTGAGATTGTTTAATGTGTGTTTTGTGTTGTCAATGGTACCAGTAGATTGGGTCTGTGCATGTATTGTACCACTATATAAGGGTAAGGGAGATGTGCATGAGTGTTGTAATTCAAGAGGTATTAGTTTGTTGAGTGTAGTTGGAAAAGTGTATGGTAGAGTACTGATTAATAGGATTAAGGATAAAACAGAGAATGCAATCTTGGAAATGCAGGGTGGTTTTAGAAGAGGTAGGGGTTGTATGAATCAGATTTTTACAGTTAGGCAGATATGCGAGAAATATTTAGCAAAAGGTAAGGAGGTGTATGTTGCGTTTATGGATCTGGAGAAAGCATATGATAGAGTTGATAGGGAAGCAATGTGGAATGTGATGAGGTTATATGTAGTTAGTGGAAGGTTGTTGCAAGCAGTGAAAAGTTTCTACAAAGGAAGTACAGCATGTGTTAGAATAGGAAATGAAGTGAGCGATTGGTTTCCGGTGAGAGTGGGGCTGAGACAGGGATGTGTGATGTCGCCGTGGTTGTTTAAGTTGTATGTTGATGGAGTGGTGAGAGAGGTGAATGCTCGAGTGCTTGGACGAGGATTAAAACTGGTAGGCGAGAATGATCATGAATGGGAGGTAAATCTGTTGTTGTTTGCGGATGATACTGTACTGGTTGCACACACAGAAGAGAAGCTTGACCGACTAGTGACAGAATTTGGAAGGGTGTGTGAGAGAAGGAGGTTGAGAGTTAATGTGGGTAAGAGTAAGGTTATGAGATGTACGAGAAGGGAAGGTGGTGCAAGGTTGAATGTCATGTTGAATGGAGAGTTACTTGAGGAGGTGGATCAGTTTAAGTACTTGGGGTCTGTTGTTGCAGCAAATGGTGGAGTGGAAGCAGATGTACGTCAGAGTCAATGAAGGTTGCAAAGTGTTGGGGGCAGTTAAGGGAGTAGTAAAAAATAGAGGGTTGGGCATGAATGTAAAGAGAGTTCTATATGAGAAAGTGATTGTACCAACTGTGATGTATGGATCGGAGTTGTGGGGAATGAAAGTGATGGAGAGACAGAAATTGAATGTGTTTGAGATGAAGTGTTTAAGGAGTATGGCTGGTGTATCTCGAGTATATAGGGTTAGGAACGAAGTGGTGAGGGTGAGAACGAGTGTAAGAAATTAGTTAGCGGCTAGAGCGGATATGAATGTGTTGAGGTGGTTTGGCCATGTTGAGAGAATGGAAAATGGCTGTCTGCTAAAGAAGGTGATGAATGCAAGAGTTGATGGGAGAAGTACAAGAGGAAAGCCAAGGTTTGGGTGGATGGATGGTGTGAAGAAAGCTCTGGGTGATAGGAGGATAGATGTGAGAGAGGCAAGAGAGCGTGCTAGAAATAGGAATGAATGGCGAGCGATTGTGACGCAGTTCCGGTAGGCCCTGCTGCTTCCTCCGGTGCCTTAGATGACCGCGGAGGTAGCAGCAGTAGGGGACTCAGCAGTATGAAGCTTCATCTGTGGTGGAAATGTGGGAGGTTGGGCTGTGGCACCCTAGCAGTACCAGCTGAACTCGGCTGAGTCCCTGGTTAGGCTGGAGGAACGTAGAGAGTAGAGGTCCCCTTTTTTGTTTTGTTTCTTGTTGATGTCTTCTACCCCCCAAAATTGGGGGAAGTGCCTTTGGTATATGTATGTATGTATATAGGGAATACTAGTTTCAATGTTGTTAGTGTTCTTGAAATATTTAATTTTTCCTCGCATCCTTTCCTCCCTGGGCTAGTTTTACTGTTGAGGCTCCAGGGCTTATGGCATCCTGCTTTTCCTACTAGGCTTGTAGCTTGGCAAATAATAATAATAATAATAATAATAATAATAATAATAATAATAATAATAATAATAATAATATTGTAGATAAGTTTTAGTGTATATAATTCTTATGGGTACTGTGTGGATCTCCTGAAATATATATGTTTATATACAAAACAACCAATGGAAGCCGAAAAATAAAAGCATAGAAAAACTAAGACCTGACTACCCTCTCAGATCCTTGATCGAACACATTATACATCATGAGTGTCAATGATTAAAATTCCATCATTACTGATTGATAATCACAGTACCATACGTATATCTATCACAGGCCATGAACGACTATATTTTATGATGGAGGCCAGCCATTAATTGCGAATATTGACAGCCCAGTTCCCGAATACCTGGGGATTGAGAAAGTGGGGCGTCGGAGGTCGAATGGGAAACTATACTTCATTTCGAAGATAAATAGAGATGATAGGCTTTTTGTCAAGGTTAAATTGAGAAACTATAATTCTTCTCGTTTGTAAATCGAGAAACTATACTTAAATCCAAAGGAAAATCAAGAAACTATACTTTTTCTTCTGATAATTGCCAGTGTCCAAGTAAAAAATTGGTGATCTATTGTGTTCCTTCCCTCTTTCCCTGTAAGAGATTTGGCAACACTTAACACTTACTTGCTAAAGTAAAGTCAATAGAAAACACTTTCTATAAATAGCAAGAGTGAGAATTAGAGAATTAACATTTATTTGAAGAACTTGTAATTTACACTCGCGTGACTCCTTCTCATTGTAGAAACTATCTTTTCAGTTCGGAATGCTAAGAAAAGGGATGTGTATTTCAGGGTGAATAAGAGAAAATATATCTTTTTTTATTTGATATATTTTTCTAATTAGAATCTTGCTTCACTCATCCATATTTCATAATGGAAGACTAGAAATTATATCATATTAAACAGAAATCAGTCGAAAGCTTATCCTATAGAACAAGAGTTTCTTTAGAGCGTATTTTATAGAACAGAAATCTGTAGAAATCATATCTTATAGAACAGAAATCTGTAGAAATCATATCTTATAGAACAGAAGTATGTAGAAAGGTATCTTAAAAAAAAAACAGAAATCTGAAAAGCATATTCTATAGAAAAGAAGGTTGTAAAAAGGTTATTTAATGCAATAGAAGTTTGTAAAAAGCGTATCTTATGAAACAGAAATCTGGAAAAAAGAGTCGGTAGAAAAAGTATATTGTAAAATAGAAATCTGTAAAAAGCGCCTATGGGAAGCATATGTTATACAACAGCAGTTTGTAAAAAGCCGATATAATGGAATAGAAGTCAATAGAAAGCATATAATACAGAACAGAAAGCTATAAGAAACATATTTTAAAGAAAAGAAGTCTGTAGAAAACCGGTTCTTACAAAATAGAAATCTCTGGAAGGTGTATTTTATAGAATAAAAATAGCCACTAGTCTAATTGGCCTTGCTTGTTGTAAAGTGGTCAAGTTTTACGAACTCTGACTGTCGATAATGTCATTGGCAACAATTGATGGCACTCTCAAGAGAAAATTGGTCGTTAACGAGGCTGTAAAGAAACCTCCATTGCCCTGTTATTGAAAGACGAGACTTTGTAGTCGCTCGTTTCGTTCTACTAAACAGTGGAGCCAGTTACGCCTTTAATCTTGAGAAATAGAATGACCAAGCTCTCTTTTCAATATACCTTTATATGAAAATTGAATATTCTTTTTTATTAGATACTTTGCTATTTTGTGGACATACGTTTTGACTTTAATGTTATACCATGTGACGCTTAATCAAGTTATATATGAATATCCAAATATTGAATTTTCAATAAACATAACTTCCAATCAACATTGTCTTTGGAGAGACAGTTACTAAATATATTTGTCGATATGATGTGTAATTTCACATGACAAAAAGATATAGTAAAGCCATATAAAAAAAACAACATTAAATGAAAAAAAAAAAAAAACTTGAGTCAATAGACTGGTGTTTATCAACCTTATTTTTTCAAATTCAATCATAAAAATAAAAGATCTTAACTGACCCTCAAGGCCAATCAAGAGGAAAGGGAGAAGAGAGAATGCACCATTTAACGACTCAAACGCCTTTTCTCTAAACTCTACGCCAAAAAGAAAAAAGAGAAGGAAAATTCAAACTAAAAAGAAAAGAAAGGATTATCATTTCGAATTTATCTTCTAAACAGGGAGACGCAGAATCCAATGGATATCAGTTCCTAACTTGTTTTCCTTTCATTCCAAAATAGAAGTAAATTTCATCCAATACACAAACCTTTCATGCTAATTGACGCTCAAGTTACAGAGGATGATATCAATGAAATATGCAAGTACCAATTCGAAATGTCTTCAACGTAAATTTGCATTAATGGTAAGGATGACTTTCCTCGCTGAGACTGATGGTATACCGCGAGGGTATCGTTTAAAGATAGTGAGTTGTTTGATAAACATCACCTGGATTTTAAAGAATTGGTTTTGACTATTGGTCCCAATGTGAATGTTTTTCTTACTATTTACATATACAGAACATATAACAACAAATGTGGTAGTTTCTAGTCCACTATAGGAAAAGGACCTCGGATAGGACCTTATTCATGTCTGGGGTTTTGCCAGTTATCATAACCACTCTGGCCATTTTGGATTGGTGATGGGGGACACTTACGACTGATCGCTCACAGCAAACCAGCCTAGTATGGATGGCACTGCCTAGTACAGCTTTGCTGGTCATGATGATATGCAGACCCTTTCACCACCTTATTGTTATAACCACTCAGAGAGAGAGAGAGAGAGAGAGAGAGAGAGAGAGAGAGAGAGAGAGAGAGAGAGAGAGAGAGGGGGGGAGACTATATACGTAACATCTAAGTTGAATTTAGAGGAAAATAGTGAAATATTGTTGCAAGATGAAATTCCATCTTGTTCCAGTTTAGGTTCCAGGTAATTCAATTTTACAGATGGAGTAAGAAAAGACTTTCCAAATCTTTTATCTCTGGAAGCCACTTTAGTTACTTCAAAAGAGCCAGGGATAGAGGTTACCTTTTATGAGCAATGCTTATTATATCAAGTTATCTTTTCTGAATGATGTTTACGATATCATGTATTCTTTTATGCATGATGCTTACAATATCATGTTATCCTTTTTGAGTGATGCATACAATATCAGGATATGTTTTTTAAACAATGCTTACCCTATCATGGTATCTTTTCTGAACGATCCTTAACTTACCAGCTTACCATACCAAGTTATCCTTTTTGAACGATTTTTACTATATCAGGTTTTCCATTTTGAATATTAATTAGAATACCAGGGTATCTCTTTCGAACGATACCTAAAACATCAGGTTGTCTTTTTTGAATGATGCTTACGGTATCAGGTTATCTATTTTAACTATGCATACGATATCGGGCTATCATTTTTTTAATGATGCTTACAATGTCAGGTTATCCTTTTTACATGATGCTTAAAATACCAGGTTATTTCATTCTAAAAAATCATATATTACCAGGTTATCCCTTTTGAATGATTTGTACAATATCAGGTTATCCTTTTTTTAACGATCGTTACAATACCCAGTTATCTCTTTCAAACGATGTTCACAATACCAGATTAGCTCTTCCGAATGATGCTTATAATACCAGGTTATCTCTTTTGAACGATGCTTACAATATCAGGTTATCCTTTTTGAATAATCCTCACAATATCCGATTATTCATTTTGAACGATCGTTGCTAAACAAGATTATTTCATTCTAACGATGCTTACAATACCAGGTTATCTTTCCTAAACGAGGCTAACGATACCAGGTTATCTTTTCGGAACATGGCTTGCAATACCAGGTTTTCTCTTTCAAACGATGCTTGCAACACCAGGTTATCTCTTCCAAACGATGCTTACAATACAAAGTTATCTCTTTTGAACGATGCTTACAATAAAGGGTTATCTCTTTAAAACGATACTTAAAATATCAGGTTATCCATTTTGAATAAGGCTTACAATGCTTACGATGTCTGGGTTTCCTTTTACAATGTTTTTTACAATACAAAGTTATTTCTTTCTAACGATACTTACAATACCAGGTTATCTTTTTTCTAATGATTCTTACGATATCAGGTTATCATATTTTGAATGATGCTTACAATATCGGGTTGCCCTTTGTAAACGATTGTTACAATGCCAAGTTATGTCTTTCAAACAATGTTGACAATACAGGCTATCTTTGTCGAATGATCCTCACCATAGTTTTAACACATACTTTATCATTAAGAGGGTCTAAAATTATTTATGTTGAGTTGAAAAGTGGAATAATTAAGCACGGATACTTTAGAGTTATAACTGAACTAAAGTGTTTTTGTGGGGGAAGGTTCATTCGTGTGTGTAGGAGGAAGGGAGGGGGCTGGTTGTAGGGGGGTTGTTATTTGGGCTTCATATTGCATTGTTAACATCGTATCTTTTCCTCACTCTTCTTCGAAGCGTTTTCTTCAGGGACAGAGTTAAATTTTTTTCTATTTTGATAAAACGACAACCCAAATGCATGAAGCAGTGTCACTTATTTCGTTCATTATGTAGCAATTATTCTATTAAGATTCTGGTTGAATTATTATGAAAATTTAGCATTAAGTTTTCTCTCATCATGAACTATTGGATTATCATCCACTTTTTCGTTTGGAGTTTACAAAAAATGATTCTTATTGTATGTTATTTATATGTATCAAACTAGCTCATAATATGTTTTCAATATTGATTATAGATTCTTTAATGAGTTCTGAATTGTTTGTTGGTCACAGATCATGCAACAAACAATTATTGGTGACGCATTGCAGTACGCAATTACAAAAGAGAGCTACATAGTCTAAAACTGCTATTGTATGTTAATACTTATTCACACACACACACACAAAAATGACTTCCACTGCATATATAATTGTACGTGTTAGTGTAGTTGTAAGTTTTTATTCTTTTATGAAAAAAAATATCTCACATTATTACTTGAGACTTTCACTGAAAAAAAGCAACTATATTTATGCCATGAACGTTTCTCAATATTTTATGAAATACCATATGCTCTCCAGTCCCCATTTTGATACGATACTTCAGATATGAATTGTAATCAAGGAAGAAATCTTCGCACTTTTTACGATAAGTGATAAGAAATTTTCCTTTCTATAAGAGTATATATATATATATATATATATATATATATATATATATATATATATATATATATATATATATATATATATATATATAAATATATACACGGTATATATATATATATATATATATATATATATATATATATATATATATATATATATATATATATATATATATATATATATATAGATAGATAGATAGATAGATAGAAAGATAGACAGATATAGATATATATATATATATATATATATATATATATATATATATATATATATATATATATATATATAAATAGATAGGTAGATAGAAATATAGATATAAATATATATATATATATATATATATATATATATATATATATATATATATATATATATATATATATATATATATATATATATATATATATATATATATATATATATATATATATATATATATATATATTTATATATATGTATATATGTATGTATATTTATATCTATATTTCTATCTACCTATCTATTTATATATATATATATATATATATATATATATATATATATATATATATATATATATATATATATATATATATACATATTTATATTATACATATCATATCATGCATTATATATATATAATATATATATATATGTATATATATATATATACATATATATATATATATATATATATATATATATATATATATATATATATATATATATATATATATATATATGTATATATATATATATATATATATATATATATATATATATATATATATATATACATATATATATATATATATATATATATATATATATATATATATATATATATATATATATATATATATATATATATATATATATATATATATATATACATAAATATATATA
This sequence comes from Palaemon carinicauda, assembly GCF_036898095.1. Classification (NCBI taxonomy): domain Eukaryota; kingdom Metazoa; phylum Arthropoda; class Malacostraca; order Decapoda; family Palaemonidae; genus Palaemon; species Palaemon carinicauda. Next base: position 57,769,117 of record NC_090756.1, read on the forward strand.
TATATATATATATATATATATATATATATATATATATATATATATATATATATATATATATGCATAAATATATATATATATATATATATATATATATATATATATATATATATATATATATATATATATATATATATATATATATATATATATCGTGGGTGTGTGTTTGTGTGTCGCTTTCTGAGTAGGATATCTTAACAGTTTGATAGATAGGGTTCACATATCGCCATGACCAGCAGAGCTATATTAGACACGGTCATCCCTACTAGCGTGGTTTGCAGTGAGTGATCATCATAAAGTATCCTTTCCTCACCTATGTGCAGTGGCCAGTCTGGTGATAAAACTGGTCAATCCTCAGACATGATTGAGGACATGTTTGAGTTTATTGTCCTACAGGACACTAGAAACTACTGTACTTGTTGCTGTCACTGTTGTTGTTGATGTTGTTGTTGTATATTTACTGCATGTGTAGGAATTTGCTTTTGTTTGTATTATCATTCTAATTCGAAGGAAATAATTTTCATCTCCAATTGAATGAATCACGAGGTAAGCAATCGACAAATGATTGACGTCATATATGGCAATCAATATATTATAGTATATTGCGATATTGCGAAGCCTAATGCTATTAAGGCTCCTTCCCTATTAATAAGTTAGGATAATCAATTGGTTATTGGAAGGCAAATTAAACTTTCCTTATAATATCCTGTTACATACAATTAATATATAAAAATGCTCAGTTGAGGTTACTTTTAGATTTTTGATTAATTTCGTCATTGGTGAAGTTGATGAGTTATTATTATTATTATTATTATTATTATTATTATTATTATTATTATTATTACCTCCGCCAGGAGGTTATGTTTTCGGTTCGGTTTGTTTGTTTGTTTGTTTGTTTGTTTGTTTGTTTGTTTGTTTCTCTGTTTGTCTGTCTGTCTGTGGACAACGTAGAGGCCACATTTCTACACGGAATCACTTCAAACTTGGCCAAGTAGTTCCCCAATGTGTATGGAAGAACTGATTAAATTTTGGTCAAGGTCACCCCAAGGTCAAGGTCACAGGGGTCACTGGTGTCACTATGACATAAGTGGCCATATCAAGAGACAGAAATAAAGCACTGACTTTTGCATAAGCCAACAGGGAAGTCCTAGTCCAGGCGCAACCCATGGGTGATGTTCAAATTTATAAAGGTCAAAGGTCAAGGTCATATTGGTGCATTATATCAATGTCATATTAAGTATCAGTGGCAAATGAACAAAGATCACTTGAAGGTCAAAAGTCAAGCAGGTCACTTGAAGGTCAAGGTCACGTGAAGGTCAAGGTCACGTGAAGGTCAAGGTCACCTGAAGGTCAAGGTCACGTGAAGGTCAAGTACATTTGAAGATCAAGGTCACTTGAAGCCAAGGTCATGTGAAGGTCAAGGTCACGTGAAGGTCAAGGTCACTTGAAGGTCACGTGAAGGTCAAGGTCATGTGAAGGTCGAAGTCACATCAATTCATGATTCTAGGACATATGGCGCTCTAGGTCACCTTGGCGGAGGTATGTCCTCTACGAGGACCATGTCCGCGTTCAGGACTTGCTCACTTGTTATTATTATTATTATTATTATTAATTATATAATCATATAGTTATATAGTCATATATTTTTTTTTTATTATTA
>NC_090756.1:57775776-57793276 GCF_036898095.1 Palaemon carinicauda
TCTTCAAGTATGTTTCCTTATTTCCTTTCCTGACTGGACTGTGTTCCCTGTTGGAACCATTCGGCTTATAAAATACTGATTTTCCAGCTATAGCAAGTAATAATAATAATGATAATAATAATAATAATAATAATAATAATAATAATAATAATAATAATAATACTAATAATAATAATAATGATGATTATGATGATGATGATGATGATGATAATATTAATCTATTCAGAATTGTTTTTTCCCCATATTTGTTTTCATGGTTGTTAATATTATTAAATTTTATCACATTTTTGTATATTCTATCATAATTTATATACTTTTCTAAACTACATTTATACCTAACGAACAATCGTATCTCTACTTGGTAAATAAAAATCAGTATAATAATTTTCCATCATTTTTTTTTTTTAGAATTCAAAAACAAAATTGATTGACTATTAAAGTAATGAAGATGGTCAGAATTTGACATTACTGATTTTTCCTGAACTCCTCAAATGAATAGTTCTGATGAAAAGGTGAAACACAGGCTCAACTTAAAAAGATCACTGAAATAAAGAAATCATTCTTAACATCATTATGGGGTTCATATAGGATGACATTTCTGTGCACTTATATTACAGTTAACTTGGGTTCAAAATTACTTTTAAATTGTTGGCTACATATTACCTCTATCAGGGTCGATCTAGGGATAGCATAGAGGTGGTGAACTATTTATCAGTCTATTGAATAATCGACCATCAATATAAATCTTTATGAATCTATAGATTAAAAATAAATATTAAATACCTCATAATGAGAGCCATGACCATTTACAATACTTGTATAAGCGGTTTGTCGATACACCTCCAATTTTTTCTTCTCTTTGTAATATTCCTATCCTTCCATTTATCCGTATTTACTATTCATTCGCGAAATTTACTGTGCCTAATAATATTTCCGTTTATGGTCAACACATGCACGCTGGTTCGTTGTCGCTACCAATTGTCTCTGGATTAGTTCTCTATTTATAAACTGGGAATCTATTCTCTATCGATTAACTGAGAATTGATTCTCAATCGATCAACTAAGAATCCATCATCTATCAATCACCTGGTGACTCATTCTCTATCATTCAACTGGGGATTAATTCCCTATCGATCCTCTGGAATCAATTCTCTATCGATCAACTTGGAATTAATTCTCAATTGATCAACTAGGAATCAATCATCTATCATTCAACTGGGGATTAATTCTCTATCATTCGACTGGGGATTAATTATATATTGATCAACTGGGAATCAATTCTCTATCGATCAACTGGGAATTAATTCTCATCGATCAACAGGGAATCAATTCTCTAGCGATCAACTAGGAATCAATAATCTATCAATCAACTGGGGATTGATTCTCTATCATTCGACTGGGGATTAATTATATATTGATCAACTGGGAATCAATTCTCTATCGATCAACTGGGAATTAATTCTCATCGATCAACAAGGAATAAATTCTCTATCGATCAACTGGAAATTAATTCTCTAGCGATCAACTAGGAATCAATAATCTATCAATTAACTGGGGATTGATTCTTTATCATTCAACTGGGGATTAATTCTATATGGATCAACTGGGAATCAATTCTCTATCGATCAACTTGGAATTAATTCTCAATCGATTAACGAGGAATCAATCATCTTTCAATGAACTGGGGATCGATTCTCTATCATTCAACTGGGGAACAGTTCTCTATCAATAAACTGGAAATCAAGTTTTTATCGATCAACTTGGAAATAATTCTATATCGATCAAATGGGATTTAATTCTCTATTGATCCACTGGGAATTAACTGTCTATCAATCTATTGGGAATCAATTCTCTTTATCAACAGGGAATTAATTCTCTATCGATCAACTAGGAATTAATTCTCTATCTATTAACTGGGAATTGATTCTCTATTTATTAATTTGGAGTTTATTCTCTATCAAAAATCTGGGGTTTAATTCTCTATCAACTGGGAATTAATTCTCAATTGATCATCAAGGGATTAATTCTCTATCCATTAACTGAGTATTAATTTTGTATATAACAACTGGAATTAATTATGTATCTATTAACTAGGAATTAATTATCCATCGAATAACTGGGAATTAATTCTCTATTGATCATCTGGGGATTAATTCTCTATCTATCAGCTGTTGGTTAATTCTCTATCGATCAACTGGGAGTTAATTCTCTATCGATCAACTGGTAGTTAATTCTCTATTGACCAACTGGGAATTAATTTGCTTGCGATCAAATGGGAATTCCTTGAGTATTGATCAAATGGGAATTCATTCTCCATCGATCAACTATGGAATAATTTTCTATCTACCAATTGGGAATTAATTCTATACTAAACAGCTGGGAGTTGATTCTATATCGATCAACTGGGGAATAATTTTCTATCAATCCACTGAGTATTTTTTTTTCTATCGATCAACTGGGCATTAATTCTCCATCGATCATTATCATCATCTCCTCCTACGCCTTTTGACGCAGTGGGCATCAGTTAGATTTCACCAGTCATCTCTATCTTGATCTTTTAAATCAATACTTCTGCAATCGTCTTTTCCTATTTAACGCTTCATAAACCTCAGCCATGTAGGTTTGGGTTCTTCCAATTATTCTAGTAACTTGTGGAGCCCAATTGAAAGTTTGGTAAACCAATCTCTCTTGGGGAGTAGGAAGAGCATGTCCAAACCATCTCCATCTGTCCCTCACCATGATCCTATCCATGTATGGTACTCGAGTAATCTCTCTTATAATTTCATTTCTATTCATATCCTACTATTTAACTCCTAATATTCTTCCCAGGGCTTTGTTCTTAAATCAAGAAAATCTGTTGGATATTGTTTCAATGTCCTACCACGACTCATGTCTATACAGTAACGCTGATCTCACTAAACTGATATATAGTAGGATTATTATGTATAATTTCAGGCGATTAGATTCCTAAATTTTATTTATTAGAGATTATGGTTCCTAGATATTTAAATGATTTTACCTCATTAATCCTTTCTCCCTCCTATGATAGTTCGTCTTCCATTGCGTATTCCGTTCCCGTCATCTCTGTCTTTCTTCTAACTATCTTGAGCCAAACCTCCTGAGATATTTCATGTATTTTGGTAAACAAGGATTGTAGACCCTGTGGTGTTCAGCTAATAAGGACAGTGTCATCAGCATACTCTAGGTCAGCTAATTTCCTAAAACCAATCCAGTTCAATCCTTCTCCAACATCTCCAACTGTTATATACATTACAAAATCCGCGAGGAGGATAAACACAGGTGACAACGCATTCCCCTGGGGTACTCCGCTATTCACTAATAATTCATTTGATAAGACTCCACAAACATTAACTTGACACTTACAATGCTCATGAACAGACTTAATTAAGTTTATATATTTAAGAAGAACTCGATAATAACGTAGTACTCTGCACAAAATTGGCTGGTGCACACTATCAAAGACTTCTTCGTATTCCACAAATACCATCAACAGTGGATTCATGTATTCGACACATTGCTCTACAATTTGTCTTAAAATGAAAATTTTGTCAGTATAACTTCTATCTTTTCTAAATCCTGCTAGTCCATTATCTCAGCTTTTTTTCAAACTTTCTCTTCAGCCTCTGTAAAATAAACATGTATACTATATATTTTCACGACAAATGAGGTAAGTGTGATGCCCCTGTAATTATTACAATTAGTCAACTTTCCTTTTTTCGCCATTTTCACCAACACTCCTAGCTCTTCATTTTCGGCCAATATCATCGGAGCAGTTATCCTAACACATGCAGGGCTTTCCACCTCTTCTAGTATTTTAAGAATAGTATCGACATCAAAGACACTCATTCATGGTCACATCAATGTCTTCCTCATCTTCAGATATATTAATCAAATTCTTATTCTCTTTACATCGACTATTTATCTCTAAATTGTTCCATCCAACGGTGCCTTTCTTCATTTCCGGTTGTTATAACAGATCCTTCTCTCTTTCGGTTGGGTTTGGCTTTTTCTTCTTTGTCCCTGTGGAGATTTCATAAATAATTCTATGAGCAATTCTTACACCTTTGCCAATTCCTGTATCAACTGGGGATTAATTCTCTACAAATCAGCTGTGAGTTAATTATCTATATATATATCGGTTAACTTGGGAATAATTTTCTACTGATCAGCTGGGAATTAATTATATCCATCAACAGGGGATTAATTCTCTACCATTCAGCTAGGAGTTAATTCGCTATCATTGAACTAGGGATTATTTCACTATCGGCCATTTGTTGATTAATTCTCTATTGATCAACTATGGATTGATTCTCTATCGATCAGTTGATTATTATATCTCTATCGATCAATATGGAATTAATTCTCTATCGATGTGCTTAGCACCACCCACCTCCTCTGCCATATCTCCTTATACTAGTTACTAGTCACACAGAAAGGGAATGACAGGGTGCACTCCCTCAGAGGGAGGTGTACAAGGAATTCATTTGTACAGCTGTACATAGGAATTTTCTATTTATTTTTTTTTTCCATTTTGATCGAGGAGAGAAATAGAAAAGAACAATGAAAGTAGGTATATATATATATATATATATATATATATATATATATATATATATATATATATATATATATATATATATATATATATATATATATATATATATATATATATATATATATATATATATATATATAATGCCAATTCATGACTCATGTGCATTAATGTTTTCAATACAACATTAAATCGAACATAAATACAGGAACGCTTTTTTTTATTGGAAAGTTTCAGGAATTGTTGTTTCGTGTTTTCGCGTCGCCACGTTTGAAGCCTTGCCAGTCAGCTCTTCTTATCTGCACAATAGGGTCGTGAAAATAACCATGTGAAGCTATCTTCCTTTTTAGACAGAGAGAGAGAGAGAGAGAGAGAGAGAGAGAGAGAGAGAGAGAGAGAGAGAGAGAGAGAGAGAGAAAGAGAGAGAGAGAGAAATTGGGTAGTAAAGAAAATACATGTAAAGAGCGAGAGAGTAGTTAGAGTAGTGAAAAAATGTAGGGGTCAAGAAATTGAGAGAGAGATAGGCTAACGAGCCTTTAACATACGTGTCTCTCTATCTAACTAAATGTGCTAAAATACTTTTGAGTCTTCATCGAAGGATTTATCAGTTATCTCCCTAGAATTACTTGTTGATATATGTTATAAACTAATGTTTAGCTGACTATCATCTTTAATATGTTAAAAATCACTATTCATATTCTTTATATTCACTGTAATGATTGTGTTTAAAATTGTATTTTGCATATTATCTAATTTTAAACAAGAGATGTATAAAGATTTTGGATTAATTATGATCAAAATTTCAGTTTTAGATTTATACAAAATACTTCTATTTGAAAAACATGAATTTGTGTGTGTGTGTATGTGTGTGTGTGTGTATGTGTGCGTAGTGTTTGTTTTAGTTGTTAGATTAAAAATCTTATTATTTGAATTGCAATAAGAATTCAATAAAATTCACTAATTCAACAGTAATTTCTAGTTCCATAGTTTTAGAAAATAAGTTTTCAAAAGAAAATAATTGGTCGATGAATAAGAAATAAATAGGCGTTTGTACTACCCTTAAAGTAACCTTGTTTCAATGGGGCTGAGTAGCGCCCCTTAAGAGAAAAATAGTTCATTACTGCGAGAAAACGGGTTTTCAATTAGGAATATTATTTCCTCTTCTGTTTCTTATTTTAAGTGTTATTTTACTAACGGTTGTAAGTAGAAACACAAATAATTATTCTTGATTAACATAGATTGAAGCCAGTTTAGCTTGTTGAATATTTTAGTCTGATATACCATTCAAAATATCTTGAAACTTCAATTACAATGCAATTAATTTACAATTACTTCAGTACCAATTGTTCACGCAACGGATTACGAATAAGTTAAAAAATTTCTGCAACACTTTCCAAATACTTTTCGTTCACTTTTCATTCACTTTTTATTTTTACGAATATGAATTTTTTTGCCCGGATTCGATCCATTCCTTCCAACAATTGTCATTTATCGACAGTTGAGATTTTACTATGAAATGCCTTTATAAATTTTTCTCAGACCCATTAATATAAACTTTTTGGTGTCCATGGGACACACACCCCTCTCTGTTTCCTTCTCAGAGCTTAATACTTACTTTTTCATTGTCTACTTTTGAGGCCAAAGTTAAGGGCGATCTGATATCTAAGTTTAGCACTAATGACAATAACTAATTCCAGAGTCTAGTGAAAAATCTCTCTCTCTCTCTCTCTCTCTCTCTCTCTCTCTCTCTCTCTCTCTCTCTCTCTCTCTCTCTGTATATATATATATATATATATATATATATATATATATATATATATATATATATATATATATATATATATATATATATATATATATATATACATATATATATATATATATATATATATATATATATATATATATATATATATATATATATATATATATATATATATATATATATATATATATATATATATACATATATATATATATATATATATATATATATATATATATATATATATATATGTATATATATATACATATATATACATATATATATATATATATATATATATATATATATATATATATATATATATATATATATATATATATATATATATATATATATATATATATATATATATATATATATATATATATATAAATCTGTTAACGTGGATCATCTCTGCCCAATTTCCTCTAATAATATATTTGGAAACGTTTTAATTTACCAAACACAATTAATCGTAATCATGTTAATATGGAAAGAAATTTTTTCTGCTAAAAGTATTTTCGTATAAAATTATATTATATTAAAGTGTCAAGTATAATCATGATGAACATTTAATTTCAAGTTCTGGTATTTTAATGATTTTTTTAAACCAAATTAAAGTAAATGGCATTGTTGATTAAATTTTGGTTATAAATGGTTAATAGAAATGTAATTCATTCATCACAATTGTTCAATCGGTAAAAATTATTATTCTTACCATCTTTTCTTAGGCAACACATGCTCGAAAAAAAGTTGTTCCATATTAAACCCTACAAAGGTTTTTAAAGGTCACTCATGAATGGCAGAGGCAAGGGACAGTCAAAAAGTCTTAGAGATTGATTGACCATATATAAGGATGTTCAGCGCACAGTCCCCTCTTCACCTTAGCTAGGACCAGAGAGGGCCAGGCAATGACTGCTGATGGTGCAGGTATATTTGTAGGCTCCCAAAACCCTAATCCTTAAATCAAATGGATGGAGAGATTGCAGACGCTACCAGAATTTCTCTACCTTGAGCGGGTTTCAATCCCGAGCCCATCAGATTGCCATACAAGACGAGGTCTCAAACACTACCATAAACTATATACCTTGAGCGGGTCTCGAACCCTCATCTGATAGATTGTTAGACCGGGACCTTTCCAACAGGGTATCACGAATCTTATACCTATATACCTCTCATATTCCTCATCTATTGGTTGACAAACTGAGGAAGCTGTTCTTCTTCTTTTTCTTCTTCTTCTTCTTGATATTTCAAATGACGTCGCTGGTGTCTAGTTTTGTCATGGACTTGAACATACTGTACATTTGTCGTTTGCCATTACTGTTGTGAACGTTTTGATTTATATCAACCTAGGCTGTCAAGAAGGGCGGATATAAACATCAACAATAGTAAAATAACACTAATAAACTGAGACAAAGCTTTGGAATGGCTGGAACATGTTTTGGTTTTATGGTCGTGCACTTGTATTGAACATGTCGCATAATATCAGAATACTCTGAATGCTTCGTATGTTTATAATCATGTCTCTCTATAAGAAACAGTGTTGTTCTTCTCTTTGTTTATTGGTCTTTTTATATTTTCATTAAATACTTTATTAACTGGTCTAGATATTTTCATTAAATACTTTAGTAACTGGTCTGGATTTCCGGAAAGGTGTCCTTGGGTATCGCAGCGAGAACATAATCTGCTTTGGTGGTTGAGCGAGTCACGCCATTGATGCGGAAGTGGACTTCTGCTCTCTGAAACCAAGCAAACGACTATCCGCTGGTGAACGACAAAAGTTTCAATGGGGCTGCTCCAACTTCCGTGGAGTCCACCATGGTACCAATGACTGGAGGAGGTGGGGGTGGAAGGGGGGAGGAGTGAGTCCACTTCTGGGGTCACTAATGGTACGGGCCGATAGAGGCTGTGACTAAGAAGGCAGGATAAAAGCAGCTGAGTAACTTCATTACAGAACATCCATTTATATAAACATAAACTCTAGGCAAAGAGGGCATAAAAAAGATAACAGGCAATTTCATGTTCAACTGACAACTGCACCGGCTAATAGTTAACGGTGAGAAAAACAGACATGTTATTTCATGTCCCAATCAGTGCGAGGGGAGAGCAAAAATACAAGCTTAATATATACAAAATATCAAAAGTTGTTACTATGAATGATCGTGAGACACATGGTTGGTACATGGCTCCCTCCCTAAAAATTATATACTGTACATGTTAAATAGGGCATCCTAATCTAGAAGGGTGAACTATAGGCGGGTCATCTGGCAGAAGATAAGCATGTTTTAGACAATGAATGGAGACCAAGTCTTCTTTGCTACGCATTCTCAGTAGGAATGCTCCCGGACTGCGTCGGACCACAAGGAAAAGCGCCTGTGTAAGGGGGCGTTAGCGGTGGCTTGCTAGTGTCGTTGCGTAGGAAGACGTGCGCTATATAGTGCAAGTCTGGTGGTATATGATACTTCACTGGGGGCTAGTAAGTCTGGCAGTATGGAGTATATTTTCCTTCAACGGACGTATGCACTGGAGATCGTCAGAGGAGTTTGCAGAAGGAAAAAATTTTGTAGGGACGACCAACAGTATGCCATACACAATTCCAGCAGTAAAGATGTCGAGGGCATCTTTAGGAGTTGTCGTTAGTCCCAGGAGGACTCAGGGAAGCTGAGTAAACCAGTTGGAATACTTGCAGCGGGACATCAAAGCTGCTTTGAGGGTGCGTTGAAAATGCTCAACCATTCCATTGGCAGCAGGGTTGTAGGTTGTCTGATGTAGGGTGATTTCCAGGAGATTCTCTAAGGATGTCCACAATTAAGAGGTGAAAGTGGTACCCCTGTTCGAAGAAATATGCTCAGAGATACCAAATATTGCAATGCAACCTTTGACTAAGGCAGATGTACATGAGACGGACGTTCCCATTTCCACGGGAATCTCTTCATGGCAACGAGTTGAACGGTCGATAATAGTATACAGGTAACAATGTCCTTGTGATGTGGGTAGGCGGCTTACAACGTCAATATGAATGTGGGCGAAACGATGCTGAGGTTTAGGAAAGGTGCCCACTCCTGAATCTGTGTCGATGTACTTAGGAAGTTTGGCAAGAAGTGAAGGCGCGGACCCAATCCTTAGCATCCTTAGAAATGCCGTGCCCAATTAGCTCCGTCTTCAGCAGCTGTGCAGTAGAAAAGCACGAGGGATGTAAAAAGCCGTGAATGAGATCAAACACCAGTCGGCGCATGGGAGCAGGAATCCAAGTTCGCGGTCTACCATTACTGACGTAACAGAGAAGGGTGGTGTTGATGTCGTCTAGGGGGATGTCCTCCCAATGGAGGGAGGTGCAGGATGTCCTACATGCTTGATACTCTGGATCCTGTCGTTGGGCTTCAGCCAAGGCGTTGTAATCTAATCCCAGTTGAACGGCAGCCAATGTGTTTCTGGGTAGGGCATTGGCAACTGTATTCATTTTTCCAGGACGTGTTGAAGGGTGCAATTGTATTCATCAACAGCGGAGAGATGTCGGCGTTCATTGGCGGACAAGGCCTCAGACTATCGCTTGAATGCATGTAACAGAGGCACGTGGTCAGTGCGAACAACAAAGGGCGTACCTTCTAAGAAATGGCGAAAGTGACGGAGAGCCAAGTGCACCACCAGTAATTAGTGATCGAAGGTAGAATAACCCGATTCTTCCTTGGACAGTTTTCTGCTGAAGAAGGCCAATGGGTGGGGCGAGCCGTTGACCACCTATTCGAGTACTGCACCAATTGCGACGTTGCTGGCATCGGTGGAGAGAAGTAAAGGGACATGTGGGATAAGAAAAATGAGAGCTGCAGCGGTTGATAGGGCCTTCTTTGTATTGCAGAAGGCCTCTTCTTGAAGGGCTCCCCATTTCAGGTGTTTAGGCTTTCCCTTAAAGGCGGCATAGAGGGCAGCAAGAGTGGTGGCAATGTGTGGCATAAAACAGTGATAATAGTTGATCATGCCCAAGAATTCCTGCGGAGCTTTGACTGTCGAGGGCGTGGGGAAGTTCTGAACGGCTGCTACCTTTTCGGGGAAGGGATGGACTTCTTCAGGAGTGATGCGGTGCCCAAGAACAACACTCCGTTGGTGCCAAAGGTACACTTGTCGTCCTGGACTGCAAGCCCGTTTTGTTTCAGGCGGTCGAGCACAATGCGCAGGTGACAGAGGTGTTCCTCTTATAAGGAAGAGAACATAAGTTTGTCGTCAACATATATACACAGAAGGTGAGGTCTCCTAAGATGCCATCCAAGAGAAGATGAAAAGTGGCCTCAGCATTACAAAGGTCAAAACAGGAGTACTTGAGGGTGTATGTTCCAAACGGAGTGGTGATAGTGAGCTTTGGGATGTCACCCGGGTTTGTAGGCACCTGATAATACCCGTTCAGGAGGTCGAGCGTGGAGAAAACCTTCGCTTTGTGGAGGTACGGGGTCACGTCGGCGATGATTGGGAGGGGGTAGTGATCCGTCTTTCTTCAGAACGATGAGTATGGGTGATGACCATGGGCTGGAAGCCTTTTGGCAAAGCCTCATTTCCTCTATTCCGGCAAATGTCTATTTGGCGGCTGCCAATCGTTCCGGTGCTAGACGTCTGAATTTCAGGAAGAATAGGGGTCCCATTGTCTTGACATGGTGATAAATACTGTGCTTGGCTGGAGCCGTGGCAAAGTTCTGGACGGAAAACATCCGGGTACGACGTGAGGTGGTGGGTGTAGGCATCTGTGGGTGCGCTGATGAGTAGAGCGAGGTTTTAGGGCACGGGTTGAAGAGGTATCAACAAGTACGAGTCTGCGTTGACCAATCGTCGGTGGGCGACATCGACCAGAAGGTGGAAATGAGAGAGGAAATACGCACTGATGATTGGCAATGTGACCCCAGAAACGAGAAACTTCCAGTTAAATTTACCGTTTCCAAACGATAATGTGAGGTTCTCGTAGCCGTAGGTGAGTATCGCACATCCCTTGGCAGCTACCAGGCGGACGTCAGCAGACTTAGACAGACTACGTCATGTCCTGAAGAGTTCCCTTGACAAAAGAGAATAACAAGCACCCGTGTCTATCAAAAATCACACGCCCGTTCCTGCATAATTTAAAAAGTAAAGATTAGAAACATGGGAGGCCACTGCCATGAGTGAAGACCTACTTACACGTTTTCTGGCCTTTGACAATCCTAGGAACATTTCTTTGCAGCTACCCCGAATCTGTAGTTGTAATAGCAAGACCGTGGCTGATGGGCTGCAGTAAGTGGCTGTCCCTAAGGGTATCGTCTTTGGTCATCAAGTCATTTATGGGTAAACTATCAACTATTGGTAAACGGTGTATCCAAAGAGCACGAAGTATGTTCACCTCACAAGCAGAGCCGTCTGCGGCAGGTTACAGGCGAGCGATACTGGTCATTTCCCTGAGGGCGAGCAAAGCCCTTTGGTCCCCCAAGGGTTGTTGAAAGAGCTGAAAAAGTTTTTTTATACGGGTGGCTGGCGACGGCGAGTACTGCTGCAGAAGATATGTATAGAGGGCGTCATACGCTATTGAAATGTGTCATTGTTCACAAAGCCAGTCAGATATTTCCGAGAAAGTGTCCTCGAGTATCGCTGCTAGAATATAATATGCTTTGGTGGTTGAGCGAATCACACCCTTGATGTGGAACTGGACTTCTACGTGCTGAAACCAAGCAAACGCCTCTCCGCTGGCGAACAACGAAAGTTTCAATGGGGCGGTGCCAACTTCCGTGGAGTCCAACATAGTACACATGACGGAGGGGGTCTGGGTGGAAGGCGGGAGGAGCGAGTCGACTTCCGGTGTCACCAATGTGATGGGCCGATAGAGGCTGTGACTAAGAAGTCTGGATGTAAACAACTGAATAACTTTATTACAGAACATCCGTTCATGTATGCATAAACTCCAGGCAAAAAGAGCATAAAAAAAAACATAACAGGCAATTTCAAGTTCAACCAACAACTGCACCGGTTAGCAGTTAAGGGTGAGAAAAATAGACATGTTATTTCATGTCCCTATCAGTGAAAGGGGAGAGCGAAGATACAAGCATAATATATACAATAGAATTAAATGTCATTACCATGTACGATCACGTGACACTCGGTTGGTTCACCAAGGAGGAAAATACCTACATGATAATAGGAAGTTTGCTGGATAGTTTTGTCAGATAGGATAGTACCAACATGGAAAAAGGATATTTTCCTGGGGAGTTTGGCCATACAGGAATATACCTAAATAAGAATAGGAAGTTTGACCGAGTAGTTTAGCAATAGAGGAAATCATCTTCACGTGAATAAGAAGTTTGCTGGGTAGTTTGACCAAAGAGGTAAATACTTTCCTGGAAAAAAGGAAGTTTGCTCGGGTAGTTTGTCCATAGAGGAAAATACCTATTTCTGAATAGGAAGTTTGCCTGGGTAGTTTGGCCAGAGAGGAAAATACTTTCATGGAAAAAGATGTTTGCCTGGTAGTTTGGCCAAGGGAAAATACCAACAGGGAAAAAGGAAGTTTGATTCGGTAGTTTGGCTAAAGAGGAGAAAACCTACATGGAAAAAGGAAGTTATCCTGTGTAGTTTGCCGAGAGAGGAACATTCCCACATGAAAAAAAAAGAGCTTTGCCTGGGTAATTTGGCCAGAGGGGAATGGTACCTTCATGGAGAAAGGAAGTTTGTGTGAGTAGTTTGGCCATAGCGGGAAATATATTCATAGAAGAATTATGTTTGAAAGACAAGGGTAACCTGGCGTATAATCGTTTGAAATAATGCTGCAACATTTTACGGAGGCTCTTGTATACTTGTTAGCCTAATGGGGTGGGGGGGAAAATGGTCGTAGTCTTTATTGAATAAAAAAAATAAGCTCGTGCGTGAGTATATTATCAATTAAGAGATAGCATGCCAGGGATTACATCCTGCCCATACACACGCAAGAAAAGTTTTACTGTTTAAGTTTGCATGCCTGCAATGACACTCAGACTCGAAGGTGGGGAGGCACCCGTGTCATTTGGAGGAATGACAATACAAATGCTATTCATTTCAAAGACAACTTTCCCAAGCTTCAAGTGGACGGACTTTCAACTGCCATTACGTTGATAAATGACAAATTCGAATGAGACAGACTTTTATGAGGGAACTCATTTCTTTTCTTTTCTTTTTCGTTTTTTTTTTCATGTTGGGTCGGGTTTTTCCCCCTTTAAGATAATTTTGCTCATATCTTTTTTTTTGAAGTGTCATCATTCTTTTATAATTGTGTTGTATAAATGGCAATATTATTAAAACAGGTCTATTTTTTTATAAAGGTCGTTTATTTATGTGAATGTATATGCGATGTGTATTTATTTAAATATAAATTTATACATTATATATATATATATATATATATATATATATATATATATATATATATATATATATATATATATATATATATATATATATATATATATATATATATATATATATATATATATATATGTATATACATACATATATAGATGTATATATAATATATATGTTTGTTTATACATATATATATATATATATATATATATATATATATATATATATATATATATATATATATATATATATATATGTATATATATATATATATATATATATATATATATATATATATATATATATATATATATATATATATATATATATATATATATATCTATATATATATATATATATATATATATATATATAAACAAATATATATATTATATATACATATATATGTATGTATATATATATATATATATATATATATATATATATATATATATATATATATATATATATATATATATATATATAGATAGAAAGATAGATATAAACATGACATATGCTCCTAACCTTGGAATCTTGTGGCCAACCTACTAATGATGTATGTTCTGTAACTATCGGTATTATTGCATTTCTTACCTTTTTTTATTTCCTTACTCATGTCCTAAGTGTAACATCAATGTACCCCTATTGTATCTCTGTATATGTCCTTCACTGATATTATTATTATTATTATTATTATTATTATTATATATATATATATATATATATATATATATATATATATATATATATATATATATATATATATATATATATATATATATATATATATATATATATATATATATATATACATATATATATATATATATATATATATATATATATATATATATATATATATATATATATATATATATATATATATATATATATATTTCTAGCTCATACTTGGGATCGAACGCTAGCCCCTTCTAATGAAAGGCCAGGTCGAAACCAACCATGCCACGAGAGCCCATAAAAGGAAATCTGAACCTGACACTAATCTAGCTGTCCGAGGATTTACCTGGTGAGACATCAGTCTCTTTACCAGCGAGTTTTACCAGATTTCCCCGGGCCACCACGTGACACAATTGGTAGTAATTCATTCAAATTACCCCTAATGAGTCAATATGGATAAATATCAACACAACATCGTGTTCAAATAGAAATAAATTTCTACCTCATACTTGGGATCGAACGCTAGCCCCTTCTAATGAAAGGTCAGGTCGAAACCAACCATGCCACGAGAGCCCATAAAAGGAAATCTGAACCTGACACTAATCTAGCTGTCCGAGGATTTACCTGGTGAGACATCAGTCTCTTTACCAGCGAGTTTTACCAGATTTCCCCGGGCCACCACGTGACACAATTGGTAGTAATTCATTCAAATTACCCCTAATGAGTCAATATGGATAAATATCAACACAACATCGTGTTCAAATAGAAATAAATTTCTAGCTCATACTTGGGATTGAACGCTAGCCCCTTCTAATGAAAGGCCAGGTCGAAACCAACCATGCCACGAGAGCCCATAAAAGGAAATCTGAACCTGACACTAATCTAGCTGTCCTTATATCCTTTCTTTACCCGGCTACTTTCGCTGTAGGAGCCCTTGGGCTTAGAGCATCTTGCCTTTCCAACTATGGTTTCAGCTTAGCAGATAATAATAATAATAATAATAATAATAATAATAATAATAATAATAATAATAATAATAATAATAATAATAATAATAATAATAATAATAATCAGTAGATTCATTCACGTTGAAAGCATTGAAAAGGGGGAGAGCTTGGTCCATAGTCTTTATCATTGCCAGATGTAATGAAATCTCTGCTTGCTGTTTATACTTAACATTAGGATGAATGGAGGTATCTGAAAGTGTATAGATAGTAGTGGGATAATCTGTCTCATTTTCTGGCCATTTAAGCTCTTCAAATGAAGGCTACTATGTTATTTATATCTTCTTTTCGTAACCACGACTTTCATTCGTGTTAACTGTGAAGGAATCTTCTGTATATTAACAACAATAACCATAATTTTGATCTTGATCCGGGTCACCTTTAGAATGTAATGGGTTCTTCCGGGGTACAAAAGTTAGAAAATAAGAGGTAATTTTTTCCAGAAATTCCCTGTAAAAAAAAAATATTATTCTCAGCCATATTTCAATGAAATACAGGCGACCGTAACTTGTACCGTACTTTTATTTATTTATTTATTTTTTATTTTATTTTTTTTTTTTTTTTACGTATTGGTGACCATAATATCACTCTTTCACGTCAATGAATCCGTTTTTAAACCGGTAAATACCTGATAAATCTTATACCAAATTGTTCACTGTTTTTTACGGCAATTTTAAAGTGGTGAATGCCTATCCGCTGTTGAAATTTTGTGAAAATCCGGGAAGTTTTGACGTGATCTTGCTCACAGACAAACAAACAGATAATCAGATAAGTTAACGAATAAATAAATAAATAAATAAACGCAGCAAAAGTTAGAAAAAAAGAGGTAATTTTTTCCAGAAATTCCCTGTAAAAAAAATTATTATTCTCAGCCATATTTCAATGAAATACAGGCGACCGTAACTTGTACCGTACTTATTTTTTTTTTTTTTTTTTTTACG
The DNA here is from genome assembly GCF_036898095.1 of Palaemon carinicauda. Taxonomy (NCBI): domain Eukaryota; kingdom Metazoa; phylum Arthropoda; class Malacostraca; order Decapoda; family Palaemonidae; genus Palaemon; species Palaemon carinicauda. The sequence continues at coordinate 57,792,076 of NC_090756.1, forward strand.
TATTGGTGACCATAATATCACTCCTTCACGTCAATGAATCCGTTTTTAAACCGGTAAATGCCTGATAAATCTTATACCAAATTGTTCACTGTTTTTTTAAGGCAATTTTAAAGTGGTGAATGCCTATACGCTGTTGAAATTTTGTGAAAATCCGGGAAGTTTTGACGTGATCTTGCTCACAGACAAACAAACAGATAATCAGATAAGTTAACGAATAAATAAATAAATAAATAAACGCAGGTTATTTCATACCCTCAGGTTATTTCAACCTGAAGATGATATGATAATTCATCTGTTCATTTGTGTAATTATTCAATTCGTTTGAAGATAATGCGATGAAAAGATGTCGTGATATGGTCATAGGGTTACGGCCCAAAAGAAGCGTGCAGTGGCCTCCGGAATTTTTCCTTAGCTTGGCAAGGAAGACTTGTAATGAGGTTCCTGATTATTATGTTAACATATGTATCTCTATTGGACAAAGAAACTTAGCGAAGGAGAGAGAGAGAGAGAGAGAGAGAGAGAGAGAGAGAGAGAGAGAGAGAGAGAGAGAGAGAGAGAGAGAGAGAGAGAGAGAGAGAATACTATCTTTTCGTATTGAGGGATGTACACATGATAATTATTTCTTAATCGTACCCATTTCATAAATGCAATGCTATCCATACGTCCCATGATATAACCAAAAAAGAAACAAAAATATTCACCAGATATATCAACAAAGGGAAAAACAATATGACGAAAATTATAGGAAATATGGAAACTAAAATTAACTACACAAACTGATAGATCTGGAAATGTTTTCAAATCTGCAGATCTCAGGCCCCCCTCCCCCAAACGTATTTCATTAACATACATAATGGATGGAGAGAGAGGGGGAGGGGGACGAAGGATATCTAAGGGAGACTGTGGTGTAATTCTCATATTGGGGAAGATACTGACATTTGTATACTCTCTCTCTCTCTCTCTCTCTCTCTCTCTCTCTCTCTCTCTCTCTCTCTCTCTCTCTGTATATATATATATATATATATATATATATATATATATATATATATATATATATATATATATATATATATATATATATATATATATATATATATATATATATATATATATATGGCTGGACCATGTTGTGTTCCCTGACTCCCCCTTGAGTGCACTTCGATATTTTAAAGTTTTTTTTACGAGGAGATAGGCTCAGACC
>NC_090756.1:57798276-57803608 GCF_036898095.1 Palaemon carinicauda
AGAATATTTTATATTATTATTATTATTATTATTATTATTATTATTATTATTATTATTATTATTATTATTATTAATGGTTGTCTGCTAAAGAAGGGGATGAAGGCAAGATTTGATGGGAGAAGTACAAGAGGAATGCCAAGGTTTGGGTGGATGGATGGAGTGAAGGAAGCTCTGGGTGATAGGAGGTTAGGCGTGAGAGAGGCAAGAGAGTGTGCTAGAAATAGGAATGAATGGTGAGCGATTGTGACGCAGTTCCGGTAGGCCCTGCTGCTTCTTCCGATGCCTTAGATGACTGCGGAGGTAGCAGCAGTAGGGGATTCAGCATTATGAAGCTCTATCTGTTGTGGATAACTAGGGAGGGTGGGCTTTGGAACCCTAGCTGTACCCGCTGAACTAGGTTGAGTCCATTGTTAGGCTGGGAGGAACGTAGAGAGTAGAGGTCCCCTTTTTTGTTTTTCTTTCATTTGTTGATGTCGGCTACCCCTCAAAATTGGGGAAAGTGCCTTGGTATATGTATGTATGTATGTATGTGTTGTTATTATTATTATTATTATTATTATTATTATTATTATTATTATTATACAACCCTAGATAGGAGAAGCATGCTATAAGAACAAGGGTTCCAATAGAGAAATATAGATCAGTGATGAAAGGAAATAATGAAATAAGTAAATATATATGTGTACCCAATAACAGACGAATACTGCTCGCTCTCTCTCTCTCTCTCTCTCTCTCTCTCTCTCTCTCTCTCTCTCTCTCTCTCTCTCTTATATATATATATATATATATATATATATATATATATATATATATATATATATATATATATATATATATATATATATATATATATTATATATATATATATATATATATATATATATATATATATATATATATATATATATATATATATATATATATATATATATATATATATATATATATATATATATATATATAATATAAATATATATATATATATATATATATATATATATATATATATATATATATATATATATATATATATATATATATATATATATATATATATATATATATAGTATAAATATATATATATATATATATATATATATATATATATATATATATATACAGTAAATATATATATATATATATATATATATATATATATATATATATATATATATATATATATATATATATATATATATATATATGATGTTGTCAGAATTATAATTTCATTGTTCAATGATGATGTAAAATTGCAGAGTAAAACACTCTATTCTGCAACACAAAACTAAGCCCAATGTTTGCAATATTTTTACTCAGTATGAAAAAGAGCGATTTGCATACAGTAATTGATGATGGTGAGTCGATGTGTCTGTACCATCGGGTAAAATTCTTTTTCAATGATTATATATCTATTCAGTCATTTCCCTATAAGAAATTTCCAGTTAAATTTCCATATATTTTGTATTGGTTTAAATTCAAATTAAAGCTTTAATGAACAAAATGTATCATATATATTTTTGTTTCCATAACCGTTCTTTTTTAAATGCAGTTCTTATCTTTACAATATAAGCAAGTACTTACTCGCTTCAGTCGCCCCGAAGAATCCGGGTGAAATAATCTACAACACCTGATGTTGTCATAAGCAATCACGTTGTATCCCATCTAAGCACCTGTTACAATGCATCCCCTCGCATTGTTTAAACTATACTTTGAGGGGATGTGTTGTGTGACGTTGTTAATACGGGGGACAATATCTCGCCTGGAATCTCTGCGGGACTATTAATAGAGAAAGGGTTTTAATGATTTTAAGGCGAGATATGGTTTATTTGGTTGATATTTCTTATTTGTAAAATTTATTCTCCAATTGATTACAAGTGATTATGTCTTAGTAAGCAGGAAAATAATATTAATGATAGTAAAATTATAAGACTGTGATATAATAGGCAAGTATTTTGAACTTGAATTACACACTGTTATTTATATTTCTTTAGTTAAAAGATATATTAAACAATTAAAAACACCGTTTCTCTTGAAATTCCCACAACTTATCTTGGAACTTAATCTCTTCAAAATTCCTTCAGTACCAATAATTCTCGCAATGGATTATGGATTAGTTGAAGACTTTCTGGAACATTTTTTCAAATACCTTTCATTTAAATTTAATTTACTTTTTATTTATTTTCCATTTACTTTTTATTTCCTAAACTGCCAAAGTATTTGGCAGATTCATTCAATTCATTCCCGCAATTATCATCTTTAGCTTACCATTTAACGCCTATTGAGTTTTTACTATAACACAACCACAATAAACAATTCCACGACCTTTTAAAAACCATTTTCTTGTCCTCCTGGCACCAACACCCCTCTCTCTTTCCATCCCAGAGCTTAATACTTACTTTTCATCGTCTACTTCACAGGTCAAAGATATGTGCCAATTTATTTATGAGTCTCTCTCTCTCTCTCTCTCACCTCTCTCCTCTCTCTCTCTCTCTCCTCTCTCTCTCTCTCTCCTCTCTGGATTATATCTGTCTAAGTTCCTCTAATAAATCATTTGAAAACGTAATAACTTACAAAACGTGACTAATCATAATTATGTTAATATGGAAAGATATATTCTCCGCTAAAAGTATTTTGGTATAAAATTATATCATAGTGACGTGTTTAAGTATAATTATGATGAACATATAATTTTTAGTTTGGTATGATAATATAATTTATTTAACCAAATTCTAGTAAATGGAGTTATTGTTGATGACATTTTGATATAAATGGTCTTTAGATTTATAATTTATTCGTTACAATTATTTAATTGATAAAAATTAATAATTTTTACCATCCTTTCTTAGGCAACACCTAATCGCAAAATATCTGTACCATATTAAACCCATTAAAGGTTTTTAAAGGTCACTCATGAATGGCAGAGGCAAGGGACAGTCAAAAGGACATAGAGACAGACCATATATGAATATGATCAGCGCACAGTATCCTCTCCACCCTTGCTAGGACCAGAGAGGGCCAGGCAATGGCTGATGATGGGGCAAGTAGATCTATAGGTTCCCAAAACCATTATAATTAAATCACAAGAATGATAAGAATGCAGACGCTACAAGAAACTTTCTACCTTGAGTGGGTCTCGAACCCGAGTCAATTACATCTCCAAATAGGGACGAGGTCGCAAACACTACCGTAAAATATCTACCTTGAGCGGGTTTCAAACCTCTTCCCATGGATTGCCAGGCAGGGACGTTTCCAAAAGACTACCACGAACCTTATAATTTTATACTTTTTATATTCCTCAACTATTCGTTGACAAACTCAGCAAGCTCTTCATCTTCTTTTTTATATTTTAAATGACACCGATGATATCTAGTTTTATCATGGCCTGAGACTTACGTTTGTCGTTTTGCATCACTCTTGAAAACATTTTGATTAATGTCAACCCAGGCTGTCAATCATAACTGGATATAAACATTGACGATGATAAAAAGAAATCCAATAAACCGAGACTTTGCTTCGGAATGCCAAGAAACTGTTTTGGTACTTTCAGGAAGGTCGTACACTCGTACAGAACGTGTCACAATTTCTGAATAATTTTAATGCTTCATATATTTATCAACGTGTCTGTGTATAAAGACAGGATTGGGTTTTCTCTTTCTTTATTGGTCAATTTATATTTTCAATTGAATGCCGTGAACTTAGTTCTCCTTTGGTCAATCCATTTGGAAGAAAAAACGTACGTAAAAATGTACAAAATATAACTGATAATTAGAAAAGTATGTTTTCTTATAATTCACGTATATAGCAATTAATTTCATAATATTAATACAGACATACAGACACACACACACACACACACACACACACACACATATATATATATATATATATATATATATATATATATATATATATATATATATATATATATATATATATATATATATGCAATCTAAAATGATATGAGCCGTTCTCCCTACCATAATGTCAAGCAACATTTAGCCATATTTGTTCTTAAATGCGTAACAGCTAAAGTAAAACCCGACGTCGGAGGTCACAATCCACTGAATGTGCGCTCCCATTTCTAATTCCCCCTTTCAACCTCCATTAATAAAGCAATAATTTACCTACTGCTGGCTGCTTATCAGCAACGGGGTAATGGTCGTTTTATATCATAGTCAACCACTTCTGTATTCTTTGTGTGTTTATGGTACGGGCAGCAATTGCTGTTCGACTGGTGCAATGCGGGCTATGTGTGTTATTTTTTTCTTGATTTATTTAATTAAATGATAAAATCTATGCAATATAATATTCTCTCCAATATAACAAAAACTAAGTGGTTGCCAATATATATAAACAAATTTCTTTCCTATCCCGCTAAGAAGCAGTGCCAAACGTATGACTACTCGATCTCTCAGCATCCCTCTGATATTATTATTATTATTATTATTATTATTATTATTATTATTATTATTATTATTATTATTATGTAAGCCAAAAATCTAGTTGGAAAAGCAATATCCTATAAGCCTAAGAGCTTTAAACAGGGAAAAAAATAGCCCAGTGAGGAAAGGCAGTAAGCAAATAGATTAACTACAAAAGAAGTGATGAACAATTGAATCCAAATATTTTAAGCACAATAACAACATTAAAACACATGTTTCAATATAAACTATAAAAAGAAACCTAAGGAAGCCTCTTCAAGATGAAAACTTTTGCTGCAAGTTTGAAACATTAAAGGAATGTTGAACATTATTAAAAACTGTCACGAGGAAAATTAAGTTATAACTTACTATATTGAATACAAACTCCAATTTCAATCTTCTCTCTCCCTATTTTTATTCGCATTCTTATTGAATTCCGAATCACTATATTTGTCATTCTGATCTTCACACACACTAAGAGTTCACGTCTCTGAGTACCAAATGCCACATAATCTCCCAAACACTATATGGTGACTCATCCATGAATCACTCATTCTTACTAATCCAGTTCATCATAATACTCTTTACATTAATCCTTTTATATGTGCATCATTTCTCATTACTAACCTATCTATTATCACCATAAATGAATACAAGTTTTTTTTACTAATAAGTTGTAGATTTTTTGTGAAGAATTTCATCAATGTTCTAAATAAATATGAAATTGGTCTTGTTATATTTCCTTCAAGAAATACACTTTCTATTTTTGGTATCTATCATTTATCATCACTTATTATTCTAAAAAATGTCATACATAATATCCCAACCACTATATCATGATTCACCATGGAATTACCCATTCTTACTAATCCCATTCTCCATATACTCTTAACTGTAACCCTTTTGTATCT
>NC_090756.1:57811608-57824108 GCF_036898095.1 Palaemon carinicauda
TATATATATATATATATATATATATATATATGTTATATATATATATATATATATATATATATATATATATATATATATATATATATATATAACCGTGTATATATATACTTATATATATATATATATATATATATATATATATATATATATATATATATATATATATATATATATATATATATATATATATATATATACTCTTATAGAAAGGAAAATTTCTTATCACTTATCTTAAAAAGTGCGAAGATTTCTTCCTTGATTACAATTCATATTCGAAATATCGTCTCAAAATGAGGACTGGAAAGCATATGGCATTTCATAGAATATTGAGAAAAGTTCATGGTATAAATATATTTGCTTTTTTTCAGTGAAAGTCTTAAGTAATGATGTGAGATATTTTTTTCATAAAAGAAAAAAAACTTACAACTACACTAACACGTACAATCATATATGCAGTGGAAGTCATTTTTTTTTTGTGTGTGTGAATAAGTATTAACATACAGTAGCAGTTTTAGACTATGTAGCTCTCTTTTGTAATTGCGTACAGCAATGCGTTACCATTAATTGTTTTTTGCATGATCTGTGACCAACAAACAATTCAGAACTCATTAAAGAATCTATAATCAATATTGCAAACATATTATGATCTAGTTGGATACATATAAATAACATACAATAAAAATATTTTTTTTATAAACTCCAAACGAAAAAGTGGATGATATTCCAATAGTTTATGATGAGAGAAAACTTAATGCTAAATTTTCATAATAATTAAACCAGAATCTTAATGGAATAATTGCTACATAATAAACGAAGTAAGTGACACTGCTTCATGCATTTGAGTTGTTGTTCTATCAAAATAGGAAAAAATTGAACTCTGTCCCTGAAGAAAACGCTTCGAAGAAGAGTGAGGAAAAGATACGATGTTAACAATGCAATAAGAACCCCTAATAACAAACCCCCTACAACCAGCCCCCCCTCCCTTCCTTCTACACACACGAATGAACCTTCCCCCACAAAAACACTTTAGTTCAGTTATAACTCTACAGTATCTGTGCTTAATTATTCCACTTTTCAACTCGTCATAAATAATTTTAGACACTCTTAATGATCAAGTATGTGTTAAAACTATGGTGAGGATCATTCGACAAAGATAGCCTGTTATTGTCAGCATTGTTTGAAAGACATAATTTGACATTGTAACAATCGTTTACAAAGGGCAACCTGATATTGTAATCATCATTCAAAATCTGATAACCTGATATCGTAAGAATCATTAGAAAAAAGATATCCTGGTATTGTAAGTATCGTTAGAAAAAAATAACTTTGTATTGTAAAAAACATTGAAAGAGGAAACCCAGACATCGTAAGCATCGTTCAAAAAGGATAACCTGATATTGTAAGCATTATTCAAAATGGATAACCTGACTTTGTAAGCCTTATTCAAAATGGATAACCTGATGTTTTAAGTATCGTTTTAAAGAGATAACCCTATATTGTAAGCATCGTTCAAAAGAGATAACCTGGTATTGTAAGCATCGTTTGGAAGAGATAACCTGGTGTTGCAAGCATCGTTTGGAAGAGAAAACCTGATATTGCAAGCAATGTTCCGAAGAGATAACCTGGTATATTGAGCCTCGTTTGGGAGAAATAACCTGGTATTGTAAGCACCGTTCGAAAGAGATAATCTTGTTTTGCAACGATCGTTCAAAAAGAATAATCGGATATTGTGAGGATTATTCAAAAAGGATAACCTGATATTGTAAGCATCGTTCAAAGGAGATAACCTGTTATTGTAAGCATTTATTCGGAAGAGATAACCTGGTATTGTGAACATCGTTCGAAAGAGATAACTGGGTATTGTAACGATCGTTAAAAAAGGATAACCTGATATTGTACAAATCGTTCAAAAAGGATAACCTGGTAATGTATGAATTCTTAGAAGGAAATAACCTGGTATTGTAAGCATCATGCAAAAAGGATAACCTGACATTATAAGCATCATTAAAAAAATGATAGCCTGATATCGTATGCATAATTAAAATAGATAACCTGATGTTTTAAGTATCGTTCGAAAGAGATACCCTGGTATTCTAATTATTATTCGAAATGGAAAACCTGACAGTAAAAATCGTTCAAAAAGGATAACTTGGTATCGTAAGAATTGTTCAAACTTGATAAGCTGGTAAGTTAAGGATCGTTCAGAAAAGATACCATGATATAGTAAGCATTGTTTAAAAAACATAACCTGATATTGTAAGCATCATTCAAAAAGGATAACATGATATTGTAAGCATCATGCATATAAGATAACATGATATCGTAAACATCATTCAGAAAAGATAACTTGATATAATAAGCATTGCTCATAAAAGGTAACCTCTATGCCTGGCTCTTTTGAAATAACTAAAGTGGCTTCCAGAGATAAAAGATTTGAGGAGTCTTTTCTTACTCCAATGGTAAAATTGAATTACCTGGAACCTAGACTGGAACAAGATGGAATTTCATCTTGCAACATTATTTCACTATTTTCCTCTAAATTCAACTTAGATGTTACGTATATAGTTTCTCTCTCTCTCTCTCTCTCTCTCTCTCTCTCTCTCTCTCTCTCTCTCTCTCTCTCTCTCTCTCTCTCTCTCTCTCAGAGTGGTTATAACAGTAAGGTGGTGAAAGGGTCTGCATATCATCATGACCAGCAAAGCTGTACTAGTCAGTGCCATCCATACTAGGCTGGATTGCTGTGAGCGATCAGTCGTAAGTCTCCCCCATCACCAATCCAAAATGGCCAGAGTGGTTATGAAAACTGGTGAAACCCCAGACATGAATAAGATCCTGTCCGAGGTCCTTTTCCTATAGTAGACTAGAAACTACCAAATTTGTTGTTATATGTTCTGTATATGTAAATAGTAAGGAAAAAATTCACATTGTGACCAATAGTCAAAACCAATTCTTTAAAAGCCAGGTGATGTTTATCAAACAACTCACCATCTTTAAACGATACCCTCGCGGTATACCATCAGTCTCAGCGAGGAAAGTCCTTCTTACCATTAATGCAAATTTGCATTGAAGACATTTCGAATTGGCACTAGCATATTTCATTGATATCATCCTCTCTAACTTGAGCGTCAGTTAGCATGAAAGGTTTGTGTATCGGACGAAATTTACTTCTATTTTGGAATGAAAGGAAAACAAGTTAGGAACTGATATCCATTGCATTCTGCGTCTCCCTGTTTAGAAGATAGATTCGAGATGATAATCCTTTCTTTTCGTTTTAGTTTGAATTTTCCTTCTTCTTTTTTTTTTTTTTTGTAGTAGAGTTTAGGGAAAAGGCTTTTGAGTCGTTAAATGTTGCTTTCTCTCTTCTCCCTCTCCTCTTCATTGGCCTTGAGGGTCAGTCAAGATCTTCTATTTTCATGATTGAGTTAAAAAAAATAAGGTTGATAAACACCAGTCTATCGACTCAATTTTTTTTTTTTTTTTTTTTTTTTTTGCATTTAATGTTGGTTTTTTTTTATATGGCTTTACTATATTTTTTTGTCATGTGAAATTACACATATCGACAAATATATTTAGTAACTGTCTCTCCATAAACAATGTTGATTGGAAGTTATGTTTATTGAAAATTCAATATTTGGATGTTCAAATATAAGTTGATTAAGCGTCACATGGTATAACAATAAAGTCAAAACGTATGTCCACAAAAAAGCAAAGTATCTATTAAAAAAGAATATTTAATTTTCATATAAAAGTATATTGGAAAACGAGCTCGGTCATTCTATTTCTCAAGATTAAAGGCGTAACTGGCGCCACTGTTTAGTAGAACGAAACGAGCGACTACAAAGTCTCGTCTTTCAATGCCATGGCAATGAAGGTTTCTTTACAGCCTCGTTAACGACCAATTTTCTTTTGAGACTGCCATCAATTGTTGCCAATGACATTATCGACAGTCAGAGTTCGTAAAAATTTACCACTTTACAACAAGCAAGGCCAATTAGACTAGTGGCTAATTTTATTCTATAAAATACACCTTCCAGATATTTCTATTTTGTAATATACGCTTTTCTATAGACTTCTTTTCTTTAAAATATGTTTCTTACAGCTTTCTGTTCTGTATTATATGCTTTCTATTGACTTCTATTCCATTATATCGGCTTTTTACAAACTGCTGTTGTATAAGATGTGCTTCCCACATGCGCTTTTTACAGATTTCTCTTTTACAATATACTTTTTCTACCGACTCTTTTTCCAGATTTCTTTTTCATAAGATACGCTCTCTACAGACTTCTGTTTCATAAGATACGCTTTCTACAAACTTCTATTGCATTAAATAACCTTTTTACAAGCTACTTTTCTATAAAAAATGCTTTTCAGATTTCTGTTTTTTATAAGATACACTTCCTACAAACTTCTGTTCTATAAGATATGCATTCTACAGATGCTTTCTACAGATTTCTCGCCTATAAAATACGCTTTCTACAAACTTCTGTTCTATGAAATACCTTTCTACATACTTCTGTTCTATAATATATGATTTCTACAGATTTCTGTTCTATAGAATACGCTTTAAAGAAACTCTTGTTCTATAAGATAAGCTTTCGACTGATTTCTGTTTTATAAGATACACTTTCTAGTCTTCCATTGTGAAATATGGATGAGTGAACCAAAATTCTAAGCAGTAAAATATATCAAATAAAAAAATATATATTTTCTCTTATTCACCCTGAAATACACATCCCTTTTCTTAGCATTCCGAAATGAAAAGATAGTTTCTACAATGGAAAGGAATCACGCGCGTGTAAATTGCAATTCCTTCAAATAAATGTTAATTTTCTAATTCTCACTCTTGCTATTTATAGAAAATGTTTTCTATTGACTTTATTTAGCAAGTAAGTGTTAAGTGTTGCCAAATCTCTTACAGAGAAAGAGGGAAGGAACACAATAGATCACCAATTTTTTTACTTGGAGACTGGCAATTATCAGAGGAAAAAGTATAATTTCTCGATTTACCTTTGGATTTAAGTATAGTTTCTCAATTTACAAACGAGAAGAACTATAGTTTCTCAATTTAGCTTTGGGAAAAAACCTCTCATCTCAATTTATCTTCGAAATGAAGTATAGTTTCTCATTAGACCTCCGACGCCCCACTATCTCAATCCCCAGGTATTCGTGATCTGGGCTGTTATTATTCGCAATTAATGGCTGGCCTCCATATAGTCGTTAATGGCCTGTGATAAATATACGTAGGGTACTGTGATTATCAATCAGTAATGATGGAATCTCTAATTATTGACACTCATGATGTATAATGTGTTCGATCAAGGATCTGAGAGGGTTGTCAGGTCTTAGTTTTTCTATGCTTTTATTTTTCAGCTTCCATTGGTTGTTTTGTATATCAACATATATATTTCAGGAGATCCACACAGTATCCATAAGAATTATGTACACTAAAACTTATCTACAATATTATTATTATTATTATTATTATTATTATTATTATTATTATTATTATTATTATTATTATTATTATTATTATTATTATTTGCCAAGCTACAAGCCTAGTAGGAAAAGCAGGATGCTATAAGCCCCGGAGCCTCAACAGAGAAACTAGCCCAGTGAGGAAAGGATACGAGGAAAAATTAAATATTTCAAGAACACTAACAACATGGAAATAAGTACGTATTCCCCTTTATAAACTATGAATACTTAAACAAAACAATAGGAAGAGAAATTAGATAGAATATTGTGCCCGAGTGTACCCTCAAGCAAGTGATCTCTAATCCAAAACACAGTGGAATACCATGGTACAGAGGCTATGACACTACCCAAGACTAGAGAACAACGGTTTGATTCTGGAGTGTCGTTCTCCTAGATGAGCTGCTTACCATAGATAAAGAGTCTCTTCTACCCTTACCAAGAGGAAAGTACTCATTAAACATTTGCAGTGCAGAAGTTAGCCCCTTGGTGGAGAAGAATCGTTTGATAATCTCAGTGTTGTCAGGTGTATGAGGACAGAGGAGAATCTGTAAAGAATCAATCACTTTATTTATAATTCTGTACATATTGTTTTTGTTATAATTCTTGATAATCTAGTTTTTAAGTATGATGTCTCTTTTTTTATTTCTATTATTTCTTATGCTGTCTGGAGATATTGAGCGAAATCCAGTACCAGTACGTCCTAAATTTCGTCAATGTCGTCTTCTGTACTGCAATATTCGTGGTCTTCATGCAAATATTCGAGACCTTACAGTTGCGTCCAGACAGTATGATATTCTTTTCTTCACAAAAACTTTGCTTTCTAATATGAGGCACTCATATTAGCTCCTTGTAACTGGTTTTAAGAAGCCAATAATGTTGAAACGTGATGCCATCCCTAGGACCAGGGGAATGGCAGTGTATATTAGGACAGAGTACCCTGCTTCTCATAAGTCCTGCTATCAATGTGGATGTCATGAGATTCAGGTAATAAAAGCTTGTGGCAGGCGTAACAACTTTTATTTGTGTTCGATCTACCGGAATCCAGACATAGATGATTTTATCTTCGATTGTCTTCTTACCGCTATGGCTAAGATACAATAAGATGATAGAAAAGCTTCTTTTGTCTTTGTTGGTGATTTTAATGGTCACCATAGGGAGTGGTTAAGTTCTATCTTTCCTACCTATCGCAATGACTCAAGATCTTTAGACTTTGCCTCTGAATCAGGCTTTGAGCAAATCATAAATGAAGCTACTCACAGGTCTGGTAATTGCTTGAACCTCATAAACACTGACTCCCCTGGCGCTATAACAAGTAAGGTTGGTTTTCCAGTCGGGATATCTGATCATGCCTTGATTCCATTAGTAGTGAAGACTGAGAAGCCTGTCCCTGATATATCATACTCTTGTAAAATTTATATGAAATCCCAAGCTGACTGGAATGGCTTTTTGCATGATCTTTTGTGCTGGCATTGGTGACAATTATATAGTAGCGTAGATCCTATTGTCCCTTTGAATGAGAATATAGTCAACATAATTGATAAATGTATCCCTTCTCGTGTGCTAAGGTACCGAGTGAAGGACAAACCGTGGTTCAATGAGGATTCCAGACGTGCTTATTTGGAGAAGCAGGAGACCTATCATCCTTAGAACGATAACAGATCAGATTTGACCTGGAACAACTATACTCAGCTTTGAGCTTTTGCTCAAAGAGTTTATGCCTCAACTGAAAAGGAGTACGATTTAACCATAAAAGAAACCCTTTCTAGTACAACTCAGGAACATGAATGGTGGTCTACCCTTAAATATGCACTTTTTAGTGTAGATGCAACAGCTCCTCCTTTACTTAAACCAGATGTCTCAGTCACTCACTGTCCAAAGGAAAAGGCAACCCTTTCGGCTGATGTTTTTGACAGTATTTAAAGTAATGAAAAACTTGAACTTCCCCATTCCCGTTTTCCTGAGGCTTAACTAACAAGTCTAGCTTTCCGATCTCGTGAGATTAAAGGTCTGTTGATGGACTTTGATGCTTATGGAGGTGTAGACCAAAATCGTATTTTTCCCTTGTTTCTTTTAAAGACCGTAGTTATCTAAGCTCCAAAGTTATCTGTTATTTTGCGCAAGTTAGCAAGAGGAGGAGCTTTTAACACTTGTTGGAAAATTGGTTATGTTACTCCTCCATATAAATGTGTTTGTGGTAGCTCAAGTCCCACTGATTACTGCCCAATTTCCATAACTCCCATATTATCTAAAGTTTTTGAACGTCTTCTGGCAAAACGTCTTAATAGGTTTGCTGAAGGTAATCATCTATTCCTTAGTTATCAATTTGGTTTTCGTAAAGGCATTGGAGCATGTGATGCCCTTCTTACAATCTCCAATCCTGTACAGAAATCCCTTGATTGTGGTCAGGAAGTTCGTATGATTGGCCTTGATTTTATTTCTGCTTTTGACCGTGTTAATCATGAGGCCCTTGTTTTCAAACTCAAACATTTAGGAGTGGGTGGGTCGTTTCTTAGCCTTATTATTGATTTTTTAAGTAAGAGATTTCAAAGAGTTGTTGTTGATGGGCACCATAGTGAGTAGAGAAATATGATATCCGGTGTTCCACAAGTTAGTGTTCTTGGCCCATTACTTTTCATACTATATACACATGACATGTGGTTTGGCCTAGAAAAGAAGCTGGTTGCAAATGCAGATGATGATACTCTCTTTGCATTAATTCCATCTCTTGAATGTATATCTGGGGTTGGTGAATCCCTTAAAAGAGATTTAAATAAAATTAGTGCATGGTGCAAATTATGGGGTATGAAGTTGAATCCTAACAAAACTCAAAATATGATTGTAACTAGGTCAAGGACGGTAGCTCTTCAACATCCGGATCTCAGTATTGATAATGTTTCTTTAAATTTGTATGACTTTAAAAATTTTAAGTGGTATCAGGACAACTGCCCCCGGGACAACTGCCCCCGGGACAACTGCCCCCGTGGATCTAGGACAACCGCCCCCGAGACAACTGCCCCCAGGACAGTTGCCCCCCGACAACTGCCCCCAAGACAATTGCCCCCGTAGGACTATTGCCCCCCGGAAAACTGCCTCCCATATTGCCATTTACGTAATTACTTTTTAGTAACAATTTATGAAGATATTCTTCCTAATTACATAATCGGTCATTGAAAAAATAATTGTATCTATTTCCTAAATTTATTACCATTTATGTAGTTATTTCATAATTAGGTAATCGGTCGTACGAGTTATAGTTTATTTTCGAAAGCTATCGCCAATTGGCTAATTCTGTATAATCAAACAAATGTCTACAAAAAAAAAAGAAAAAAAAAAGAAAGAAAGTAAGAAGGATCCAGTGACTAATCGGTCGTACGAGTTATAATTTATTTTCGAAAGAAATACAAGAAGTAACATAACCCATCATGGAGTTCGTCAAAAGTGAACGTGGAAAAATTAAACTTATTTATGAAGAGTGAACAGGCACTATCTAGCGTCATAATTAATCAAATACTTGCTGGGCATCCAGTACCTCCTAAGCATAAACGCTATCAGGATTCTAGCATACAAATAGCAAACATTGTGCAAGAATTTGAGAACCGCGATGTATTGGAATTTTTCAGATACATAGCCCACAATTTAAAATTCTAGTATTTAAATCCCTTTTCAATATTTTTGCAACCCATCTATGTACAAATTTTAGTATATAATGTTATTTTCTTAAAACGTATTTTTAAATCATGTAATTTTTATTAACAATAATAATGCATTGGTTTTATTAGTTATGTATTTTTATTTTTTTTACACCATTGTCCAGGGGTTTTACGAGGGCAATTGTCATGGGGGCAGTTGTCCTACGGGGGCAGTTGTCCCGGGGGCAGTTGTCAGGGGGCAGTCCTTTCAGTTTTGCATTGAAAGAAGTCATATCCAAGAGTCCAAGACAACAACTTTCGAAAAAAAAATTATTTCAAGACTCTCAATCATGTTTGATTTCAAGGCTTTCCTTTTAAAGGGATAACATGCAGATTAAAACATTACAGGTATCAGGTATTATATCTTTGGAAGAAGTCCACCTCCCAGTGATGGTCCCCCAAGAACATCGACAACCATGACCTCAGTTACCAAAATATCATTGATGTGAATATCCTTTGTAGCACTATCTAGCGTCACTAGGGTTGACAACAAGCCGAAATGTTATGGAGACTTCGCTTTAAACATATAAATTTTACAGAACCAGGACAACCCAAGTGAATCATATACGCATCAAATTCGGTCAGATATCAAACCATGCATTTGATATTTTTTAAACAATAAGGCAGGGATAAAGTTTGTCTTCCTAAGAAAATTTTTTTGCTACATGTGCCAAGAATTAACTGCATTATCAATTTTTAAAAGTGATCAACCTTTCATCACAACAGCCATTTGTATTTCTGTATAGACAAAAATTTAACAATCATGAGAATCAAAAGTTTATAAAAATATCTTAAGTTTGGGCACTGGGTGACTCCGTGTGCCAAATTATATGGCAGTGCTAAGAAGATTTCTGTCTATCAAAAAAGTAAATCGAGAGTTTTTCCAAGCTATTACTATTGGGAGTTTAGTGTTTAGCTATTCCACACGAGAGCACTTTGTATAGATAAAAATATTGAACTTTCGAGAAAAGTTAAAAAAATTACCTTGGTTAAGGTTAATAAGTTGCAGAGGCTTTTCCCCATGGTCATCAAGGTTACTGTTAGCAACACATGCTAATAACTCACCACCAGGGTTTCAAATATAAACAATGGACTTAGAGTAAGAGAGACTTTATATGTAATAGACCGATACGCAAGTTATTATGGCCGAGCCCCTATTAACCATAGAGAAAAATGCCAAACTAGGCATCTCTCTCCCATTTCTTATAGCGAATGTAAGTTGAGTTTCGCTAGTAATTATAGTATCATTTTTAATCAAAAGTAATATAATAGCAAAACAGTTTCAGATATATGCCCAGTATCGAATTCAATAGTAATCTATATTTAAGTTCTGCTCAGCTTTCTAGCCAGACACCGAGTATATCTTCATTAGATTGTTATACAGGCACTTAACGATCACTAACCATATACCAACACTTATTTGGTAGTAAAAGTGAAAGGTAGCATCTAAAACTTATTTAACAAAGAAAACTGACTGTTTAATCAAATATATTACAAGTCTTCTGATCTCAAACGTGAAGGTAACAATTCATAGTATTTTCGGTAAATATATGATACCTTAATTTCAAGCCAAATACATGAACCATATATTTTTCTTACCCGATATGCCGTTTTTTATGCATTTCTGACAATGATTTTTTGGACCCCCTTGTATAAAGTCAATTATGGGGAACCCCAGTGGGAAACCGGTCTCTTTTTGGGTGGAAAATTGTCATAAACAAGCGATTTGTAGCAATAACAATGGTCAGAAATGCAAAACAAGCCCAAGATAACCAGTTGGAAAAATATATGGTTCATGTAAGTGACTGAAAAGTGGCCAAAACGTGTTTGTTTGTCACTTTTGAGATTTGTAAAAGGGCACAGAACCTAACAAACTCACCTAACCAAACCTAGTAGTTCCCAGGTCATAACCCCTAGCCGGGGAGCAAGAACCACTAGCTGGGGACAAGCCACCTGTACCCCCTTTCCAAGGTTGCAAACCTTCCTGGGTCACAACAGCTAGTCGGACTCCCCCCCCCCCCCCCGCCCCCAAGTCACAAACTAAAAGTAAATCACAAAAAGTATTACATTATGATAAAGTAAATTACAATTAAATCTTCATATTATGAAAAAGTAAATCAAATAATTTCTTACCTTATGATTGTCGTTTTTTTTTTTTTTTTTTTTTTTTTTTTTTTTTTAGCAATATTCACAGAAGCTTCTCAGTAGAGAACGTGCCGATGCTCCCCAAAAATTAGGCATTACGTCGTTTTTTTTTTTTTTTTTTTATTTATTTATTTTTTTTATGAGTAACAATAGCTTTTGACTGAATGAAGATCATTCTAACTATAACCAATTACCAAAAAAAAAGGGAATTTAACTAAATTTCGAAATAGATTGATGTACTTTACTTAAGTTCCTCTTGGAGACTTGTTTATGCATGGTGGTTAAGTTGAAGCTGAAGTGGAAGGTGGAAAAAAGGTGCAGTTGAAGAACAACATCCGGGAACTTAGGAAAAAGTACATGTATGCTGTTAATTGATTAAAAAAAGAAAAGAAAAAAACCGACAAATACGTCAGTATAAATGTGTACAGAAAGCTCCCAAAACCATGGGAAACAATGCATGCACAATAAGTTCCCTTCAGTCTCTCTGATAGGAAAAATGGACTTGGAGTGAAAAGCATACTTCAGATTTTAATCGACCGATACGCAAGTTATGCTCCAGACCCTACTAAACATAAATACAAAAATACAAAACTACCCAGCACTCGTTCATTTCTTAAAGTGAGTTTGAGTTTCGCTAGTAATTAAAGTAACATATATTTACCGTATTTTCAACCAAACCAGATATCTAGAAAAATTCGCAAAGAATTAAGGTTGAAGGTTTAACCAAATTTAGCAATAATGACTTTCTGTCAAATTTAAAGAAATTTTCATGCGAGACAACACTTATACGCAACAACCACATATCACAACAGACACTAAACGGCTTATACAAAAATAGAGTTTTATTAGTAAAAAAGGATAACACTCAGTGGTCGAGACGTACACAGAATAAAAAAAAAGGAATTATCCCTACACCAATAAACAATATCTTTTTGAACTTCAAAATACTAAAAATCAAAGATTAAATGTAAAAAAAAAAAGAAAAAAAAGAAAAAAAAAAAAAAACAGGCAATAATGACGAGATGATTTGCGAAAATGAACAACACAATATAGATTTCATGAACCACAACCCTTTGTCCTAAGCCAAGCACATGCCACATCCCTAAATAATATATGTAAGGAAAATTTACAACAAAAACAACATGTGACCACTCACCACTATTTCACGATAACGCGTTAGTACACCTCAAT